>NC_135889.1:105675172-105920175 GCF_964194155.1 Cetorhinus maximus | reverse complement strand
TGGCAGTGAATTCATAAAACAGTGCGAGAGTGGCAATGAGTTCATAAAACAGAGCGAAAGTGGCAGAGAGTTCATGAAACAGTGTGAGAGCGGCAGAGAGTTCATAAAACAGTGTGAGAACAGCAGAGAGTTCATTAAACAGTGTGAGAGAGGCAGAGAGTTCATAAAACAGTGTGAGAGTGGCAGTGAGTTCATAAAACAGTGTGAGAGTGGCAGAGAGTTCATAAAACAGTGCGAGAGTGGCAGAGAGTTCATAAAACAGTGTGAGATTGGCAGAGAGTTCATAAAACAGTGCGAGAGTGGCAGAGAGTTCATAAAACAGTGTGAGAGTGGCAGAGAGTTCATAAAACAGTGTGAGAGAGGCAGTGAGTTCATAAAACAGTGTGAGAGTGGCAGAGAGTTCATAAAACAGTGCGAGAGTGGCAGTGATTTCATAAAACAGTGTGAGATTGGCAGAGAGTTCATAAAACAGTGTGAGAGTGGCAGAGAGTTCATAAAACAGTGCGAGAGTGGCAGTGAGTTCATAAAACAGTGTGAGAGTGGCAGAGAGTTCCTACAACAGTGTGAGAGTGGCAGAGAGTTCATATAACAGTGAGAGAGTGGCAGAGAGTTCATAAAACAGTGTGAGAGTGGCAGAGAGTCCATAAAACAGTGTGAGAGTGGCAGAGAGTTCATAAAACAGTGTGATAGTGGCAGAGAGTTCATAAAACAGTGTGAGAGTGGCAGTGAGTTCATAAAACAGTGTGAGTGTGGCAGAGAGTTTATAAAACAGTGTGAGAGTGGCAGAGAGTTCATAAAACAGTGAGAGAGTGGCAGAGAATTCATAAAACAGTGTGAGAGTGGCAGAGACTTCATAAAACAGTGTGAGAGTGGCAGAGAGTTCATAAAACAGTGCGAGAGTGGCAGAGAGTTCATAAAACAGTGTGAGAGTGGCAGAGAGTTCATAAAACAGTGAGAGAGTGGCAGAGAGTTCATAAAACAGTGCGAGAGTGGCAGAGAGTTCATAAAACAGTGCGAGAGTGGCAGTTAGTCCATAAAACAGTGTGAGCGTGGCAGTGAGTTCATAAAACAGTGTAAGAGTGGCAGAGAGTTCATTAAACAGTGCGAGAGTGGCAGGGAGTTCATAAAACAGTGTGAGAGTGGCAGTGAGTTCATAAAACATTGCGAGAGTGGCAGAGAGTGCATAAAACAGTGCGATAGTGGCAGAGAGTTCATAAAACAGTGCGAGAGTGGCAGAGAGTTCATAAAACAGTGTGAGAACAGCAGAGAGTTCATAAAGCAGCGTGAGAGTGGCAGAGAGTTCATAAAACAGTGTGAGAGTGGCAGTGAGTTCATTAAAAAGTTGGAGAGTGGCTGAGAGTTCATAAAACAGTGTGAGAGTGGCAGAGAGTTCATAAAACAGTGCGAGAGTGGCAGAGTGTTCATAAAACAGTGTGAGAGTGGGAGAGAGTTCATAAAACAGTGTGAGAGTGGCAGAGTGTTCATAAAACAGTGTGAGAGTGGGAGAGAGTTCATAAAACAGTGTGAGAGTGGCAGTGAGCTCATAAAACAGTGTGAGAGTGGCAGACAGTTCATAAAACAGTGTGAGAGTGGCAGAGAGTTCATAAAACAGTGTGAGATTGGCAGTGAGTTCATAAAACTGTGCGAGAGTGGCAGAAAGTTCATAAAACAGTGTGAGAGTGGCAGTGAGTTCATTAAACAGCGTGAGAACAGCAGAGAGTACATAAAACAGTGTGAGAGTGGCAGAGAGTTCTTAAAACAGTGTGAGAGTGGCAGAGAGTTCATAAAACAGTGCGAGAGTGGCAGAGAGTTTATAAAACAGTGTGAGAGTGGCAGAGAGTTCATAAAACAGTGAGAGAGTGGCAGAGAATTCATAAAACAGTGTGAGAGTGGCAGAGAGTTCATAAAACAGTGTGAGAGTGGCAGAGAGTTCATAAAACAGTGCGACAGTGGCAGAGAGTTCATAAAACAGTGTGAGAGTGGCAGTGAGTTCATAAAACAGTGTGAGAGTGGCAGTGAGTTCATAAAACAGTGCGAGAGTGGCAGAGAGTTCATAAAACAGTGTGAGAGTGGCAGTGAGTTCATAAAACAGAGCAAAAGTGGCAGAGAGTTCATAAAACAGTGTGAGAGTGGCAGTGAGTTCATAAAACAGTGCGAGAGTGACAGAGAGTTCATAAAACAGTGTGAGAGCAGCAGTGAGCTCATAAAACAGTGTGAGAGGAGCAGTGAGTTCATAAAACAGTGTGAGAGTGGCAGTGAGTTCATAAAACAGTGTGAGAGTGGCAGAGAGTTCATAAAACAGTGAGAGTGGCAGTGAGTTCAAAAAACAGAGCAAAAGTGGCAGAGAGTTCATTAAACAGTGTGAGAGCGGCAGAGAGTTCATAAAACAGTGTGAGAGTGGCAGTGAGTTCATAAAACAGTGTGTGAGTGGCAGTGAGTTCATAAAACAGTGAGAGAGTGGCAGAGAGTTCATAAAACAGTGTGAGAGTGGCAGTGAGTTCATAAAACAGCGTGAGAACAGCAGAGAGTTCATAAAACAGTGTGAGAGTGGCAGAGAGTTCTTAAAACAGTCTGAGAGTGGCAGAGAGTTCATACAAAAGTGCGAGAGTGGCAGAGAGTTTATAAAACAGTGTGAGAGTGGCAGAGAGTTCATAAAGCAGTGAGAGAGTGGCAGAGAATTCATAAAACAGTGTGAGAGTGGCAGAGAGTTCATAAAACAGTGTGAGAGTGGCAGAGAGTTCATAAAACAGTGCGAGAGTGGCAGAGAGTTCATAAAACAGTGTGAGAGTGGCAGAGAGTTCATAAAACAGTGTGAGAGTGGCAGTGAGTTCATAAAACAGTGCGAGAGTGGCAGTGAGTTCATAAAACAGTGTGAGAGTGGCAGTGAGTTCATAAAACAGAGCAAAAGTGGCAGAGAGTTCATAAAACAGTGTGAGAGTGGCAGTGAGTTCATAAAACAGTGCGAGAGTGGCAGAGAGTTCATACAACAGTGTGAGAGCAGCAGTGAGTTCATAAAACAGTGTGAGAGGAGCAGTGAGTTCATAAAACAGTGTGAGAGTGGCAGAGAGTTCCTACAACAGTGTGAGAGTGGCAGAGAGTTCATATAACAGTGAGAGAGTGGCAGAGAGTTCATAAAACAGTGTGAGAGTGGCAGAGAGTCCATAAAACAGTGTGAGAGTGGCAGAGAGTTCATAAAACAGTGTGATAGTGGCAGAGAGTTCATAAAACAGTGTGAGAGTGGCAGTGAGTTCATAAAACAGTGTGAGTGTGGCAGAGAGTTTATAAAACAGTGTGAGAGTGGCAGAGAGTTCATAAAACAGTGAGAGAGTGGCAGAGAATTCATAAAACAGTGTGAGAGTGGCAGAGACTTCATAAAACAGTGTGAGAGTGGCAGAGAGTTCATAAAACAGTGCGAGAGTGGCAGAGAGTTCATAAAACAGTGTGAGAGTGGCAGAGAGTTCATAAAACAGTGAGAGAGTGGCAGAGAGTTCATAAAACAGTGCGAGAGTGGCAGAGAGTTCATAAAACAGTGCGAGAGTGGCAGTTAGTCCATAAAACAGTGTGAGCGTGGCAGTGAGTTCATAAAACAGTGTAAGAGTGGCAGAGAGTTCATTAAACAGTGCGAGAGTGGCAGGGAGTTCATAAAACAGTGTGAGAGTGGCAGTGAGTTCATAAAACATTGCGAGAGTGGCAGAGAGTGCATAAAACAGTGCGATAGTGGCAGAGAGTTCATAAAACAGTGCGAGAGTGGCAGAGAGTTCATAAAACAGTGTGAGAACAGCAGAGAGTTCATAAAGCAGCGTGAGAGTGGCAGAGAGTTCATAAAACAGTGTGAGAGTGGCAGTGAGTTCATTAAAAAGTTGGAGAGTGGCTGAGAGTTCATAAAACAGTGTGAGAGTGGCAGAGAGTTCATAAAACAGTGCGAGAGTGGCAGAGTGTTCATAAAACAGTGTGAGAGTGGGAGAGAGTTCATAAAACAGTGTGAGAGTGGCAGAGTGTTCATAAAACAGTGTGAGAGTGGGAGAGAGTTCATAAAACAGTGTGAGAGTGGCAGTGAGCTCATAAAACAGTGTGAGAGTGGCAGACAGTTCATAAAACAGTGTGAGAGTGGCAGAGAGTTCATAAAACAGTGTGAGATTGGCAGTGAGTTCATAAAACTGTGCGAGAGTGGCAGAAAGTTCATAAAACAGTGTGAGAGTGGCAGTGAGTTCATTAAACAGCGTGAGAACAGCAGAGAGTTCATAAAACAGTGTGAGAGTGGCAGAGACTTCATAAAACAGTGTGAGAGTGGCAGAGAGTTCATAAAACAGTGTGAGAGTGGCAGTGAGTTCATAAAACAGCGTGAGAACAGCAGAGAGTTCATAAAACAGTGTGAGAGTGGCAGTGAGTTCATAAAACAGTGCGAGAGTGGCAGAGAGTTCATAAAACAGTGTGAGAGCAGCAGTGAGTTCATAAAACAGTGTGAGAGGAGCAGTGAGTTCATAAAACAGTGTGAGAGTGGCAGTGAGTTCATAAAACAGCGTGAGAACAGCAGAGAGTTCATAAAACAGTGTGAGAGTGGCAGTGAGTTCATAAAACAGTGCGAGAGTGGCAGAGAGTTCATAAAACAGTGTGAGAGCAGCAGTGAGTTCATAAAACAGTGTGAGAGGAGCAGTGAGTTCATAAAACAGTGTGAGAGTGGCAGTGAGTTCATAAAACAGTGTGAGAGTGGCAGAGAGTTCATAAAACAGTGTGAGAGTGGCAGAGAGTTCATAAAACAGTGCGAGAGTGGCAGTGAGTTCATAAAACAGTGTGAGAGTGGCAGTGAGTTCATAAAACATTGCGAGAGTGGCAGAGAGTTCATAAAACAGTGCGAGAATGGCAGAGAGTTCATAAAACAGTGCGAGAGTGGCAGAGAGTTCATAAAACAGTGTGAGAACAGCAGAGAGTTCATAAAACAGTGTGAGAGTGGCAGTGAGTTCATTAAACATTTGGAGAGTGGCAGTGAGTTCATAAAACAGTGCGAGAGTGGCAGAGAGTTCATAAAACAGTGTGAGAGCAGCAGTGAGTTCATAAAACAGTGTGAGAGGAGCAGTGAGTTCATAAAACAGTGTGAGAGTGGCAGTGAGTTCATAAAACAGTGTGAGAGTGGCAGAGAGTTCATAAAACAGTGTGAGAGTGGCAGAGAGTTCATAAAACAGTGCGAGAGTGGCAGTGAGTTCATAAAACAGTGTGAGAGTGGCAGTGAGTTCATAAAACATTGCGAGAGTGGCAGAGAGTTCATAAAACAGTGCGAGAATGGCAGAGAGTTCATAAAACAGTGCGAGAGTGGCAGAGAGTTCATAAAACAGTGTGAGAACAGCAGAGAGTTCATAAAACAGTGTGAGAGTGGCAGTGAGTTCATTAAACATTTGGAGAGTGGATGAGAGTTCATAAAACAGTGTGAGAGTGGCAGAGAGTTCATAAAACAGAGCGAGAGTGGCAGAGTGTTCATAAAACATTGTGAGAGTGGCAGAGAGTTCATAAAACAGTGTGAGAGTGGCAGTGAGCTCATAAAACAGTGTGAGAGTGGCAGACAGTTCATAAAACAGTGTGAGAGTGGGAGAGAGTTCATAAAACAGTGTGAGAGTGGCAGTGAGCTCATAAAACAGTGTGAGAGTGGCAGACAGTTCATAAAACAGTGTGAGAGTGGCAGAGAGTTCATAAAACAGTGTGAGATTGGCAGTGAGTTCATAAAACAGTGTGAGATTGGCAGTGAGTTCATAAAACTGTGCGAGAGTGGCAGAGAGTTCATAAAACAGTGTGAGAGTGGCAGTGAGTTCATAAAACAGCGTGAGAACAGCAGAGAGTTCATAAAACAGTGTGAGAGTGGCAGAGAGTTCTTAAAACAGTGTGAGAGTGGCAGAGAGTTCATACAAAAGTGCGAGAGTGGCAGAGAGTTTATAAAACAGTGTGAGAGTGGCAGAGAGTTCATAAAACAGTGAGAGAGTGGCAGAGAATTCATAAAACAGTGTGAGAGTGGCAGAGAGTTCATAAAACAGTGTGAGAGTGGCAGAGAGTTCATAAATAAGTGCGAGAGTGGCAGAGAGTTCATAAAACAGTGTGAGAGTGGCAGAGAGTTCATAAAACAGTGTGAGAGTGGCAGTGAGTTCATAAAACAGTGCGAGAGTGGCAGTGAGTTCATAAAACAGTGTGAGAGTGGCAGTGAGTTCATAAAACAGAGCAAAAGTGGCAGAGAGTTCATAAAACAGTGTGAGAGTGGCAGTGAGTTCATAAAACAGTGCGAGAGTGGCAGAGAGTTCATAAAACAGTGTGAGAGCAGCAGTGAGTTCATAAAACAGTGTGAGAGGAGCAGTGAGTTCATAAAACAGTGTGAGAGTGGCAGTGAGTTCATAAAACAGTGTGAGAGTGGCAGAGAGTTCATAAAACAGTGAGATTGGCAGTGAGTTCATAAAACAGAGCAAAAGTGGCAGAGAGTTCATTAAACAGTGTGAGAGTGGCAGTGAGTTCATAAAACAGTGCAAGAGTGGCAGAGAGTTCATAAAACAGTGCGAGAGTGGCAGTGAGTTCATAAAACAGAGCAAAAGTGGCAGAGAGTTCATAAAACAGTGCGAGAGTGGCAGTGAGTTCATAAAACAGAGAGAGCGGCAGAGAGTTCATAAAACAGTGCGAGAGTGGCAGTGAGTTCATAAAACAGTGCGAGAGTGGCAGAGAGTTCATAAAACAGTGCGAGAGTGGCAGAGAGTTCATAAAACAGTGTGAGAGTGGCAGTGAGTTCATAAAACAGTGTGAGAGTGGCAGTGAGTTCAAAAAACAGTGCGAGAGTGGCAGAGAGTTCATAAAATAGTGCGAGAGTGGCAGTGAGTTCATAAAACAGTGCGAGAGTGGCAGAGAGTTCATAAAACAGTGCGAGAGTGGCAGTGGGTTCATAAAACAGTGTGAGAGTGGCAGTGAGTTCATAAAACAGTGCGAGAGTGGCAATGAGTTCATAAAACAGAGCGAAAGTGGCAGAGAGTTCATAAAACAGTGTGAGAGCGGCAGAGAGTTCATAAATCAGTGTGAGAGTGGCAGAGAGTTCTTAAAACAGTGTGAGAGTGGCAGTGAGTTCATAAAACAGTGCGAGAGTGGCAGTGATTTAATAAAACAGTGTGAGAGTGGCAGTGAGTTCTTAAAACAGTGCGAGAGTGGCAATGAGTTCATAAAACAGATCGAAAGTGGCAGAGAGTTCATAAAACAGTGTGAGAGCGGCAGAGAGTTCATAAAACAGTGTGAGAGTGGCAGTGAGTTCATAAAATAGTGTGAGAGTGGCAGTGAGTTCATAAAACAGTGAGAGAGTGGCAGAGAGTTCATAAAACAGTGCGAGAGTGGCAGTGAGTTCATAAAACAGTGCGAGAGTGGCAGTGAGTTCATAAAACAGTGTGAGAGTGGCAGTGAGTTCATAAATCAGTGCGAGAGTGGCAGTGAGTTCATAAAACAGTGTGAGAGTGGCAGAGAGTTCATAAAACAGTGTGAGAGTTACAGAGAGTTCATAAAACAGTGTGAGAGTGGCAGAGAGTTCATAAAACAGTGTGAGAGTGGCAGTGAGTTCATAAAACAGTGCGAGAGTGCCAGTGAGTTCATAAAACAGTGTGAGAGTGGCAGAGAGTTCATAAAACAGTGTGAGAGTGGCAGAGAGTTCATAAAACAGTGCGAGAGTGGCAGTGAGTTCATAATACAGTGTGAGAGTGGCAGTGAGTTCATAAAACTGTGCGAGAGTGGCAGAGAGTTCATAAAACAGTGTGAGAGTGGCAGTGAGTTCAGAAAACAGTGTGAGAGTGGCAGAGAGTTCATTAAACAGTGTGAGAGTGGCAGTGAGTTCATAAAACATTGTGAGAGTGGCAGAGAGTTCATAAAACAGTGAGAGAGTGGCAGGGAGTTCATAAAACAGTGTGAGAGAGGCAGTGAGTTCATAAAACAGTGTGAGAGTGGCAGAGAGTTCATAAAACAGTGTGAGAGTGGCAGTGAGTTCATAAAACAGGGTGAGAGTGGCAGAGAGTTCATAAAACAGCGTGAGAGTGGCAGTGAGTTCATACAACAGTGTGAGAACAGCATAGAGTTCATAAAACAGTGTGAGAACAGCAGAGAGTTCATAAAACAGTGTGAGAGTGGCAGAGAGTTCATAAAACAGTGTGAGAGTGGCAGAGAGTTCATAAAACAGTGTGAGAGTGGCAGAGAGTTCATAAAACAGTGCGAGAGTGGCAGAGAGTTCATAAAACAGTGTGAGATTGGCAGAGAGTTCATAAAACAGTGCGAGAGTGGCAGAGAGTTCATAAAACAGTGTGAGAGTGGCAGAGAGTTCATAAAACAGTGTGAGAGTGGCAGTGAGTTCATAAAACAGTGTGAGAGTGGCAGAGAGTTCATAAAACAGTGCGAGAGTGGCAGTGAGTTCATAAAACAGTGTGAGAGTGGCAGAGAGTTCATAAAACAGTGTGAGAGTGGCAGAGAGTTCATAAAACAGTGCGAGAGTGGCAGTGAATTCATAAAACAGTGTGAGAGTCGCAGAGAGTTCCTACAACAGTGTGAGAGTGGCAGAGAGTTCATATAACAGTGAGAGAGTGGCAGAGAGTTCATAAAACAGTGTGAGAGTGGCAGAGAGTCCATAAAACAGTGTGAGAGTGGCAGAGAGTTCATAAAACAGTGAGAGAGTGGCAGAGAATTCATAAAACAGTGTGAGAGTGGCAGAGAGTTCATAAAACAGTGTGAGAGTGGCAGAGAGTTCATAAAACAGTGCGAGAGTGGCAGAGAGTTCATAAAACAGTGTGAGAGTGGCAGAGAGTTCATAAAACAGTGTGAGAGTGGCAGTGCGTTCATAAAACAGTGCGAGAGTGGCAGTGAGTTCATAAAACAGTGTGAGAGTGGCAGTGAGTTCATAAAACAGAGCAAAAGTGGCAGGGAGTTCATAAAACAGTGTGAGAGTGGCAGTGAGTTCATAAAACAGTGCGAGAGTGGCAGAGAGTTCATAAAACAGTGTGAGAGCAGCAGTGAGTTCATAAAACAGTGTGAGAGGAGCAGTGAGTTCATAAAACAGTGTGAGAGTGGCAGTGAGTTCATAAAACAGTGTGAGAGTGGCAGAGAGTTCATAAAACAGTGAGAGTGGCAGTGAGTTCATAAAACAGAGCAAAAGTGGCAGAGAGTTCATTAAACAGTGTGAGAGTGGCAGTGAGTTCATAAAACAGTGCGAGAGTGGCAAAGAGTTCATAAAACAGTGCGAGAGTGGCAGTGAGTTCATAAAACAGAGCAAAAGTGGCAGAGAGTTCATAAAACAGTGCGAGAGCGGCAGTGAGTTCATAAAACAGTGTGAGAGCGGCAGTGAGTTCATAAAACAGTGCGAGAGTGGCAGTGAGTTCATAAAACAGTGCGAGAGTGGCAGAGAGTTCATAAAACAGTGCGAGAGTGGCAGTGAGTTCATAAAACAGTGCGAGAGTGGCAGAGAGTTCATAAAACAGTGCGAGAGTGGCAGTGAGTTCATAAAACTGTGTGAGAGTGGCAGTGAGTTCATAAAACAGTGCGAGAGTGGCAATGAGTTCATAAAACAGAGCGAAAGTGGCAGAGAGTTCATAAAACAGTGTGAGAGCGGCAGAGAGTTCATAAAACAGTGTGAGAGCGGCAGAGAGTTCATAAAACAGTGTGAGAGTGGCAGTGAGTTCATAAAACAGTGCGAGAGTGGCAGTGAGTTCATAAAACAGTGTGAGAGTGGCAGTGAATTCATAAAACAGTGCGAGAGTGGCAATGAGTTCATAAAACAGAGCGAAAGTGGCAGAGAGTTCATGAAACAGTGTGAGAGCGGCAGAGAGTTCATAAAACAGTGTGAGAACAGCAGAGAGTTCATTAAACAGTGTGAGAGAGGCAGAGAGTTCATAAAACAGTGTGAGAGTGGCAGTGAGTTCATAAAACAGTGTGAGAGTGGCAGAGAGTTCATAAAACAGTGCGAGAGTGGCAGAGAGTTCATAAAACAGTGTGAGATTGGCAGAGAGTTCATAAAACAGTGCGAGAGTGGCAGAGAGTTCATAAAACAGTGTGAGAGTGGCAGAGAGTTCATAAAACAGTGTGAGAGAGGCAGTGAGTTCATAAAACAGTGTGAGAGTGGCAGAGAGTTCATAAAACAGTGCGAGAGTGGCAGTGAGTTCATAAAACAGTGTGAGATTGGCAGAGAGTTCATAAAACAGTGTGAGAGTGGCAGAGAGTTCATAAAACAGTGCGAGAGTGGCAGTGAGTTCATAAAACAGTGTGAGATTGGCAGAGAGTTCCTACAACAGTGTGAGAGTGGCAGAGAGTTCATATAACAGTGAGAGAGTGGCAGAGAGTTCATAAAACAGTGTGAGAGTGGCAGAGAGTCCATAAAACAGTGTGAGAGTGGCAGAGAGTTCATAAAACAGTGTGATAGTGGCAGAGAGTTCATAAAACAGTGTGAGAGTGGCAGTGAGTTCATAAAACAGTGTGAGTGTGGCAGAGAGTTTATAAAACAGTGTGAGAGAGGCAGAGAGTTCATAAAACAGTGTGAGAGTGGCAGAGAATTCATAAAACAGTGTGAGAGTGGCAGAGACTTCATAAAACAGTGTGAGAGTGGCAGAGAGTTCATAAAACAGTGCGAGAGTGGCAGAGAGTTCATAAAACAGTGTGAGAGTGGCAGAGAGTTCATAAAACAGTGAGAGAGTGGCAGAGAGTTCATAAAACAGTGCGAGAGTGGCAGAGAGTTCATAAAACAGTGCGAGAGTGGCAGTTAGTCCATAAAACAGTGTGAGCGTGGCAGTGAGTTCATAAAACAGTGTAAGAGTGGCAGAGAGTTCATTAAACAGTGCGAGAGTGGCAGGGAGTTCATAAAACAGTGTGAGAGTGGCAGTGAGTTCATAAAACATTGCGAGAGTGGCAGAGAGTGCATAAAACAGTGCGATAGTGGCAGAGAGTTCATAAAACAGTGCGAGAGTGGCAGAGAGTTCATAAAACAGTGTGAGAACAGCAGAGAGTTCATAAAGCAGCGTGAGAGTGGCAGAGAGTTCATAAAACAGTGTGAGAGTGGCAGTGAGTTCATTAAAAAGTTGGAGAGTGGCTGAGAGTTCATAAAACAGTGTGAGAGTGGCAGAGAGTTCATAAAACAGTGCGAGAGTGGCAGAGTGTTCATAAAACAGTGTGAGAGTGGGAGAGAGTTCATAAAACAGTGTGAGAGTGGCAGAGTGTTCATAAAACAGTGTGAGAGTGGGAGAGAGTTCATAAAACAGTGTGAGAGTGGCAGTGAGCTCATAAAACAGTGTGAGAGTGGCAGACAGTTCATAAAACAGTGTGAGAGTGGCAGAGAGTTCATAAAACAGTGTGAGATTGGCAGTGAGTTCATAAAACTGTGCGAGAGTGGCAGAAAGTTCATAAAACAGTGTGAGAGTGGCAGTGAGTTCATTAAACAGCGTGAGAACAGCAGAGAGTACATAAAACAGTGTGAGAGTGGCAGAGAGTTCTTAAAACAGTGTGAGAGTGGCAGAGAGTTCATAAAACAGTGCGAGAGTGGCAGAGAGTTTATAAAACAGTGTGAGAGTGGCAGAGAGTTCATAAAACAGTGAGAGAGTGGCAGAGAATTCATAAAACAGTGTGAGAGTGGCAGAGAGTTCATAAAACAGTGTGAGAGTGGCAGAGAGTTCATAAAACAGTGCGACAGTGGCAGAGAGTTCATAAAACAGTGTGAGAGTGGCAGTGAGTTCATAAAACAGTGTGAGAGTGGCAGTGAGTTCATAAAACAGTGCGAGAGTGGCAGAGAGTTCATAAAACAGTGTGAGAGTGGCAGTGAGTTCATAAAACAGAGCAAAAGTGGCAGAGAGTTCATAAAACAGTGTGAGAGTGGCAGTGAGTTCATAAAACAGTGCGAGAGTGACAGAGAGTTCATAAAACAGTGTGAGAGCAGCAGTGAGCTCATAAAACAGTGTGAGAGGAGCAGTGAGTTCATAAAACAGTGTGAGAGTGGCAGTGAGTTCATAAAACAGTGTGAGAGTGGCAGAGAGTTCATAAAACAGTGAGAGTGGCAGTGAGTTCAAAAAACAGAGCAAAAGTGGCAGAGAGTTCATTAAACAGTGTGAGAGCGGCAGAGAGTTCATAAAACAGTGTGAGAGTGGCAGTGAGTTCATAAAACAGTGTGTGAGTGGCAGTGAGTTCATAAAACAGTGAGAGAGTGGCAGAGAGTTCATAAAACAGTGTGAGAGTGGCAGTGAGTTCATAAAACAGCGTGAGAACAGCAGAGAGTTCATAAAACAGTGTGAGAGTGGCAGAGAGTTCTTAAAACAGTCTGAGAGTGGCAGAGAGTTCATACAAAAGTGCGAGAGTGGCAGAGAGTTTATAAAACAGTGTGAGAGTGGCAGAGAGTTCATAAAGCAGTGAGAGAGTGGCAGAGAATTCATAAAACAGTGTGAGAGTGGCAGAGAGTTCATAAAACAGTGTGAGAGTGGCAGAGAGTTCATAAAACAGTGCGAGAGTGGCAGAGAGTTCATAAAACAGTGTGAGAGTGGCAGAGAGTTCATAAAACAGTGTGAGAGTGGCAGTGAGTTCATAAAACAGTGCGAGAGTGGCAGTGAGTTCATAAAACAGTGTGAGAGTGGCAGTGAGTTCATAAAACAGAGCAAAAGTGGCAGAGAGTTCATAAAACAGTGTGAGAGTGGCAGTGAGTTCATAAAACAGTGCGAGAGTGGCAGAGAGTTCATACAACAGTGTGAGAGCAGCAGTGAGTTCATAAAACAGTGTGAGAGGAGCAGTGAGTTCATAAAACAGTGTGAGAGTGGCAGAGAGTTCCTACAACAGTGTGAGAGTGGCAGAGAGTTCATATAACAGTGAGAGAGTGGCAGAGAGTTCATAAAACAGTGTGAGAGTGGCAGAGAGTCCATAAAACAGTGTGAGAGTGGCAGAGAGTTCATAAAACAGTGTGATAGTGGCAGAGAGTTCATAAAACAGTGTGAGAGTGGCAGTGAGTTCATAAAACAGTGTGAGTGTGGCAGAGAGTTTATAAAACAGTGTGAGAGTGGCAGAGAGTTCATAAAACAGTGTGAGAGTGGCAGAGAATTCATAAAACAGTGTGAGAGTGGCAGAGACTTCATAAAACAGTGTGAGAGTGGCAGAGAGTTCATAAAACAGTGCGAGAGTGGCAGAGAGTTCATAAAACAGTGTGAGAGTGGCAGAGAGTTCATAAAACAGTGAGAGAGTGGCAGAGAGTTCATAAAACAGTGCGAGAGTGGCAGAGAGTTCATAAAACAGTGCGAGAGTGGCAGTTAGTCCATAAAACAGTGTGAGCGTGGCAGTGAGTTCATAAAACAGTGTAAGAGTGGCAGAGAGTTCATTAAACAGTGCGAGAGTGGCAGGGAGTTCATAAAACAGTGTGAGAGTGGCAGTGAGTTCATAAAACATTGCGAGAGTGGCAGAGAGTGCATAAAACAGTGCGATAGTGGCAGAGAGTTCATAAAACAGTGCGAGAGTGGCAGAGAGTTCATAAAACAGTGTGAGAACAGCAGAGAGTTCATAAAGCAGCGTGAGAGTGGCAGAGAGTTCATAAAACAGTGTGAGAGTGGCAGTGAGTTCATTAAAAAGTTGGAGAGTGGCTGAGAGTTCATAAAACAGTGTGAGAGTGGCAGAGAGTTCATAAAACAGTGCGAGAGTGGCAGAGTGTTCATAAAACAGTGTGAGAGTGGGAGAGAGTTCATAAAACAGTGTGAGAGTGGCAGAGTGTTCATAAAACAGTGTGAGAGTGGGAGAGAGTTCATAAAACAGTGTGAGAGTGGCAGTGAGCTCATAAAACAGTGTGAGAGTGGCAGACAGTTCATAAAACAGTGTGAGAGTGGCAGAGAGTTCATAAAACAGTGTGAGATTGGCAGTGAGTTCATAAAACTGTGCGAGAGTGGCAGAAAGTTCATAAAACAGTGTGAGAGTGGCAGTGAGTTCATTAAACAGCGTGAGAACAGCAGAGAGTTCATAAAACAGTGTGAGAGTGGCAGAGAGTTCTTAAAACAGTGTGAGAGTGGCAGAGAGTTCATAAAACAGTGCGAGAGTGGCAGAGAGTTTATAAAACAGTGTGAGAGTGGCAGAGAGTTCATAAAACAGTGAGAGAGTGGCAGAGAATTCATAAAACAGTGTGAGAGTGGCAGAGAGTTCATAAAACAGTGTGAGAGTGGCAGAGAGTTCATAAAACAGTGCGACAGTGGCAGAGAGTTCATAAAACAGTGTGAGAGTGGCAGTGAGTTCATAAAACAGTGTGAGAGTGGCAGTGAGTTCATAAAACAGTGCGAGAGTGGCAGAGAGTTCATAAAACAGTGTGAGAGTGGCAGTGAGTTCATAAAACAGAGCAAAAGTGGCAGAGAGTTCATAAAACAGTGTGAGAGTGGCAGTGAGTTCATAAAACAGTGCGAGAGTGACAGAGAGTTCATAAAACAGTGTGAGAGCAGCAGTGAGCTCATAAAACAGTGTGAGAGGAGCAGTGAGTTCATAAAACAGTGTGAGAGTGGCAGTGAGTTCATAAAACAGTGTGAGAGTGGCAGAGAGTTCATAAAACAGTGAGAGTGGCAGTGAGTTCATAAAACAGAGCAAAAGTGGCAGAGAGTTCATTAAACAGTGTGAGAGCGGCAGAGAGTTCATAAAACAGTGTGAGAGTGGCAGTGAGTTCATAAAACAGTGTGTGAGTGGCAGTGAGTTCATAAAACAGTGAGAGAGTGGCAGAGAGTTCATAAAACAGTGTGAGAGTGGCAGTGAGTTCATAAAACAGCGTGAGAACAGCAGAGAGTTCATAAAACAGTGTGAGAGTGGCAGAGAGTTCTTAAAACAGTCTGAGAGTGGCAGAGAGTTCATACAAAAGTGCGAGAGTGGCAGAGAGTTTATAAAACAGTGTGAGAGTGGCAGAGAGTTCATAAAGCAGTGAGAGAGTGGCAGAGAATTCATAAAACAGTGTGAGAGTGGCAGAGAGTTCATAAAACAGTGTGAGAGTGGCAGAGAGTTCATAAAACAGTGCGAGAGTGGCAGAGAGTTCATAAAACAGTGTGAGAGTGGCAGAGAGTTCATAAAACAGTGTGAGAGTGGCAGTGAGTTCATAAAACAGTGCGAGAGTGGCAGTGAGTTCATAAAACAGTGTGAGAGTGGCAGTGAGTTCATAAAACAGAGCAAAAGTGGCAGAGAGATCATAAAACAGTGTGAGAGTGGCAGTGAGTTCATAAAACAGTGCGAGAGTGGCAGAGAGTTCATACAACAGTGTGAGAGCAGCAGTGAGTTCATAAAACAGTGTGAGAGGAGCAGTGAGTTCATAAAACAGTGTGAGAGTGGCAGTGAGTTCATAAAACAGTGTGAGAGTGGCAGAGAGTTCATAAAACAGTGAGAGTGGCAGTGAGTTCATAAAACAGAGCAAAAGTGGCAGAGAGTTCATTAAACAGTGTGAGGGTGGCAGTGAGTTCATAAAACAGTGCGAGAGTGGCAGAGAGTTCATAAAACAGTGCGAGAGTGGCAGTGAGTTCATAAAACAGAGCAAAAGTGGCAGAGAGTTCATAAAACAGTGCGAGAGTGGCAGTGAGTTCATAAAACAGAGAGAGCGGCAGAGAGTTCATAAAACAGTGCGAGAGTGGCAGTGAGTTCATAAAAAAGTGCGAGAGTGGCAGAGAGTTCATAAAACAGTGCGAGAGTGGCAGAGAGTTCATAAAACAGTGTGAGAGTGGCAGTGAGTTCATAAAACAGTGTGAGAGTGGCAGTGAGTTCAAAAAACAGTGCGAGAGTGGCAGAGAGTTCATAAAACAGTTTGAGAGTGGCAGTGAGTTCATAAAACAGTGCGAGAGTGGCAGAGAGTTCATAAAACAGTGTGAGAGTGGCAGTGGGTTCATAAAACAGTGTGAGAGTGGCAGTGAGTTCATAAAACAGTGCGCGAGTGGCAATGAGTTCATAAAACAGAGCGAAAGTGGCAGAGAGTTCATAAAACAGTGTGAGAGCGGCAGAGAGTTCATAAAACAGTGTGAGAGTGGCAGAGAGTTCTTAAAACAGTGTGAGAGTGCCAGTGAGTTCATAAAACAGTGCGAGAGTGGCAGTGAGTTCATAAAACAGTGTGAGAGATGCAGTGAGTTCTTAAAACAGTGCGAGAGTGGCAATGAGTTCATAAAACAGAGCGAAATTGGCAGAGAGTTCATAAAACAGTGTGAGAGCGGCAGAGAGTTCATAAAACAGTGTGAGAGTGGCAGTGAGTTCATAAAATAGTGTGAGAGTGGCAGTGAGTTCATAAAACAGTGAGAGAGTGGCAGAGAGTTCATAAAACAGTGCGAGAGTGGCAGTGAGTTCATAAAACAGTGCGAGAGTGGCAGTGAGTTCATAAAACTGTGCGAGAGTGGCAGTGAGTTCATAAATCAGTGCGAGAGTGGCAGTGAGTTCATAAAACAGTGTGAGAGTGGCAGAGAGTTCATAAAACAGTGTGAGAGTTACAGAGAGTTCATAAAACAGTGTGAGAGTGGCAGAGAGTTCATAAAACAGTGTGAGAGTGGCAGTGAGTTCATAAAACAGTGCGAGAGTGCCAGTGAGTTCATAAAACAGTGTGAGAGTGGCAGAGAGTTCATAAAACAGTGTGAGAGTGGCAGAGAGTTCATAAAACAGTGCGAGAGTGGCAGTGAGTTCATAATACAGTGTGAGAGTGGCAGTGAGTTCATAAAACTGTGCGAGAGTGGCAGAGAGTTCATAAAACAGTGTGAGAGTGGCAGTGAGTTCATAAAACAGTGTGAGAGTGGCAGAGAGTTCATTAAACAGTGTGCGAGTGGCAGTGAGTTCATAAAACATTGTGAGAGTGGCAGAGAGTTCATAAAACAGTGAGAGAGTGGCAGGGAGTTCATAAAACAGTGTGAGAGTGGCAGTGAGTTCATAAAACAGTGTGAGAGTGGCAGAGAGTTCATAAAACAGTGTGAGAGTGGCAGTGAGTGCATAAAACAGGGTGAGAGTGGCAGAGAGTTCATAAAACAGCGTGAGAGTGGCAGTGAGTTCATACAACAGTGTGAGAACAGCATAGAGTTCATAAAACAGTGTGAGAACAGCAGAGAGTTCATAAAACAGTGTGAGAGTGGCAGAGAGTTCATAAAACAGTGTGAGAGTGGCAGAGAGTTCATAAAACAGTGTGAGAGTGGCAGAGAGTTCATAAAACAGTGCGAGAGTGGCAGAGAGTTCATAAAACAGTGTGAGAGTGGCAGAGAGTTCATAAAACAGTGTGAGAGTGGCAGTGAGTTCATAAAACAGTGTGAGAGTGGCAGAGAGTTCATAAAACAGTGCGAGAGTGGCAGTGAGTTCATAAAACACTGTGAGAGTGGCAGAGAGTTCATAAAACAGTGTGAGAGTGGCAGAGAGTTCATAAAACAGTGTGAGAGTGGCAGAGAGTTCATAAAACAGTGCGAGAGTGGCAGTGAGTTCATAAAACAGTGTGAGAGTGGCAGAGAGTTCCTACAACAGTGTGAGAGTGGCAGAGAGTTCATATAACAGTGAGAGAGTGGCAGAGAGTTCATAAAACAGTGTGAGAGTGGCAGAGAGTCCATAAAACAGTGTGAGAGTGGCAGAGAGTTCATAAAACAGTGAGAGAGTGGCAGAGAATTCATAAAACAGTGTGAGAGTGGCAGAGAGTTCATAAAACAGTGTGAGAGTGGCAGAGAGTTCATAAAACGGTGCGAAAGTGGCAGAGACTTCATAAAACAGTGTGAGAGTGGCAGAGAGTTCATAAAACAGTGTGAGAGTGGCAGTGAGTTCATAAAACAGTGCGAGAGTGGCAGTGAGTTCATAAAACAGTGTGAGAGTGGCAGTGAGTTCATAAAACAGAGCAAAAGTGGCAGAGAGTTCATAAAACAGTGTGAGAGTGGCAGTGAGTTCATAAAACAGTGCGAGAGTGGCAGAGAGTTCATAAAACAGTGTGAGAGCAGCAGTGAGTTCATAAAACAGTGTGAGAGGAGCAGTGAGTTCATAAAACAGTGTGAGAGTGGCAGTGAGTTCATAAAACAGTGTGAGAGTGGCAGAGAGTTCATAAAACAGTGAGAGTGGCAGTGAGTTCATAAAACAGTGCGAGAGTGGCAAAGAGTTCATAAAACAGTGCGAGAGTGGCAGTGAGTTCATAAAACAGAGCAAAAGTGGCAGAGAGTTCATAAAACAGTGCGAGAGCGGCAGTGAGTTCATAAAACAGTGTGAGAGCGGCAGTGAGTTCATAAAACAGTGCGAGAGTGGCAGTGAGTTCATAAAACAGTGCGAGAGTGGCAGAGAGTTCATAAAACAGTGCGAGACTAGTAGAGAGTTCATAAAACAGTGTGAGAGTGGCAGTGAGTTCATAAAACAGTGCGAGAGTGGCAGTAAGTTCAAAAAACAGTGCGAGAGTGGCAGAGAGTTCATAAAACAGTGCGAGAGTGGCAGTGAGTTCATAAAACAGTGCGAGAGTGGCAGAGAGTTCATAAAACAGTGCGAGAGTGGCAGTGGGTTCATAAAACAGTGTGAGAGTGGCAGTGAGTTCATAAAACAGTGCGAGAGTGGCAATGAGTTCATAAAACAGAGCGAAAGTGGCAGAGAGTTCATAAAACAGTGTGAGAGCGGCAGAGAGTTCATAAAACAGTGTGAGATTGGCAGAGAGTTCATAAAACAGTGCGAGAGTGGCAGTGAGTTCATAAAACAGTGCGAGAGTGGCAGTGAGTTCATAAAACAGTGTGAGAGTGGCAGTGAGTTCATAAAACAGTGCGAGAGTGGCAATGAGTTCATAAAACAGAGCGATAGTGGCAGAGAGTTCATAAAACAGTGTGAGAGCGGCAGAGAGTTCATAAAACAGTGTGAGAGTGGCAGTGAGTTCATAAAATAGTGTGAGAGTGGCAGTGAGTTCATAAAACAGTGAGAGAGTGGCAGTGAGTTCATAAAACAGTGCGAGAGTGGCAGTGAGTTCATAAAACAGTGCGAGAGTGGCAGTGAGTTCATAAAACAGTGTGAGAGTGGCAGTGAGTTCATAAAACAGTGCGAGAGTGGCAGTGAGTTCATAAAACAGTGTGAGAGTGGCAGAGAGTTCATAAAACAGTGTGAGAGTTACAGAGAGTTCATAAAACAGTGTGAGAGTGGCAGAGAGTTCATAAAACAGTGTGAGAGTGGCAGTGAGTACATAAAACAGTGCGAGAGTGCCAGTGAGTTCATAAAACAGTGTGAGAGCGGCAGAGAGTTCATAAAACAGTGTGAGAGTGGCAGTGAGTTCATAAAACAGTGCGAGAGTGGCAGTGAGTTCATAATACAGTGTGAGAGTGGCAGTGAGTTCATAAAACAGTGCGAGAGTGGCAGAGAGTTCATAAAACAGTGTGAGAGTGGCAGTGAGTTCCTAAAACAGTGTGAGAAAGGCAGAGAGTTCATTAAACAGTGTGAGAGTGGCAGTGAGTTCATAAAACAGTGTGAGAGTGGCAGAGAGTTCATAAAACAGTGAGAGAGTGGCAGGGAGTTCATAAAACAGGTTGAGAGTGGCAGTGAGTTCATAAAACAGTGTGAGAGTGGCAGCGAGTTCATAAAACAGTGTGAGAGTGGCAGTGAGTTCATAAAACAGGGTGAGAGTGGCAGAGAGTTCATAAAACAGCGTGAGAGTGGCAGTGAGTTCATACAACAATGTGAGAACAGCATAGAGTTCATAAAACAGTGTGAGAACAGCAGAGAGTTCATAAAACAGTGTGAGAGTGGCAGTGAGTTCATAAAACAGTGTGAGAGTGGCAGAGAGTTCATAAAACAGTGTGAGAGTTACAGAGAGTTCATAAAACAGTGTGAGAGTGGCAGAGAGTTCATAAAACAGTGTGAGAGTGGCAGTGAGTACATAAAACAGTGCGAGAGTGCCAGTGAGTTCATAAAACAGTGTGAGAGCGGCAGAGAGTTCATAAAACAGTGTGAGAGTGGCAGTGAGTTCATAAAACAGTGCGAGAGTGGCAGTGAGTTCATAATACAGTGTGAGAGTGGCAGTGAGTTCATAAAACAGTGCGAGAGTGGCAGAGAGTTCATAAAACAGTGTGAGAGTGGCAGTGAGTTCATAAAACAGTGTGAGAAAGGCAGAGAGTTCATTAAACAGTGTGAGAGTGGCAGTGAGTTCATAAAACAGTGTGAGAGTGGCAGAGAGTTCATAAAACAGTGAGAGAGTGGCAGGGAGTTCATAAAACAGGTTGAGAGTGGCAGTGAGTTCATAAAACAGTGTGAGAGTGGCAGAGAGTTCATAAAACAGTGTGAGAGTGGCAGTGAGTTCATAAAACAGGGTGAGAGTGGCAGAGAGTTCATAAAACAGCGTGAGAGTGGCAGTGAGTTCATACAACAGTGTGGGAACAGCATAGATTTCATAAAACAGTGTGAGAACAGCAGAGAGTTCATAAAACAGTGTGAGAGTGGCAGAGAGTTCATAAAACAGTGTGAGAGTGGCAGAGAGTTCATAAAACAGTGTGAGAGTGGCAGAGAGTTCATAAAACAGTGTGAGAGTGGCAGAGAGTTCATAAAACAGTGTGAGAGTGGCAGAGAGTTCATAAAACAGTGCGAGAGTGGCAGAGAGCTCATAAAACAGTGTGAGATTGGCAGAGAGTTCATAAAACAGTGCGAGAGCGGCAGAGTGTTCATAAAACAGTGTGAGAGTGGCAGAGAGTTCATAAAACAGTGTGAGAGTGGCAGTGAGTTCATAAAACAGTGTGAGAGTGGCAGAGAGTTCATAAAACAGTGCGAGAGTGGCAGTGAGTTCATAAAACAGTGTGAGAGTGGCAGAGAGTTCATAAAACAGTGTGAGAGTGGCAGAGAGTTCATAAAACAGTGCGAGAGTGGCAGTGAGTTCATAAAACAGTGTGAGAGTGGCAGAGAGTTCCTACAACAGTGTGAGAGTGGCAGAGAGTTCATATAACAGTGAGAGAGTGGCAGAGAGTTCATAAAACAGTGTGAGAGTGGCAGAGAGTCCATAAAACAGTGTGAGAGTGGCAGAGAGTTCATAAAACAGTGAGAGAGTGGCAGAGAATTCATAAAACAGTGTGAGAGTGGCAGAGAGTTCATAAAACAGTGTGAGAGTGGCAGAGAGTTCATAAAACGGTGCGAAAGTCGCAGAGACTTCATAAAACAGTGTGAGAGTGGCAGAGAGTTCATAAAACAGTGTGAGAGTGGCAGTGAGTTCATAAAACAGTGCGAGAGTGGCAGTGAGTTCATAAAACAGTGTGAGAGTGGCAGTGAGTTCATAAAACAGAGCAAAAGTGGCAGAGAGTTCATAAAACAGTGTGAGAGTGGCAGTGAGTTCATAAAACAGTGCGAGAGTGGCAGAGAGTTCATAAAACAGTGTGAGAGCAGCAGTGAGTTCATAAAACAGTGTGAGAGGAGCAGTGAGTTCATAAAACAGTGTGAGAGTGGCAGTGAGTTCATAAAACAGTGTGAGAGTGGCAGAGAGTTCATAAAACAGTGAGAGTGGCAGTGAGTTCATAAAACAGTGCGAGAGTGGCAAAGAGTTCATAAAACAGTGCGAGAGTGGCAGTGAGTTCATAAAACAGAGCAAAAGTGGCAGAGAGTTCATAAAACAGTGCGAGAGCGGCAGTGAGTTCATAAAACAGTGTGAGAGCGGCAGTGAGTTCATAAAACAGTGCGAGAGTGGCAGTGAGTTCATAAAACAGTGCGAGAGTGGCAGAGAGTTCATAAAACAGTGCGAGACTAGTAGAGAGTTCATAAAACAGTGTGAGAGTGGCAGTGAGTTCATAAAACAGTGTGAGAGTGGCAGTAAGTTCAAAAAACAGTGCGAGAGTGGCAGAGAGTTCATAAAACAGTGCGAGAGTGGCAGTGAGTTCATAAAACAGTGCGAGAGTGGCAGAGAGTTCATAAAACAGTGCGAGAGTGGCAGTGGGTTCATAAAACAGTGTGAGAGTGGCAGTGAGTTCATAAAACAGTGCGAGAGTGGCAATGAGTTCATAAAACAGAGCGAAAGTGGCAGAGAGTTCATAAAACAGTGTGAGAGCGGCAGAGAGTTCATAAAACAGTGTGAGATTGGCAGAGAGTTCATAAAACAGTGCGAGAGTGGCAGTGAGTTCATAAAACAGTGCGAGAGTGGCAGTGAGTTCATAAAACAGTGTGAGAGTGGCAGTGAGTTCATAAAACAGTGCGAGAGTGGCAATGAGTTCATAAAACAGAGTGAAAGTGGCAGAGAGTTCATAAAACAGTGTGAGAGCGGCAGAGAGTTCATAAAACAGTGTGAGAGTGGCAGTGAGTTCATAAAATAGTGTGAGAGTGGCCGTGAGTTCATAAAACAGTGAGAGAGTGGCAGTGAGTTCATAAAACAGTGCGAGAGTGGCAGTGAGTTCATAAAACAGTGCGAGAGTGGCAGTGAGTTCATAAAACAGTGCGAGAGTGGCAGTGAGTTCATAAAACAGTGCGAGAGTGGCAGTGAGTTCATAAAACAGTGTGAGAGTGGCAGAGAGTTCATAAAACAGTGTGAGAGTTACAGAGAGTTCATAAAACAGTGTGAGAGTGGCAGAGAGTTCATAAAACAGTGTGAGAGTGGCAGTGAGTACATAAAACAGTGCGAGAGTGCCAGTGAGTTCATAAAACAGTGTGAGAGCGGCAGAGAGTTCATAAAACAGTGTGAGAGTGGCAGTGAGTTCATAAAACAGTGCGAGAGTGGCAGTGAGTTCATAATACAGTGTGAGAGTGGCAGTGAGTTCATAAAACAGTGCGAGAGTGGCAGAGAGTTCATAAAACAGTGTGAGAGTGGCAGTGAGTTCCTAAAACAGTGTGAGAAAGGCAGAGAGTTCATTAAACAGTGTGAGAGTGGCAGTGAGTTCATAAAACAGTGTGAGAGTGGCAGAGAGTTCATAAAACAGTGAGAGAGTGGCAGGGAGTTCATAAAACAGGTTGAGAGTGGCAGTGAGTTCATAAAACAGTTTGAGAGTGGCAGAGAGTTCATAAAACAGTGTGAGAGTGGCAGTGAGTTCATAAAACAGGGTGAGAGTGGCAGAGAGTTCATAAAACAGCGTGAGAGTGGCAGTGAGTTCATACAACAATGTGAGAACAGCATAGAGTTCATAAAACAGTGTGAGAACAGCAGAGAGTTCATAAAACAGTGTGAGAGTGGCAGTGAGTTCATAAAACAGTGTGAGAGTGGCAGAGAGTTCATAAAACAGTGTGAGAGTTACAGAGAGTTCATAAAACAGTGTGAGAGTGGCAGAGAGTTCATAAAACAGTGTGAGAGTGGCAGTGAGTACATAAAACAGTGCGAGAGTGCCAGTGAGTTCATAAAACAGTGTGAGAGCGGCAGAGAGTTCATAAAACAGTGTGAGAGTGGCAGAGAGTTCATAAAACAGTGCGAGAGTGGCAGTGAGTTCATAATACAGTGTGAGAGTGGCAGTGAGTTCATAAAACAGTGCGAGAGTGGCAGAGAGTTCATAAAACAGTGTGAGAGTGGCAGTGAGTTCATAAAACAGTGTGAGAAGGGCAGAGAGTTCATTAAACAGTGTGAGAGTGGCAGTGAGTTCATAAAACATAATGATAATAAGAGTGATCGCACAAGTTGTTATTATTCAGGCTCTAACAGCCTGTTTGTGACTTTCAAGGTTATTTGAGGGTTAAAGTACCTACACTTGCTGCGAGAGTTCATATAACAGTGAGAGAGTGGCAGAGAGTTCATAAAACAGTGTGAGAGTGGCAGAGAGTCCATAAAACAGTGTGAGAGTGGCAGAGAGTTCATAAAACAGTGAGAGAGTGGCAGAGAATTCATAAAACAGTGTGAGAGTGGCAGAGAGTTCATAAAACAGTGTGAGAGTGGCAGAGAGTTCATAAAACGGTGCGAAAGTCGCAGAGACTTCATAAAACAGTGTGAGAGTGGCAGAGAGTTCATAAAACAGTGTGAGAGTGGCAGTGAGTTCATAAAACAGTGCGAGAGTGGCAGTGAGTTCATAAAACAGTGTGAGAGTGGCAGTGAGTTCATAAAACAGAGCAAAAGTGGCAGAGAGTTCATAAAACAGTGTGAGAGTGGCAGTGAGTTCATAAAACAGTGCGAGAGTGGCAGAGAGTTCATAAAACAGTGTGAGAGCAGCAGTGAGTTCATAAAACAGTGTGAGAGGAGTAGTGAGTTCATAAAACAGTGTGAGAGTGGCAGTGAGTTCATAAAACAGTGTGAGAGTGGCAGAGAGTTCATAAAACAGTGAGAGTGGCAGTGAGTTCATAAAACAGTGCGAGAGTGGCAAAGAGTTCATAAAACAGTGCGAGAGTGGCAGTGAGTTCATAAAACAGAGCAAAAGTGGCAGAGAGTTCATAAAACAGTGCGAGAGCGGCAGTGAGTTCATAAGACAGTGTGAGAGCGGCAGTGAGTTCATAAAACAGTGCGAGAGTGGCAGTGAGTTCATAAAACAGTGCGAGAGTGGCAGAGAGTTCATAAAACAGTGCGAGACTAGTAGAGAGTTCATAAAACAGTGTGAGAGTGGCAGTGAGTTCATAAAACAGTGTGAGAGTGGCAGTAAGATCAAAAAACAGTGCGAGAGTGGCAGAGAGTTCATAAAACAGTGCGAGAGTGGCAGTGAGTTCATAAAACAGTGCGAGAGTGGCAGAGAGTTCATATAACAGTGAGAGAGTGGCAGAGAGTTCATAAAACAGTGTGAGAGTGGCAGAGAGTCCATAAAACAGTGTGAGAGTGGCAGAGAGTTCATAAAACAGTGAGAGAGTGGCAGAGAATTCATAAAACAGTGTGAGAGTGGCAGAGAGTTCATAAAACAGTGTGAGAGTGGCAGAGAGTTCATAAAACGGTGCGAAAGTCGCAGAGACTTCATAAAACAGTGTGAGAGTGGCAGAGAGTTCATAAAACAGTGTGAGAGTGGCAGTGAGTTCATAAAACAGTGCGAGAGTGGCAGTGAGTTCATAAAACAGTGTGAGAGTGGCAGTGAGTTCATAAAACAGAGCAAAAGTGGCAGAGAGTTCATAAAACAGTGTGAGAGTGGCAGTGAGTTCATAAAACAGTGCGAGAGTGGCAGAGAGTTCATAAAACAGTGTGAGAGCAGCAGTGAGTTCATAAAACAGTGTGAGAGGAGCAGTGAGTTCATAAAACAGTGTGAGAGTGGCAGTGAGTTCATAAAACAGTGTGAGAGTGGCAGAGAGTTCATAAAACAGTGAGAGTGGCAGTGAGTTCATAAAACAGTGCGAGAGTGGCAAAGAGTTCATAAAACAGTGCGAGAGTGGCAGTGAGTTCATAAAACAGAGCAAAAGTGGCAGAGAGTTCATAAAACAGTGCGAGAGCGGCAGTGAGTTCATAAAACAGTGTGAGAGCGGCAGTGAGTTCATAAAACAGTGCGAGAGTGGCAGTGAGTTCATAAAACAGTGCGAGAGTGGCAGAGAGTTCATAAAACAGTGCGAGACTAGTAGAGAGTTCATAAAACAGTGTGAGAGTGGCAGTGAGTTCATAAAACAGTGTGAGAGTGGCAGTAAGTTCAAAAAACAGTGCGAGAGTGGCAGAGAGTTCATAAAACAGTGCGAGAGTGGCAGTGAGTTCATAAAACAGTGCGAGAGTGGCAGAGAGTTCATAAAACAGTGCGAGAGTGGCAGTGGGTTCATAAAACAGTGTGAGAGTGGCAGTGAGTTCATAAAACAGTGCGAGAGTGGCAATGAGTTCATAAAACAGAGCGAAAGTGGCAGAGAGTTCATAAAACAGTGTGAGAGCGGCAGAGAGTTCATAAAACAGTGTGAGATTGGCAGAGAGTTCATAAAACAGTGCGAGAGTGGCAGTGAGTTCATAAAACAGTGCGAGAGTGGCAGTGAGTTCATAAAACAGTGTGAGAGTGGCAGTGAGTTCATAAAACAGTGCGAGAGTGGCAATGAGTTCATAAAACAGAGTGAAAGTGGCAGAGAGTTCATAAAACAGTGTGAGAGCGGCAGAGAGTTCATAAAACAGTGTGAGAGTGGCAGTGAGTTCATAAAATAGTGTGAGAGTGGCCGTGAGTTCATAAAACAGTGAGAGAGTGGCAGTGAGTTCATAAAACAGTGCGAGAGTGGCAGTGAGTTCATAAAACAGTGCGAGAGTGGCAGTGAGTTCATAAAACAGTGCGAGAGTGGCAGTGAGTTCATAAAACAGTGCGAGAGTGGCAGTGAGTTCATAAAACAGTGTGAGAGTGGCAGAGAGTTCATAAAACAGTGTGAGAGTTACAGAGAGTTCATAAAACAGTGTGAGAGTGGCAGAGAGTTCATAAAACAGTGTGAGAGTGGCAGTGAGTACATAAAACAGTGCGAGAGTGCCAGTGAGTTCATAAAACAGTGTGAGAGCGGCAGAGAGTTCATAAAACAGTGTGAGAGTGGCAGTGAGTTCATAAAACAGTGCGAGAGTGGCAGTGAGTTCATAATACAGTGTGAGAGTGGCAGTGAGTTCATAAAACAGTGCGAGAGTGGCAGAGAGTTCATAAAACAGTGTGAGAGTGGCAGTGAGTTCCTAAAACAGTGTGAGAAAGGCAGAGAGTTCATTAAACAGTGTGAGAGTGGCAGTGAGTTCATAAAACAGTGTGAGAGTGGCAGAGAGTTCATAAAACAGTGAGAGAGTGGCAGGGAGTTCATAAAACAGGTTGAGAGTGGCAGTGAGTTCATAAAACAGTGTGAGAGTGGCAGAGAGTTCATAAAACAGTGTGAGAGTGGCAGTGAGTTCATAAAACAGGGTGAGAGTGGCAGAGAGTTCATAAAACAGCGTGAGAGTGGCAGTGAGTTCATACAACAATGTGAGAACAGCATAGAGTTCATAAAACAGTGTGAGAACAGCAGAGAGTTCATAAAACAGTGTGAGAGTGGCAGTGAGTTCATAAAACAGTGTGAGAGTGGCAGAGAGTTCATAAAACAGTGTGAGAGTTACAGAGAGTTCATAAAACAGTGTGAGAGTGGCAGAGAGTTCATAAAACAGTGTGAGAGTGGCAGTGAGTACATAAAACAGTGCGAGAGTGCCAGTGAGTTCATAAAACAGTGTGAGAGCGGCAGAGAGTTCATAAAACAGTGTGAGAGTGGCAGTGAGTTCATAAAAAAGTGCGAGAGTGGCAGTGAGTTCATAATACAGTGTGAGAGTGGCAGTGAGTTCATAAAACAGTGCGAGAGTGGCAGAGAGTTCATAAAACAGTGTGAGAGTGGCAGTGAGTTCATAAAACAGTGTGAGAAGGGCAGAGAGTTCATTAAACAGTGTGAGAGTGGCAGTGAGTTCATAAAACAGTGTGAGAGTGGCAGAGAGTTCATAAAACAGTGCGAGAGTGGCAGTGAGTTCATAAAACAGTGTGAGAGTGGCAGAGAGTTCCTACAACAGTGTGAGAGTGGCAGAGAGTTCATATAACAGTGAGAGAGTGGCAGAGAGTTCATAAAACAGTGTGAGAGTGGCAGAGAGTCCATAAAACAGTGTGAGAGTGGCAGAGAGTTCATAAAACAGTGAGAGAGTGGCAGAGAATTCATAAAACAGTGTGAGAGTGGCAGAGAGTTCATAAAACAGTGTGAGAGTGGCAGAGAGTTCATAAAACGGTGCGAAAGTCGCAGAGACTTCATAAAACAGTGTGAGAGTGGCAGAGAGTTCATAAAACAGTGTGAGAGTGGCAGTGAGTTCATAAAACAGTGCGAGAGTGGCAGTGAGTTCATAAAACAGTGTGAGAGTGGCAGTGAGTTCATAAAACAGAGCAAAAGTGGCAGAGAGTTCATAAAACAGTGTGAGAGTGGCAGTGAGTTCATAAAACAGTGCGAGAGTGGCAGAGAGTTCATAAAACAGTGTGAGAGCAGCAGTGAGTTCATAAAACAGTGTGAGAGGAGCAGTGAGTTCATAAAACAGTGTGAGAGTGGCAGTGAGTTCATAAAACAGTGTGAGAGTGGCAGAGAGTTCATAAAACAGTGAGAGTGGCAGTGAGTTCATAAAACAGTGCGAGAGTGGCAAAGAGTTCATAAAACAGTGCGAGAGTGGCAGTGAGTTCATAAAACAGAGCAAAAGTGGCAGAGAGTTCATAAAACAGTGCGAGAGCGGCAGTGAGTTCATAAGACAGTGTGAGAGCGGCAGTGAGTTCATAAAACAGTGCGAGAGTGGCAGTGAGTTCATAAAACAGTGCGAGAGTGGCAGAGAGTTCATAAAACAGTGCGAGACTAGTAGAGAGTTCATAAAACAGTGTGAGAGTGGCAGTGAGTTCATAAAACAGTGTGAGAGTGGCAGTAAGATCAAAAAACAGTGCGAGAGTGGCAGAGAGTTCATAAAACAGTGCGAGAGTGGCAGTGAGTTCATAAAACAGTGCGAGAGTGGCAGAGAGTTCATAAAACAGTGCGAGAGTGGCAGTGGGTTCATAAAACAGTGTGAGAGTGGCAGTGAGTTCATAAAACAGTGCGAGAGTGGCAATGAGTTCATAAAACAGAGCGAAAGTGGCAGAGAGTTCATAAAACAGTGTGAGAGCGGCAGAGAGTTCATAAAACAGTGTGAGATTGGCAGAGAGTTCATAAAACAGTGCGAGAGTGGCAGTGAGTTCATAAAACAGTGCGAGAGTGGCAGTGAGTTCATAAAACAGTGTGAGAGTGGCAGTGAGTTCATAAAACAGTGCGAGAGTGGCAATGAGTTCATAAAACAGAGCGAAAGTGGCAGAGAGTTCATAAAACAGTGTGAGAGCGGCAGAGAGTTCATAAAACAGTGTGAGAGTGGCAGTGAGTTCATAAAATAGTGTGAGAGTGGCAGTGAGTTCATAAAACAGTGAGAGAGTGGCAGTGAGTTCATAAAACAGTGCGAGAGTGGCAGTGAGTTCATAAAACAGTGCGAGAGTGGCAGTGAGTTCATAAAACAGTGCGAGAGTGGCAGTGAGTTCATAAAACAGTGCGAGAGTGGCAGTGAGTTCATAAAACAGTGTGAGAGTGGCAGAGAGTTCATAAAACAGTGTGAGAGTTACAGAGAGTTCATAAAACAGTGTGAGAGTGGCAGAGAGTTCATAAAACAGTGTGAGAGTGGCAGTGAGTACATAAAACAGTGCGAGAGTGCCAGTGAGTTCATACAACAGTGTGAGAGCGGCAGAGAGTTCATAAAACAGTGTGAGAGTGGCAGTGAGTTCATAAAACAGTGCGAGAGTGGCAGTGAGTTCATAATACAGTGTGAGAGTGGCAGTGAGTTCATAAAACAGTGCGAGAGTGGCAGAGAGTTCATAAAACAGTGTGAGAGTGGCAGTGAGTTCCTAAAACAGTGTGAGAAAGGCAGAGAGTTCATTAAACAGTGTGAGAGTGGCAGTGAGTTCATAAAACAGTGTGAGAGTGGCAGAGAGTTCATAAAACAGTGAGAGAGTGGCAGGGAGTTCATAAAACAGGTTGAGAGTGGCAGTGAGTTCATAAAACAGTGTGAGAGTGGCAGAGAGTTCATAAAACAGTGTGAGAGTGGCAGTGAGTTCATAAAACAGGGTGAGAGTGGCAGAGAGTTCATAAAACAGCGTGAGAGTGGCAGTGAGTTCATACAACAATGTGAGAACAGCATAGAGTTCATAAAACAGTGTGAGAACAGCAGAGAGTTCATAAAACAGTGTGAGAGTGGCAGTGAGTTCATAAAACAGTGTGAGAGTGGCAGAGAGTTCATAAAACAGTGTGAGAGTTACAGAGAGTTCATAAAACAGTGTGAGAGTGGCAGAGAGTTCATAAAACAGTGTGAGAGTGGCAGTGAGTACATAAAACAGTGCGAGAGTGCCAGTGAGTTCATAAAACAGTGTGAGAGCGGCAGAGAGTTCATAAAACAGTGTGAGAGTGGCAGTGAGTTCATAAAACAGTGCGAGAGTGGCAGTGAGTTCATAATACAGTGTGAGAGTGGCAGTGAGTTCATAAAACAGTGCGAGAGTGGCAGAGAGTTCATAAAACAGTGTGAGAGTGGCAGTGAGTTCATAAAACAGTGTGAGAAGGGCAGAGAGTTCATTAAACAGTGTGAGAGTGGCAGTGAGTTCATAAAACAGTGTGAGAGTGGCAGAGAGTTCATAAAACAGTGAGAGAGTGGCAGGGAGTTCATAAAACAGGTTGAGAGTGGCAGTGAGTTCATAAAACAGTGTGAGAGTGGCAGAGAGTTCATAAAACAGTGTGAGAGTGGCAGTGAGTTCATAAAACAGGGTGAGAGTGGCAGAGAGTTCATAAAACAGCGTGAGAGTGGCAGTGAGTTCATACAACAGTGTGAGAACAGCATAGAGTTCATAAAACAGTGTGAGAACAGCAGAGAGTTCATAAAACAGTGTGAGAGTGGCAGAGAGTTCATAAAACAGTGTGAGAGTGGCAGAGAGTTCATAAAACAGTGTGAGAGTGGCAGAGAGTTCATAAAACAGTGCGAGAGTGGCAGAGAGTTCATAAAACAGTGTGAGATTGGCAGAGAGTTCATAAAACAGTGTGAGAGTGGCAGTAAGTTCAAAAAACAGTGCGAGAGTGGCAGAGAGTTCATAAAACAGTGCGAGAGTGGCAGTGAGTTCATAAAACAGTGCGAGAGTGGCAGAGAGTTCATAAAACAGTGCGAGAGTGGCAGTGGGTTCATAAAACAGTGTGAGAGTGGCAGTGAGTTCATAAAACAGTGCGAGAGTGGCAATGAGTTCATAAAACAGAGCGAAAGTGGCAGAGAGTTCATTAAACAGTGTGAGAGCGGCAGAGAGTTCATAAAACAGTGTGAGATTGGCAGAGAGTTCATAAAACAGTGCGAGAGTGGCAGTGAGTTCATAAAACAGTGCGAGAGTGGCAGTGAGTTCATAAAACAGTGTGAGAGTGGCAGTGAGTTCATAAAACAGTGCGAGAGTGGCAATGAGTTCATAAAACAGAGCGAAAGTGGCAGAGAGTTCATAAAACAGTGTGAGAGCGGCAGAGAGTTCATAAAACAGTGTGAGAGTGGCAGTGAGTTCATAAAATAGTGTGAGAGTGGCAGTGAGTTCATAAAACAGTGAGAGAGTGGCAGAGAGTTCATAAAACAGTGCGAGAGTGGCAGTGAGTTCATAAAACAGTGCGAGAGTGGCAGTGAGTTCATAAAACAGTGTGAGAGTGGCAGAGAGTTCATAAAACAGTGTGAGAGTTACAGAGAGTTCATAAAACAGTGTGAGAGTGGCAGAGAGTTCATAAAACAGTGTGAGAGTGGCAGTGAGTTCATAAAACAGTGTGAGAAGGGCAGAGAGTTCATTAAACAGTGTGAGAGTGGCAGTGAGTTCATAAAACAGTGTGAGAGTGGCAGAGAGTTCATAAAACAGTGCGAGAGTGGCAGTGAGTTCATAAAACAGTGTGAGAGTGGCAGAGAGTTCCTACAACAGTGTGAGAGTGGCAGAGAGTTCATATAACAGTGAGAGAGTGGCAGAGAGTTCATAAAACAGTGTGAGAGTGGCAGAGAGTCCATAAAACAGTGTGAGAGTGGCAGAGAGTTCATAAAACAGTGAGAGAGTGGCAGAGAATTCATAAAACAGTGTGAGAGTGGCAGAGAGTTCATAAAACAGTGTGAGAGTGGCAGAGAGTTCATAAAACGGTGCGAAAGTCGCAGAGACTTCATAAAACAGTGTGAGAGTGGCAGAGAGTTCATAAAACAGTGTGAGAGTGGCAGTGAGTTCATAAAACAGTGCGAGAGTGGCAGTGAGTTCATAAAACAGTGTGAGAGTGGCAGTGAGTTCATAAAACAGAGCAAAAGTGGCAGAGAGTTCATAAAACAGTGTGAGAGTGGCAGTGAGTTCATAAAACAGTGCGAGAGTGGCAGAGAGTTCATAAAACAGTGTGAGAGCAGCAGTGAGTTCATAAAACAGTGTGAGAGGAGCAGTGAGTTCATAAAACAGTGTGAGAGTGGCAGTGAGTTCATAAAACAGTGTGAGAGTGGCAGAGAGTTCATAAAACAGTGAGAGTGGCAGTGAGTTCATAAAACAGTGCGAGAGTGGCAAAGAGTTCATAAAACAGTGCGAGAGTGGCAGTGAGTTCATAAAACAGAGCAAAAGTGGCAGAGAGTTCATAAAACAGTGCGAGAGCGGCAGTGAGTTCATAAGACAGTGTGAGAGCGGCAGTGAGTTCATAAAACAGTGCGAGAGTGGCAGTGAGTTCATAAAACAGTGCGAGAGTGGCAGAGAGTTCATAAAACAGTGCGAGACTAGTAGAGAGTTCATAAAACAGTGTGAGAGTGGGAGTGAGTTCATAAAACAGTGTGAGAGTGGCAGTAAGATCAAAAAACAGTGCGAGAGTGGCAGAGAGTTCATAAAACAGTGCGAGAGTGGCAGTGAGTTCATAAAACAGTGCGAGAGTGGCAGAGAGTTCATATAACAGTGAGAGAGTGGCAGAGAGTTCATAAAACAGTGTGAGAGTGGCAGAGAGTCCATAAAACAGTGTGAGAGTGGCAGAGAGTTCATAAAACAGTGACAGAGTGGCAGAGAATTCATAAAACAGTGTGAGAGTGGCAGAGAGTTCATAAAACAGTGTGAGAGTGGCAGAGAGTTCATAAAACGGTGCGAAAGTCGCAGAGACTTCATAAAACAGTGTGAGAGTGGCAGAGAGTTCATAAAACAGTGTGAGAGTGGCAGTGAGTTCATAAAACAGTGCGAGAGTGGCAGTGAGTTCATAAAACAGTGTGAGAGTGGCAGTGAGTTCATAAAACAGAGCAAAAGTGGCAGAGAGTTCATAAAACAGTGTGAGAGTGGCAGTGAGTTCATAAAACAGTGCGAGAGTGGCAGAGAGTTCATAAAACAGTGTGAGAGCAGCAGTGAGTTCATAAAACAGTGTGAGAGGAGCAGTGAGTTCATAAAACAGTGTGAGAGTGGCAGTGAGTTCATAAAACAGTGTGAGAGTGGCAGAGAGTTCATAAAACAGTGAGAGTGGCAGTGAGTTCATAAAACAGTGCGAGAGTGGCAAAGAGTTCATAAAACAGTGCGAGAGTGGCAGTGAGTTCATAAAACAGAGCAAAAGTGGCAGAGAGTTCATAAAACAGTGCGAGAGCGGCAGTGAGTTCATAAAACAGTGTGAGAGCGGCAGTGAGTTCATAAAACAGTGCGAGAGTGGCAGTGAGTTCATAAAACAGTGCGAGAGTGGCAGAGAGTTCATAAAACAGTGCGAGACTAGTAGAGAGTTCATAAAACAGTGTGAGAGTGGCAGTGAGTTCATAAAACAGTGTGAGAGTGGCAGTAAGTTCAAAAAACAGTGCGAGAGTGGCAGAGAGTTCATAAAACAGTGCGAGAGTGGCAGTGAGTTCATAAAACAGTGCGAGAGTGGCAGAGAGTTCATAAAACAGTGCGAGAGTGGCAGTGGGTTCATAAAACAGTGTGAGAGTGGCAGTGAGTTCATAAAACAGTGCGAGAGTGGCAATGAGTTCATAAAACAGAGCGAAAGTGGCAGAGAGTTCATAAAACAGTGTGAGAGCGGCAGAGAGTTCATAAAACAGTGTGAGATTGGCAGAGAGTTCATAAAACAGTGCGAGAGTGGCAGTGAGTTCATAAAACAGTGCGAGAGTGGCAGTGAGTTCATAAAACAGTGTGAGAGTGGCAGTGAGTTCATAAAACAGTGCGAGAGTGGCAATGAGTTCATAAAACAGAGTGAAAGTGGCAGAGAGTTCATAAAACAGTGTGAGAGCGGCAGAGAGTTCATAAAACAGTGTGAGAGTGGCAGTGAGTTCATAAAATAGTGTGAGAGTGGCCGTGAGTTCATAAAACAGTGAGAGAGTGGCAGTGAGTTCATAAAACAGTGCGAGAGTGGCAGTGAGTTCATAAAACAGTGCGAGAGTGGCAGTGAGTTCATAAAACAGTGCGAGAGTGGCAGTGAGTTCATAAAACAGTGCGAGAGTGGCAGTGAGTTCATAAAACAGTGTGAGAGTGGCAGAGAGTTCATAAAACAGTGTGAGAGTTACAGAGAGTTCATAAAACAGTGTGAGAGTGGCAGAGAGTTCATAAAACAGTGTGAGAGTGGCAGTGAGTACATAAAACAGTGCGAGAGTGCCAGTGAGTTCATAAAACAGTGTGAGAGCGGCAGAGAGTTCATAAAACAGTGTGAGAGTGGCAGTGAGTTCATAAAACAGTGCGAGAGTGGCAGTGAGTTCATAATACAGTGTGAGAGTGGCAGTGAGTTCATAAAACAGTGCGAGAGTGGCAGAGAGTTCATAAAACAGTGTGAGAGTGGCAGTGAGTTCCTAAAACAGTGTGAGAAAGGCAGAGAGTTCATTAAACAGTGTGAGAGTGGCAGTGAGTTCATAAAACAGTGTGAGAGTGGCAGAGAGTTCATAAAACAGTGAGAGAGTGGCAGGGAGTTCATAAAACAGGTTGAGAGTGGCAGTGAGTTCATAAAACAGTGTGAGAGTGGCAGAGAGTTCATAAAACAGTGTGAGAGTGGCAGTGAGTTCATAAAACAGGGTGAGAGTGGCAGAGAGTTCATAAAACAGCGTGAGAGTGGCAGTGAGTTCATACAACAATGTGAGAACAGCATAGAGTTCATAAAACAGTGTGAGAACAGCAGAGAGTTCATAAAACAGTGTGAGAGTGGCAGTGAGTTCATAAAACAGTGTGAGAGTGGCAGAGAGTTCATAAAACAGTGTGAGAGTTACAGAGAGTTCATAAAACAGTGTGAGAGTGGCAGAGAGTTCATAAAACAGTGTGAGAGTGGCAGTGAGTACATAAAACAGTGCGAGAGTGCCAGTGAGTTCATAAAACAGTGTGAGAGCGGCAGAGAGTTCATAAAACAGTGTGAGAGTGGCAGTGAGTTCATAAAAAAGTGCGAGAGTGGCAGTGAGTTCATAATACAGTGTGAGAGTGGCAGTGAGTTCATAAAACAGTGCGAGAGTGGCAGAGAGTTCATAAAACAGTGTGAGAGTGGCAGTGAGTTCATAAAACAGTGTGAGAAGGGCAGAGAGTTCATTAAACAGTGTGAGAGTGGCAGTGAGTTCATAAAACAGTGTGAGAGTGGCAGAGAGTTCATAAAACAGTGCGAGAGTGGCAGTGAGTTCATAAAACAGTGTGAGAGTGGCAGAGAGTTCCTACAACAGTGTGAGAGTGGCAGAGAGTTCATATAACAGTGAGAGAGTGGCAGAGAGTTCATAAAACAGTGTGAGAGTGGCAGAGAGTCCATAAAACAGTGTGAGAGTGGCAGAGAGTTCATAAAACAGTGAGAGAGTGGCAGAGAATTCATAAAACAGTGTGAGAGTGGCAGAGAGTTCATAAAACAGTGTGAGAGTGGCAGAGAGTTCATAAAACGGTGCGAAAGTCGCAGAGACTTCATAAAACAGTGTGAGAGTGGCAGAGAGTTCATAAAACAGTGTGAGAGTGGCAGTGAGTTCATAAAACAGTGCGAGAGTGGCAGTGAGTTCATAAAACAGTGTGAGAGTGGCAGTGAGTTCATAAAACAGAGCAAAAGTGGCAGAGAGTTCATAAAACAGTGTGAGAGTGGCAGTGAGTTCATAAAACAGTGCGAGAGTGGCAGAGAGTTCATAAAACAGTGTGAGAGCAGCAGTGAGTTCATAAAACAGTGTGAGAGGAGCAGTGAGTTCATAAAACAGTGTGAGAGTGGCAGTGAGTTCATAAAACAGTGTGAGAGTGGCAGAGAGTTCATAAAACAGTGAGAGTGGCAGTGAGTTCATAAAACAGTGCGAGAGTGGCAAAGAGTTCATAAAACAGTGCGAGAGTGGCAGTGAGTTCATAAAACAGAGCAAAAGTGGCAGAGAGTTCATAAAACAGTGCGAGAGCGGCAGTGAGTTCATAAGACAGTGTGAGAGCGGCAGTGAGTTCATAAAACAGTGCGAGAGTGGCAGTGAGTTCATAAAACAGTGCGAGAGTGGCAGAGAGTTCATAAAACAGTGCGAGACTAGTAGAGAGTTCATAAAACAGTGTGAGAGTGGCAGTGAGTTCATAAAACAGTGTGAGAGTGGCAGTAAGATCAAAAAACAGTGCGAGAGTGGCAGAGAGTTCATAAAACAGTGCGAGAGTGGCAGTGAGTTCATAAAACAGTGCGAGAGTGGCAGAGAGTTCATAAAACAGTGCGAGAGTGGCAGTGGGTTCATAAAACAGTGTGAGAGTGGCAGTGAGTTCATAAAACAGTGCGAGAGTGGCAATGAGTTCATAAAACAGAGCGAAAGTGGCAGAGAGTTCATAAAACAGTGTGAGAGCGGCAGAGAGTTCATAAAACAGTGTGAGATTGGCAGAGAGTTCATAAAACAGTGCGAGAGTGGCAGTGAGTTCATAAAACAGTGCGAGAGTGGCAGTGAGTTCATAAAACAGTGTGAGAGTGGCAGTGAGTTCATAAAACAGTGCGAGAGTGGCAATGAGTTCATAAAACAGAGCGAAAGTGGCAGAGAGTTCATAAAACAGTGTGAGAGCGGCAGAGAGTTCATAAAACAGTGTGAGAGTGGCAGTGAGTTCATAAAATAGTGTGAGAGTGGCAGTGAGTTCATAAAACAGTGAGAGAGTGGCAGTGAGTTCATAAAACAGTGCGAGAGTGGCAGTGAGTTCATAAAACAGTGCGAGAGTGGCAGTGAGTTCATAAAACAGTGCGAGAGTGGCAGTGAGTTCATAAAACAGTGCGAGAGTGGCAGTGAGTTCATAAAACAGTGTGAGAGTGGCAGAGAGTTCATAAAACAGTGTGAGAGTTACAGAGAGTTCATAAAACAGTGTGAGAGTGGCAGAGAGTTCATAAAACAGTGTGAGAGTGGCAGTGAGTACATAAAACAGTGCGAGAGTGCCAGTGAGTTCATAAAACAGTGTGAGAGCGGCAGAGAGTTCATAAAACAGTGTGAGAGTGGCAGTGAGTTCATAAAACAGTGCGAGAGTGGCAGTGAGTTCATAATACAGTGTGAGAGTGGCAGTGAGTTCATAAAACAGTGCGAGAGTGGCAGAGAGTTCATAAAACAGTGTGAGAGTGGCAGTGAGTTCCTAAAACAGTGTGAGAAAGGCAGAGAGTTCATTAAACAGTGTGAGAGTGGCAGTGAGTTCATAAAACAGTGTGAGAGTGGCAGAGAGTTCATAAAACAGTGAGAGAGTGGCAGGGAGTTCATAAAACAGGTTGAGAGTGGCAGTGAGTTCATAAAACAGTGTGAGAGTGGCAGAGAGTTCATAAAACAGTGTGAGAGTGGCAGTGAGTTCATAAAACAGGGTGAGAGTGGCAGAGAGTTCATAAAACAGCGTGAGAGTGGCAGTGAGTTCATACAACAATGTGAGAACAGCATAGAGTTCATAAAACAGTGTGAGAACAGCAGAGAGTTCATAAAACAGTGTGAGAGTGGCAGTGAGTTCATAAAACAGTGTGAGAGTGGCAGAGAGTTCATAAAACAGTGTGAGAGTTACAGAGAGTTCATAAAACAGTGTGAGAGTGGCAGAGAGTTCATAAAACAGTGTGAGAGTGGCAGTGAGTACATAAAACAGTGCGAGAGTGCCAGTGAGTTCATAAAACAGTGTGAGAGCGGCAGAGAGTTCATAAAACAGTGTGAGAGTGGCAGTGAGTTCATAAAACAGTGCGAGAGTGGCAGTGAGTTCATAATACAGTGTGAGAGTGGCAGTGAGTTCATAAAACAGTGCGAGAGTGGCAGAGAGTTCATAAAACAGTGTGAGAGTGGCAGTGAGTTCATAAAACAGTGTGAGAAGGGCAGAGAGTTCATTAAACAGTGTGAGAGTGGCAGTGAGTTCATAAAACAGTGTGAGAGTGGCAGAGAGTTCATAAAACAGTGAGAGAGTGGCAGGGAGTTCATAAAACAGGTTGAGAGTGGCAGTGAGTTCATAAAACAGTGTGAGAGTGGCAGAGAGTTCATAAAACAGTGTGAGAGTGGCAGTGAGTTCATAAAACAGGGTGAGAGTGGCAGAGAGTTCATAAAACAGCGTGAGAGTGGCAGTGAGTTCATACAACAGTGTGAGAACAGCATAGAGTTCATAAAACAGTGTGAGAACAGCAGAGAGTTCATAAAACAGTGTGAGAGTGGCAGAGAGTTCATAAAACAGTGTGAGAGTGGCAGAGAGTTCATAAAACAGTGTGAGAGTGGCAGAGAGTTCATAAAACAGTGCGAGAGTGGCAGAGAGTTCATAAAACAGTGTGAGATTGGCAGAGAGTTCATAAAACAGTGTGAGAGTGGCAGTAAGTTCAAAAAACAGTGCGAGAGTGGCAGAGAGTTCATAAAACAGTGCGAGAGTGGCAGTGAGTTCATAAAACAGTGCGAGAGTGGCAGAGAGTTCATAAAACAGTGCGAGAGTGGCAGTGGGTTCATAAAACAGTGTGAGAGTGGCAGTGAGTTCATAAAACAGTGCGAGAGTGGCAATGAGTTCATAAAACAGAGCGAAAGTGGCAGAGAGTTCATTAAACAGTGTGAGAGCGGCAGAGAGTTCATAAAACAGTGTGAGATTGGCAGAGAGTTCATAAAACAGTGCGAGAGTGGCAGTGAGTTCATAAAACAGTGCGAGAGTGGCAGTGAGTTCATAAAACAGTGTGAGAGTGGCAGTGAGTTCATAAAACAGTGCGAGAGTGGCAATGAGTTCATAAAACAGAGCGAAAGTGGCAGAGAGTTCATAAAACAGTGTGAGAGCGGCAGAGAGTTCATAAAACAGTGTGAGAGTGGCAGTGAGTTCATAAAATAGTGTGAGAGTGGCAGTGAGTTCATAAAACAGTGAGAGAGTGGCAGAGAGTTCATAAAACAGTGCGAGAGTGGCAGTGAGTTCATAAAACAGTGCGAGAGTGGCAGTGAGTTCATAAAACAGTGTGAGAGTGGCAGAGAGTTCATAAAACAGTGTGAGAGTTACAGAGAGTTCATAAAACAGTGTGAGAGTGGCAGAGAGTTCATAAAACAGTGTGAGAGTGGCAGTGAGTTCATAAAACAGTGCGAGAGTGCCAGTGAGTTCATAAAACAGTGTGAGAGCGGCAGAGAGTTCATAAAACAGTGTGAGAGTGGCAGAGAGTTCATAAAACAGTGCGAGAGTGGCAGTGAGTTCATAATACAGTGTGAGAGTGGCAGTGAGTTCATAAAACAGTGCGAGAGTGGCAGAGAGTTCATAAAACAGTGTGAGAGTGGCAGTGAGTTCATAAAACAGTGTGAGAAAGGCAGAGAGTTCATTAAACAGTCTGAGAGTGGCAGTGAGTTCATAAAACAGTGTGAGAGTGGCAGAGAGTTCATAAAACAGTGAGAGAGTGGCAGGGAGTTCATAAAACAGGGTGAGAGTGGCAGTGTGTTCATAAAACAGTGTGAGAGTGGCAGAGAGTTCATAAAACAGTGTGAGAGTGGCAGTGAGTTCATAAAACAGGGTGAGAGTGGCAGAGAGTTCACAAAACAGCGTGAGAGTGGCAGTGAGTTCATACAACAGTGTGAGAACAGCATAGAGTTCATAAAACAGTGTGAGAGTGGCAGAGAGTTCATAAAACAGTGTGAGAGTGGCAGAGAGTTCATAAAACAGTGCGAGAGGGGCAGTGAGTTCATAAAACAGTGTGAGAGTGGCAGAGAGTTCCTACAACAGTGTGAGAGTGGCAGAGAGTTCATATAACAGTGAGAGAGTGGCAGAGAGTTCATAAAACAGTGTGAGAGTGGCAGAGAGTCCATAAAACAGTGTGAGAGTGGCAGAGAGTTCATAAAACAGTGCGAGAGTGGCAGAGAGTTCATAAAACAGTGTGAGAACAGCAGAGAGTTCATAAAGCAGCGTGAGAGTGGCAGAGAGTTCATAAAACAGTGTGAGAGTGGCAGTGAGTTCATTAAACAGTTGGAGAGTGGCTGAGAGTTCATAAAACAATGAGAGAGTGGCAGAGAGTTCATAAAACAGTGCGAGAGTGGCAGAGTTTTCATAAAAAATTGTGAGAGTGGCAGAGAGTTCATAAAACAGTGTGACAGTGGCAGTGAGCTCATAAAACAGTGTGAGAGTGGCAGACAGTTCATAAAACAGTGTGAGAGTGGGAGAGAGTTCATAAAACAGTGTGAGAGTGGCAGTGAGCTCATAAAACAGTGTGAGAGTGGCAGACAGTTCATAAAACAGTGTGAGAGTGGCAGAGAATTCATAAAACAGTGTGAGATTGGCAGTGAGTTCATAAAACAGTGTGAGATTGGCAGTGAGTTCATAAAACTGTGCGAGAGTGGCAGAGAGTTCATAAAACAGTGTGAGAGTGGCAGTGAGTTCATAAAACAGCGTGAGAACAGCAGAGAGTTCATAAAACAGTGTGAGAGTGGCAGTGAGTTCATAAAACAGTGCGAGAGTGGCAGAGAGTTCATAAAACAGTGTGAGAGCAGCAGTGAGTTCATAAAACAGTGTGAGAGGAGCAGTGAGTTCAAAAAACAGTGTGAGAGTGGCAGTGAGTTCATAAAACAGTGTGAGAGTGGCAGAGAGTTCATAAAACAGTGTGAGAGTGGCAGTGAGTTCATAAAACAGAGCAAAAGTGGCAGAGAGTTCATTAAACAGTGTGAGAGTGGCAGTGAGTTCATAAAACAGTGCGAGAGTGGCAGAGAGTTCATAAAACAGTGCGAGAGTGGCAGTGAGTTCATAAAACAGAGCAAAAGTGGCAGAGAGTTCATAAAACAGTGCGAGAGTGGCAGTGAGTTCATAAAACAGTGTGAGAGCGGCAGTGAGTTCATAAAACAGTGCGAGAGTGGCAGTGAGTTCATAAAACAGTGCGAGAGTGGCAGAGAGTTCATAAAACAGTGCGAGAGTGGCAGAGAGTTTATAAAACAGTGTGAGAGTGGCAGTGAGTTCATAAAACAGTGTGAGAGTGGCAGTGAGTTCAAGAAACAGTGCGAGAGTGGCAGACAGTTCATAAAACAGTGCGAGAGTGGCAGTGAGTTCAAAAAACAGTGCGAGAGTGGCAGAGAGTTCATAAAACAGTGTGAGAGTGGCAGTGAGTTCATAAAACAGTGCGAGATTGGCAGTGAGTTCATAAAACAGTGTGAGAGTGGCAGTGAGTTCATAAAACAGTGCGAGAGTGGCAATGAGTTCATAAAACAGAGCGAAAGTGGCAGAGATTTCATAAAGCAGTGTGAGAGCGGCAGAGAGTTCATAAAACAGTGTCAGAGTGGCAGTGAGTTCATAAAACAGTGTGAGAGTGGCAGTGAGTTCATAAAACAGTGAGAGAGTGGCAGAGAGTTCATAAAACAGTGCGAGAGTGGCAGTGAGTTCATAAAACAGTGCGAGAGTGGCAGTGAGTTCATAAAACAGTGCGAGAGTGTCAGTGAATTCATAAAACAGTGCGAGAGTGGCAGTGAGTTCATAAAACAGTGTGAGAGTGGCAGAGAGTTCATAAAACAGTGTGAGAGTTACAGAGAGTTCATAAAACAGTGTGAGAGTGGCAGAGAGTTCATAAAACAGTGTGAGAGTGGCAGTGAGTTCATAAAACAGTGCGAGAGTGGCAGTGAGTTCATAAAACAGTGTGAGAGTGGCAGAGAGTTCATAAAACAGTGTGAGAGTGGCAGAGAGTTCATAAAACAGTGCGAGAGTGGCAGTGAGTTCATAAAACAGTGTGAGAGTGGCAGTGAGTTCATAAAACAGTGCGAGAGTGGCAGAGAGTTCATAAAACAGTGTGAGACTGGCAGTGAGTTCATAAAACAGTGTGAGAGTGGCAGAGAGTTCATTAAACAGTGTGAGAGTGGCAGTGAGTTCATAAAACAGTGTGAGAGTGGCAGAGAGTTCATAAAACAGTGGGAGAGTGGCAGGGAGTTCATAAAACAGTGTGAGAGTGGTAATGAGTTCATAAAACAGTGTGAGAGTGGCAGAGAGTTCATAAAACAGTGTGAGAGTGGCAGTGAGTTCATAAAACAGGGTGAGAGTGGCAGAGAGTTCATAAAACAGCGTGAGAGTGGCAGTGAGTTCATACAACAGTGTGAGAACAGCATAGAGTTCATAAAACAGTGTGAGAACAGCAGAGACTTCATAAAACAGTGTGAGAGTGGCAGAGAGTTCATAAAACAGTGTGAGAGTGGCAGAGAGTTCATAAAACAGTGTGAGAGTGGCAGAGAGTTCATAAAACAGTGTGAGATTGGCAGAGAGTTCATAAAACAGTGCGAGAGTGGCAGTGAGTTCATAAAAAAGTGTGAGAGTGGCAGAGAGTTCCGACAATAGTGTGAGAGTGGCAGAGAGTTCATAAAACAGTGAGAGAGTGGCAGAGAATTCATAAAACAGTGTGAGAGTGGCAGAGAGTTCATAAAAAAGTGTGAGAGTGGCAGAGAGTTCATAAAACAGTGCGAGAGTGGCAGAGAGTTCATAAAACAGTGCGAGAGTGGCAGGGAGTTCATAAAACAGTGTGAGAGTGGCAGTGAGTTCATAAAACATTGCGAGAGTGGCAGAGAGTTCATAAAACAGTGCGAGAGTGGCAGAGAGTTCATAAAACAGTGCGAGAGTGGCAGAGAGTTCATAAAACAGTGTGAGAACAGCAGAGAGTTCATAAAGCAGCGTGAGAGTGGCAGAGAGTTCATAAAACAGTGTGAGAGTGGCAGTCAGTTCATTAAACAGTTGGAGAGAGGCTGAGAGTTCATAAAATAGTGTGAGAGTGGCAGAGAGTTCATAAAACAGTGCGAGAGTGGCAGAGTGTTCATAAAACATTGTGAGAGTGGCAGAGAGTTCATAAAACAGTGTGAGAGTGGCAGTGAGCTCATAAAACAGTGTGAGAGTGGCAGACAGTTCATAAAACAGTGTGAGAGTGGGAGAGAGTTCATAAAACAGTGTGAGAGTGGCAGTGAGCTCATAAAACAGTGTAAGAGTGGCAGACAGTTCATAAAACAGTGTGAGAGTGGCAGAGAGTTCATAAAACAGTGTGAGATTGGCAGTGAGTTCATAAAACAGTGTGAGAACAGCAGAGAGTTCATAAAACAGTGTGAGAGTGGCAGAGAGTTCTTAAAACAGTGTGTGAGTGGCAGTGAGTTCATAAAACAGTGTGAGAGTGGCAGTGAGTTCATAAAACAGTGCGAGAGTGACAGAGAGTTCATAAAACAGTGTGAGAGTGGCAGAGAGTTCATAAAACAGTGTGAGAGCGGCTGTGAGTTCATAAAACAGTGCGAGAGTGGCAGTGAGTTCATAAAACAGTGTGAGAGTGGCAGTGAGTTCATAAAACAGTGCGAGAGTGGCAGAGAGTTTATAAAACAGTGTGAGAGTGGCAGTGAGTTCATAAAACAGCGTGAGAACAGCAGAGAGTTCATAAAACAGTGTGAGAGTGGCAGAGAGTTCTTAAAACAGTGTGTGAGTGGCAGTGAGTTCATAAAACAGTGTGAGAGTGGCAGAGATTTCATAAAACAGTGTGAGAGTGGCAGTGAGTTCATAAAACAGTGTGAGAAAGGCAGAGAGTTCATTAAACAGTGTGAGAGTGGCAGTGAGTTCATAAAACAGTGTGAGAGTGGCAGAGAGTTCATAAAACAGTGAGAGAGTGGCAGGGAGTTCATAAAACAGGGTGAGAGTTGCAGTGTGTTCATAAAACAGTGTGAGAGTGGCAGAGAGTTCATAAAACAGTGTGAGAGTGGCAGTGAGTTCATAAAACAGGGTGAGAGTGGCAGAGAGTTCATAAAACAGCGTGAGAGTGGCAGTGAGTTCATACAACAGTGTGAGAACAGCATAGAGTTCATAAAACAGTGTGAGAGTGGCAGAGAGTTCATAAAACAGTGTGAGAGTGGCAGAGAGTTCATAAAACAGTGCGAGAGGGGCAGTGAGTTCATAAAACAGTGTGAGAGTGGCAGAGAGTTCCTACAACAGTGTGAGAGTGGCAGAGAGTTCATATAACAGTGAGAGAGTGGCAGAGAGTTCATAAAACAGTGTGAGAGTGGCAGAGAGTCCATCAAACAGTGTGAGAGTGGCAGAGAGTTCATAAAACAGTGCGAGAGTGGCAGAGAGTTCATAAAACAGTGTGAGAACAGCAGAGAGTTCATAAAGCAGCGTGAGAGTGGCAGAGAGTTCATAAAACAGTGTGAGAGTGGCAGTGAGTTCATTAAACAGTTGGAGAGTGGCTGAGAGTTCATAAAACAGTGAGAGAGTGGCAGAGAGTTCATAAAACAGTGCGAGAGTGGCAGAGTTTTCATAAAAAATTGTGAGAGTGGCAGAGAGTTCATAAAACAGTGTGAGAGTGGCAGTGAGCTCATAAAACAGTGTGAGAGTGGCAGACAGTTCATAAAACAGTGTGAGAGTGGGAGAGAGTTCATAAAACAGTGTGAGAGTGGCAGTGAGCTCATAAAACAGTGTGAGAGTGGCAGACTGTTCATAAAACAGTGTGAGAGTGGCAGAGAATTCATAAAACAGTGTGAGATTGGCAGTGAGTTCATAAAACAGTGTGAGATTGGCAGTGAGTTCATAAAACTGTGCGAGAGTGGCAGAGAGTTCATAAAACAGTGTGAGAGTGGCAGTGAGTTCATAAAACAGCGTGAGAACAGCAGAGAGTTCATAAAACAGTGTGAGAGTGGCAGTGAGTTCATAAAACAGTGCGAGAGTGGCAGAGAGTTCATAAAACAGTGTGAGAGCAGCAGTGAGTTCATAAAACAGTGTGAGAGGAGCAGTGAGGACAAAAAACAGTGTGAGAGTGGCAGTGAGTTCATAAAACAGTGTGAGAGTGGCAGAGAGTTCATAAAACAGTGTGAGAGTGGCAGTGAGTTCATAAAACAGAGCAAAAGTGGCAGAGAGTTCATAAAACAGTGCGAGAGTGGCAGTGAGTTCATAAAACAGTGTGAGAGCGGCAGTGAGTTCATAAAACAGTGCGAGAGTGGCAGTGAGTTCATAAAACAGTGCGAGAGTGGCAGAGAGTTCATGAAACAGTGCGAGAGTGGCAGAGAGTTTATAAAACAGTGTGAGAGTGGCAGTGAGTTCATAAAACAGTGTGAGAGTGGCAGTGAGTTCATAAAACAGTGCGAGAGTGGCAGACAGTTCATAAAACAGTGCGAGAGTGGCAGTGAGTTCAAAAAACAGTGCGAGAGTGGCAGAGAGTTCATAAAACAGTGTGAGAGTGGCAGTGAGTTCATAAAACAGTGCGAGATTGGCAGTGAGTTCATAAAACAGTGTGAGAGTGGCAGTGAGTTCATAAAACAGTGCGAGAGTGGCAATGAGTTCATAAAACAGAGCGAAAGTGGCAGAGATTTCATAAAGCAGTGTGAGAGCGGCAGAGAGTTCATAAAACAGTGTCAGAGTGGCAGTGAGTTCATAAAACAGTGTGAGAGTGGCAGTGAGTTCATAAAACAGTGAGAGAGTGGCAGAGAGTTCATAAAACAGTGCGAGAGTGGCAGTGAGTTCATAAAACAGTGCGAGAGTGGCAGTGAGTTCATAAAACATTGCGAGAGTGTCAGTGAATTCATAAAACAGTGCGAGAGTGGCAGTGAGTTCATAAAACAGTGTGAGAGTGGCAGAGAGTTCATAAAACAGTGTGAGAGTTACAGAGAGTTCATAAAACAGTGTGAGAGTGGCAGAGAGTTCATAAAACAGTGTGAGAGTGGCAGTGAGTTCATAAAACAGTGCGAGAGTGCCAGTGAGTTCATAAAACAGTGTGAGAGTGGCAGAGAGTTCATAAAACAGTGTGAGAGTGGCAGAGAGTTCATAAAACAGTGCGAGAGTGGCAGTGAGTTCATAAAACAGTGTGAGAGTGGCAGTGAGTTCATAAAACAGTGCGAGAGTGGCAGAGAGTTCATAAAACAGTGTGAGACTGGCAGTGAGTTCATAAAACAGTGTGAGAGTGGCAGAGAGTTCATTAAACAGTGTGAGAGTGGCAGTGAGTTCATAAAACAGTGTGAGAGTGGCAGAGAGTTCATAAAACAGTGGGAGAGTGGCAGGGAGTTCATAAAACAGTGTGAGAGTGGTAATGAGTTCATAAAACAGTGTGAGAGTGGCAGAGAGTTCATAAAACAGTGTGAGAGTGGCAGAGAGTTCATAAAACAGTGTGAGAGTTACAGAGAGTTCATAAAACAGTGTGAGAGCGGCAGTGAGTTCATAAAACAGTGCGAGAGTGGCAGTGAGTTCATAAAACAGTGCGAGAGTGGCAGAGAGTTCATGAAACAGTGCGAGAGTGGCAGAGAGTTTATAAAACAGTGTGAGAGTGGCAGTGAGTTCATAAAACAGTGTGAGAGTGGCAGTGAGTTCATAAAACAGTGCGAGAGTGGCAGACAGTTCATAAAACAGTGCGAGAGTGGCAGTGAGTTCAAAAAACAGTGCGAGAGTGGCAGAGAGTTCATAAAACAGTGTGAGAGTGGCAGTGAGTTCATAAAACAGTGCGAGATTGGCAGTGAGTTCATAAAACAGTGTGAGAGTGGCAGTGAGTTCATAAAACAGTGCGAGAGTGGCAATGAGTTCATAAAACAGAGCGAAAGTGGCAGAGATTTCATAAAGCAGTGTGAGAGCGGCAGAGAGTTCATAAAACAGTGTCAGAGTGGCAGTGAGTTCATAAAACAGTGTGAGAGTGGCAGTGAGTTCATAAAACAGTGAGAGAGTGGCAGAGAGTTCATAAAACAGTGCGAGAGTGGCAGTGAGTTCATAAAACAGTGCGAGAGTGGCAGTGAGTTCATAAAACATTGCGAGAGTGTCAGTGAATTCATAAAACAGTGCGAGAGTGGCAGTGAGTTCATAAAACAGTGTGAGAGTGGCAGAGAGTTCATAAAACAGTGTGAGAGTTACAGAGAGTTCATAAAACAGTGTGAGAGTGGCAGAGAGTTCATAAAACAGTGTGAGAGTGGCAGTGAGTTCATAAAACAGTGCGAGAGTGCCAGTGAGTTCATAAAACAGTGTGAGAGTGGCAGAGAGTTCATAAAACAGTGTGAGAGTGGCAGAGAGTTCATAAAACAGTGCGAGAGTGGCAGTGAGTTCATAAAACAGTGTGAGAGTGGCAGTGAGTTCATAAAACAGTGCGAGAGTGGCAGAGAGTTTATAAAACAGTGTGAGAGTGGCAGTGAGTTCATAAAACAGCGTGAGAACAGCAGAGAGTTCATAAAACAGTGTGAGAGTGGCAGAGAGTTCTTAAAACAGTGTGTGAGTGGCTGTGAGTTCATAAAACAGTGTGAGAGTGGCAGAGAGTTCATAAAACAGTGTGAGAGTGGCAGTGAGTTCATAAAACAGTGTGAGAAAGGCAGAGAGTTCATTAAACAGTGTGAGAGTGGCAGTGAGTTCATAAAACAGTGTGAGAGTGGCAGAGAGTTCATAAAACAGTGAGAGAGTGGCAGGGAGTTCATAAAACAGGGTGAGAGTTGCAGTGTGTTCATAAAACAGTGTGAGAGTGGCAGAGAGTTCATAAAACAGTGTGAGAGTGGCAGTGAGTTCATAAAACAGGGTGAGAGTGGCAGAGAGTTCATAAAACAGCGTGAGAGTGGCAGTGAGTTCATACAACAGTGTGAGAACAGCATAGAGTTCATAAAACAGTGTGAGAGTGGCAGAGAGTTCATAAAACAGTGTGAGAGTGGCAGAGAGTTCATAAAACAGTGCGAGAGGGGCAGTGAGTTCATAAAACAGTGTGAGAGTGGCAGAGAGTTCCTACAACAGTGTGAGAGTGGCAGAGAGTTCATATAACAGTGAGAGAGTGGCAGAGAGTTCATAAAACAGTGTGAGAGTGGCAGAGAGTCCATCAAACAGTGTGAGAGTGGCAGAGAGTTCATAAAACAGTGCGAGAGTGGCAGAGAGTTCATAAAACAGTGTGAGAACAGCAGAGAGTTCATAAAGCAGCGTGAGAGTGGCAGAGAGTTCATAAAACAGTGTGAGAGTGGCAGTGAGTTCATTAAACAGTTGGAGAGTGGCTGAGAGTTCATAAAACAGTGAGAGAGTGGCAGAGAGTTCATAAAACAGTGCGAGAGTGGCAGAGTTTTCATAAAAAATTGTGAGAGTGGCAGAGAGTTCATAAAACAGTGTGAGAGTGGCAGTGAGCTCATAAAACAGTGTGAGAGTGGCAGACAGTTCATAAAACAGTGTGAGAGTGGGAGAGAGTTCATAAAACAGTGTGAGAGTGGCAGTGAGCTCATAAAACAGTGTGAGAGTGGCAGACAGTTCATAAAACAGTGTGAGAGTGGCAGAGAATTCATAAAACAGTGTGAGATTGGCAGTGAGTTCATAAAACAGTGTGAGATTGGCAGTGAGTTCATAAAACTGTGCGAGAGTGGCAGAGAGTTCATAAAACAGTGTGAGAGTGGCAGTGAGTTCATAAAACAGCGTGAGAACAGCAGAGAGTTCATAAAACAGTGTGAGAGTGGCAGTGAGTTCATAAAACAGTGCGAGAGTGGCAGAGAGTTCATAAAACAGTGTGAGAGCAGCAATGAGTTCATAAAACAGTGTGAGAGGAGCAGTGAGTTCAAAAAACAGTGTGAGAGTGGCAGTGAGTTCATAAAACAGTGTGAGAGTGGCAGAGAGTTCATAAAACAGTGTGAGAGTGGCAGTGAGTTCATAAAACAGAGCAAAAGTGGCAGAGAGTTCATAAAACAGTGCGAGAGTGGCAGTGAGTTCATAAAACAGTGTGAGAGCGGCAGTGAGTTCATAAAACAGTGCGAGAGTGGCAGTGAGTTCATAAAACAGTGCGAGAGTGGCAGAGAGTTCATGAAACAGTGCGAGAGTGGCAGAGAGTTTATAAAACAGTGTGAGAGTGGCAGTGAGTTCATAAAACAGTGTGAGAGTGGCAGTGAGTTCATAAAACAGTGCGAGAGTGGCAGACAGTTCATAAAACAGTGCGAGAGTGGCAGTGAGTTCAAAAAACAGTGCGAGAGTGGCAGAGAGTTCATAAAACAGTGTGAGAGTGGCAGTGAGTTCATAAAACAGTGCGAGATTGGCAGTGAGTTCATAAAACAGTGTGAGAGTGGCAGTGAGTTCATAAAACAGTGCGAGAGTGGCAATGAGTTCATAAAACAGAGCGAAAGTGGCAGAGATTTCATAAAGCAGTGTGAGAGCGGCAGAGAGTTCATAAAACAGTGTCAGAGTGGCAGTGAGTTCATAAAACAGTGTGAGAGTGGCAGTGAGTTCATAAAACAGTGAGAGAGTGGCAGAGAGTTCATAAAACAGTGCGAGAGTGGCAGTGAGTTCATAAAACAGTGCGAGAGTGGCAGTGAGTTCATAAAACATTGCGAGAGTGTCAGTGAATTCATAAAACAGTGCGAGAGTGGCAGTGAGTTCATAAAACAGTGTGAGAGTGGCAGAGAGTTCATAAAACAGTGTGAGAGTTACAGAGAGTTCATAAAACAGTGTGAGAGTGGCAGAGAGTTCATAAAACAGTGTGAGAGTGGCAGTGAGTTCATAAAACAGTGCGAGAGTGCCAGTGAGTTCATAAAACAGTGTGAGAGTGGCAGAGAGTTCATAAAACAGTGTGAGAGTGGCAGAGAGTTCATAAAACAGTGCGAGAGTGGCAGTGAGTTCATAAAACAGTGTGAGAGTGGCAGTGAGTTCATAAAACAGTGCGAGAGTGGCAGAGAGTTCATAAAACAGTGTGAGACTGGCAGTGAGTTCATAAAACAGTGTGAGAGTGGCAGAGAGTTCATTAAACAGTGTGAGAGTGGCAGTGAGTTCATAAAACAGTGTGAGAGTGGCAGAGAGTTCATAAAACAGTGGGAGAGTGGCAGGGAGTTCATAAAACAGTGTGAGAGTGGTAATGAGTTCATAAAACAGTGTGAGAGTGGCAGAGAGTTCATAAAACAGTGTGAGAGTGGCAGAGAGTTCATAAAACAGTGTGAGAGTTACAGAGAGTTCATAAAACAGTGTGAGAGCGGCAGTGAGTTCATAAAACAGTGCGAGAGTGGCAGTGAGTTCATAAAACAGTGCGAGAGTGGCAGAGAGTTCATGAAACAGTGCGAGAGTGGCAGAGAGTTTATAAAACAGTGTGAGAGTGGCAGTGAGTTCATAAAACAGTGTGAGAGTGGCAGTGAGTTCATAAAACAGTGCGAGAGTGGCAGACAGTTCATAAAACAGTGCGAGAGTGGCAGTGAGTTCAAAAAACAGTGCGAGAGTGGCAGAGAGTTCATAAAACAGTGTGAGAGTGGCAGTGAGTTCATAAAACAGTGCGAGATTGGCAGTGAGTTCATAAAACAGTGTGAGAGTGGCAGTGAGTTCATAAAACAGTGCGAGAGTGGCAATGAGTTCATAAAACAGAGCGAAAGTGGCAGAGATTTCATAAAGCAGTGTGAGAGCGGCAGAGAGTTCATAAAACAGTGTCAGAGTGGCAGTGAGTTCATAAAACAGTGTGAGAGTGGCAGTGAGTTCATAAAACAGTGAGAGAGTGGCAGAGAGTTCATAAAACAGTGCGAGAGTGGCAGTGAGTTCATAAAACAGTGCGAGAGTGGCAGTGAGTTCATAAAACATTGCGAGAGTGTCAGTGAATTCATAAAACAGTGCGAGAGTGGCAGTGAGTTCATAAAACAGTGTGAGAGTGGCAGAGAGTTCATAAAACAGTGTGAGAGTTACAGAGAGTTCATAAAACAGTGTGAGAGTGGCAGAGAGTTCATAAAACAGTGTGAGAGTGGCAGTGAGTTCATAAAACAGTGCGAGAGTGCCAGTGAGTTCATAAAACAGTGTGAGAGTGGCAGAGAGTTCATAAAACAGTGTGAGAGTGGCAGAGAGTTCATAAAACAGTGCGAGAGTGGCAGTGAGTTCATAAAACAGTGTGAGAGTGGCAGTGAGTTCATAAAACAGTGCGAGAGTGGCAGAGAGTTCATAAAACAGTGTGAGACTGGCAGTGAGTTCATAAAACAGTGTGAGAGTGGCAGAGAGTTCATTAAACAGTGTGAGAGTGGCAGTGAGTTCATAAAACAGTGTGAGAGTGGCAGAGAGTTCATAAAACAGTGGGAGAGTGGCAGGGAGTTCATAAAACAGTGTGAGAGTGGTAATGAGTTCATAAAACAGTGTGAGAGTGGCAGAGAGTTCATAAAACAGTGTGAGAGTGGCAGAGAGTTCATAAAACAGTGTGAGAGTTACAGAGAGTTCATAAAACAGTGTGAGAGTGGCAGAGAGTTCATAAAACAGTGTGAGAGTGGCAGTGAGTTCATAAAACAGTGCGAGAGTGCCAGTGAGTTCATAAAACAGTGTGAGAGTGGCAGAGAGTTCATAAAACAGTGTGAGAGTGGCAGAGAGTTCATAAAACAGTGCGAGAGTGGCAGTGAGTTCATAAAACAGTGTGAGAGTGGCAGTGAGTTCATAAAACAGTGCGAGAGTGGCAGAGAGTTCATAAAACAGTGTGAGACTGGCAGTGAGTTCATAAAACAGTGTGAGAGTGGCAGAGAGTTCATTAAACAGTGTGAGAGTGGCAGTGAGTTCATAAAACAGTGTGAGAGTGGCAGAGAGTTCATAAAACAGTGGGAGAGTGGCAGGGAGTTCATAAAACAGTGTGAGAGTGGTAATGAGTTCATAAAACAGTGTGAGAGTGGCAGAGAGTTCATAAAACAGTGTGAGAGTGGCAGTGAGTTCATAAAACAGGGTGAGAGTGGCAGAGAGTTCATAAAACAGCGTGAGAGTGGCAGTGAGTTCATACAACAGTGTGAGAACAGCATAGAGTTCATAAAACAGTGTGAGAACAGCAGAGACTTCATAAAACAGTGTGAGAGTGGCAGAGAGTTCATAAAACAGTGTTAGAGTGGCAGAGAGTTCATAAAACAGTGTGAGAGTGGCAGAGAGTTCATAAAACAGTGTGAGATTGGCAGAGAGTTCATAAAACAGTGCGAGAGTGGCAGTGAGTTCATAAAAAAGTGTGAGAGTGGCAGAGAGTTCCGACAATAGTGTGAGAGTGGCAGAGAGTTCATAAAACAGTGAGAGAGTGGCAGAGAATTCATAAAACAGTGTGAGAGTGGCAGAGAGTTCATAAAAAAGTGTGAGAGTGGCAGAGAGTTCATAAAACAGTGCGAGAGTGGCAGAGAGTTCATAAAACAGTGCGAGAGTGGCAGGGAGTTCATAAAACAGTGTGAGAGTGGCAGTGAGTTCATAAAACATTGCGAGAGTGGCAGAGAGTTCATAAAACAGTGCGAGAGTGGCAGAGAGTTCATAAAACAGTGCGAGAGTGGCAGAGAGTTCATAAAACAGTGTGAGAACAGCAGAGAGTTCATAAAGCAGCGTGAGAGTGGCAGAGAGTTCATAAAACAGTGTGAGAGTGGCAGTCAGTTCATTAAACAGTTGGAGAGAGGCTGAGAGTTCATAAAATAGTGTGAGAGTGGCAGAGAGTTCATAAAACAGTGCGAGAGTGGCAGAGTGTTCATAAAACATTGTGAGAGTGGGAGAGAGTTGATAAAACAGTGTGAGAGTGGCAGTGAGCTCATAAAACAGTGTGAGAGTGGCAGACAGTTCATAAAACAGTGTGAGAGTGGGAGAGAGTTCATAAAACAGTGTGAGAGTGGCAGTGAGCTCATAAAACAGTGTAAGAGTGGCAGACAGTTCATAAAACAGTGTGAGAGTGGCAGAGAGTTCATAAAACAGTGTGAGATTGGCAGTGAGTTCATAAAACAGTGTGAGAACAGCAGAGAGTTCATAAAACAGTGTGAGAGTGGCAGAGAGTTCTTAAAACAGTGTGTGAGTGGCAGTGAGTTCATAAAACAGTGTGAGAGTGGCAGTGAGTTCATAAAACAGTGCGAGAGTGGCAGAGAGTTCATAAAACAGTGTGAGAGTGGCAGAGAGTTCATAAAACAGTGTGAGAGCGGCTGTGAGTTCATAAAACAGTGCGAGAGTGGCAGTGAGTTCATAAAACAGTGTGAGAGTGGCAGTGAGTTCATAAAACAGTGCGAGAGTGGCAGAGAGTTTATAAAACAGTGTGAGAGTGGCAGTGAGTTCATAAAACAGCGTGAGAACAGCAGAGAGTTCATAAAACAGTGTGAGAGTGGCAGAGAGTTCTTAAAACAGTGTGTGAGTGGCAGTGAGTTCATAAAACAGTGTGAGAGTGGCAGAGAGTTCATAAAACAGTGCGAGAGTGGCAGAGAGTTTATAAAACAGTGTGAGAGTGGCAGAGAGTTCATAAAACAGTGAGAGAGTGGCAGAGAATTCATAAAACAGTGTGAGAGTGGCAGAGAGTTCATAAAACAGTGCGAGAGTGGCAGAGAGTTCATAAAACAGTGCGAGAGTGGCAGAGAGTTCATAAAACAGTGTGAGAGTGGCAGAGAGTTCATAAAACAGTGTGAGAGTGGCAGAGAGTTCATAAAACAGTGCGAGAGTGGCAGAGAGTTCATAAAACAGTGCGAGAGTGGCAGTGAGTCCATAAAACAGTGTGAGCGTGGCAGTGAGTTCATAAAACAGTGTGAGAGTGGCAGAGAGTTCATAAAACAGTGCGAGAGTGGCAGTGAGTCCATAAAACAGTGTGAGCGTGGCAGTGAGTTCATAAAACAGTGTGAGAGTGGCAGAGAGTTCATAAAACAGTGCGACAGTGGCAGGGAGTTCATAAAACAGTGTGAGAGTGGCAGTGAGTTCATAAAACATTGCGAGAGTGGCAGAGAGTTCATAAAACAGTGCGAGAGTGGCAGAGAGTTCATAAAACAGTGCGAGAGTGGCAGAGAGTTCATAAAACAGTGTGAGAACAGCAGAGAGTTCATAAAGCAGCGTGAGAGTGGCAGAGAGTTCATAAAACAGTGTGAGAGTGGCAGTGAGTTCATTAAACAGTTGGAGAGTGGCTGAGAGTTCATAAAACAGTGTGAGAGTGGCAGAGAGTTCATAAAACAGTGCGAGAGTGGGAGAGAGTTGATAAAACAGTGTGAGAGTGGCAGTGAGCTCATAAAACAGTGTGAGAGTGGCAGACAGTACATTAAACAGTGTGAGAGTGGCAGAGAGTTGATAAAACAGTGTGAGATTGGCAGTGAGTTCATAAAACAGTGTGAGATTGGCAGTGAGTTCATAAAACAGTGCGAGAGTGGCAGAGAGTTCATAAAACAGTGTGAGAGTGGCAGTGAGTTCATAAAACAGCGTGAGAACAGCAGAGAGTTCATAAAACATTGTGAGAGTGGCAGAGAGTTCTTAAAACAGTGTGTGAGTGGCAGTGAGTTCATAAAACAGTGCGAGAGTGGCAATGAGTTCATAAAACAGTGTGAGAGTGGCAGTGAGTTCATAAAGCAGTGTGGGAGTGGCAGTGAGTTCATAAAACAGTGTGAAAGTGGCAGGGAGTTCATAAAACAGTGTGAGAGTGGCAGTGAGTTCATAAAACATTGCGAGAGTGGCAGAGAGTTCATAAAACAGTGCGAGAGTGGCAGAGAGTTCATAAAACAGTGCGAGAGTGGCAGAGAGTTCATAAAACAGTGTGAGAACAGCAGAGAGTTGATAAAGCAGCGTGAGAGTGGCAGAGAGTTCATAAAACAGTGTGAGAGTGGCAGTCAGTTCATTAAACAGTTGGAGAGTGGCAGAGAGTTCATAAAACAGTGTGAGAGTGGGAGAGAGTTCATAAAACAGTGCGAGAGTGGCAGAGTGTTCATAAAACATTGTGAGAGTGGCAGAGAGTTCATAAAACAGTGTGAGAGTGGCAGTGAGCTCATAAAACAGTGTGAGAGTGGGAGACAGTTCATAAAACAGTGTGAGAGTGGGAGAGAGTTCATAAAACAGTGTGAGAGTGGCAGTGAGCTCATAAAACAGTGTAAGAGTGGCAGACAGTTCATAAAACAGTGTGAGAGTAGCAGAGAGTTCATAAAACAGTGTGAGATTGGCAGTGAGTTCATAAAACAGTGTGAGAACAGCAGAGAGTTCATAAAACAGTGTGAGAGTGGCAGAGAGTTCTTAAAACAGTGCGAGAGTGGCAGAGAGTTCATAAAACAGTGTGAGAGTGGCAGAGAGTTCATAAAACAGTGTGAGAGCGGCTGTGAGTTCATAAAACAGTGCGAGAGTGGCAGTGAGTTCATAAAACAGTGTGAGAGTGGCAGTGAGTTCATAAAACAGTGCGAGAGTGGCAGAGAGTTTATAAAACAGTGTGAGAGTGGCAGTGAGTTCATGAAACAGCGTGAGAACAGCAGAGAGTTCATAAAACAGTGTGAGAGTGGCAGAGAGTTCTTAAAACAGAGTGTGAGTGGCAGAGAGTTCATAAAACAGTGAGAGAGTGGCAGAGAATTCATAAAACAGTGTGAGAGTGGCAGAGAGTTCATAAAACAGTGCGAGAGTGGCATAGAGTTCATAAAACAGTGCGAGAGTGGCAGAGAGTTCATAAAACAGTGTGAGAGTGGCAGAGAGTTCATAAAACAGTGTGAGAGTGGCAGAGAGGTCATAAAACAGTGCGAGAGTGGCAGAGAGTTCATAAAACAGTGCGAGAGTGGCAGTGAGTCCATAAAACAGTGTGAGCGTGGCAGTGAGTTCATAAAACAGTGTGAGAGTGGCAGACAGTACATAAAACAGTTTGAGAGTGGCAGAGAGTTCATAAAACAGTGTGAGATTGGCAGTGAGTTCATAAAACAGTGTGAGATTGGCAGTGAGTTCATAAAACAGTGCGAGAGTGGCAGAGAGTTCATAAAACAGTGTGAGAGTGGCAGTGAGTTCATAAAACAGCGTGAGAACAGCAGAGAGTTCATAAAACAGTGTGAGAGTGGCAGAGAGTTCTTAAAACAGTGTGTGAGTGGCAGTGAGTTCATAAAACAGTGCGAGAGTGGAAATGAGTTCATAAAACAGTGTGAGAGTGGCGGTGAGTTCATAAATCAGTGTGGGAGTGGCAGTGAGTTCATAAAACAGTGTGAAAGTGGCAGAGAGTTCATAAAACAGTGTGAGAGTGGCAGTGAGTTCATAAAACAGTGTGAGACTGGCAGAGAGTTCATAAAACAGTGTGAGAGTGGCAGAGAGTTCATAAAACAGTGTGAGAGCGGCAGTGAGTTCATAAAACAGTGCGAGAGTGGCAGTGAGTTCATAAAACAGTGCGAGAGTGGCAGAGAGTTCATAAAACAGTGCGAGAGTGGCAGAGAGTTCATAAAACAGTGTGAGAGTGGCAGTGAGTTCATAAAACAGTGTGAGAGTGGCAGTGAGTTCAAAAAACAGTGCGAGAGTGGCAGAGAGTTCATAAAACAGTGCGAGAGTGGCAGTGAGTTCATAAAACAGTGTGAGAGTGGCAGAGAGTTCATAAAACAGTGAGAGAGTGGCAGGGAGTTCATAAAACAGTGTGAGAGTGGCAGTGAGTTCATAAAACAGTGTGAGAGTGGCAGAGAGTTCATAAAACAGTGTGAGAGTGGCAGTGAGTTCATTAAACAGGGTGAGAGTGGCAGAGAGTTCATAAAACAGCGTGAGAGTGGCAGTGAGTTCATACAACAGTGTGAGAACTGCATAGAGTTCATAAAACAGTGTGAGAACAGCAGAGAGTTCATAAAACAGTGTGAGAGTGGCAGAGAGTTCATAAAACAGTGTGAGAGTGGCAGAGAGTTCATAAAACAGTGTGAGAGTGGCAGAGAGTTCATAAAACAGTGCGAGAGTGGCAGAGAGTTCATAAAACAGTGTGAGAGTGGCAGAGAGTTCATAAAACAGTGTGAGAGTGGCAGTGAGTTCATAAAACAGTGTGAGAGTGGCAGACAGTTCATAAAACAGTGCGAGAGTGGCAGTGAGTTCATAAAACAGTGTGAGAGTGGCAGAGAGTTCATAAAACAGTGTGAGAGTGGAGGAGAGTTCATAAAACAGTGCGAGAGTGGCAGTGAGTTCATAAAACAGTGTGAGAGTGGCAGAGAGTTCCTACAACAGTGTGAGAGTGGCAGAGAGTTCATATAACAGTGAGAGAGTGGCAGAGAGTTCATAAAACAGTGTGAGAGTGGCAGAGAATCCATAAAACAGTGTGAGAGTGGCAGAGAGTTCATAAAACAGTGTGATAGTGGCAGAGAGTTCATAAAACAGTGTGAGAGTGGCAGTGAGTTCATAAAACAGTGTGAGAGTGGCAGAGAGTTTATAAAACAGTGTGAGAGTGGCAGAGAGTTCATAAAACAGTGAGAGAGTGGCAGAGAATTCATAAAACAGTGTGAGAGTGGCAGAGAGTTCATAAAACAGTGTGAGAGTGGCAGAGAGTTCATAAAACAGTGCGAGAGTGGCAGAGAGTTCATAAAACAGTGCGAGAGTGGCAGGGAGTTCATAAAACAGTGTGAGAGTGGCAGTGAGTTCATAAAAAATTGCGAGAGTGGCAGAGAGTTCATAAAACAGTGCGAGAGTGGCAGAGAGTTCATAAAAAGGTGCGAGAGTGGCAGAGAGTTCATAAAACAGTGTGAGAACAGCAGAGAGTTCATAAAGCAGCGTGAGAGTGGCAGAGAGTTCATAAAACAGTGTGAGAGTGGCAGTCAGTTCATTAAACAGTTGGAGAGTGGCTGAGAGTTCATAAAACATTGTGAGAGTGGCAGAGAGTTCATAAAACAGTGCGAGAGTGGCAGAGTGTTCATAAAACATTGTGAGAGTGGCAGAGAGTTCATAAAACAGTGTGAGAGTGGCAGTGATCTCATAAAACAGTGTGAGAGTGGCAGACAGTTCATAAAACAGTGTGAGAGTGGGAGAGAGTTCATAAAACAGTGTGAGAGTGGCAGTGAGCTCATAAAACAGTGTAAGTGTGGCAGACAGTTCATAAAACAGTGTGAGAGTGGCAGAGAGTTCATAAAACAGTGTGAGATTGGCAGTGAGTTCATAAAACAGTGTGAGAACAGCAGAGAGTTCATAAAACAGTGTGAGAGTGGCAGAGAGTTCTTAAAACATTGTGTGAGTGGCAGTGAGTTCATAAAACAGTGTGAGAGTGGCAGTGAGTTCATAAAACAGTGCGAGAGTGGCAGAGAGTTCATAAAACAGTGTGAGAGTGGCAGAGAGTTCATAAAACAGTGTGAGAGCGGCTGTGAGTTCATAAAACAGTGCGAGAGTGGCAGTGAGTTCATAAAACAGTGTGAGAGTGGCAGTGAGTTCATAAAACAGTGCGAGAGTGGCAGAGAGTTTATAAAACAGTGTCAGAGTGGCAGTGATTTCATAAAACAGCGTGAGAACAGCAGAGAGTTCATAAAACAGTGTGAGAGTGGCAGGGAGTTCTTAAAACAGTGTGTGAGTGGCAGTGAGTTCATAAAACAGTGTGAGAGTGGCAGAGAGTTCAAACAACAGTGCGAGAGTGGCAGAGAGTTTATAAAACAGTGTGAGAGTGGCAGAGAGTTCATAAAACAGTGAGAGAGAGGCAGAGAATTCATAAAACAGTGTGAGAGTGGCAGAGAGTTCATAAAACAGTGTGAGAGTGGCAGAGAGTTCATAAAACAGTGCGAGAGTGGCAGAGAGTTCATAAAACAGTGTGAGAGTGGCAGAGAGTTCATAAAACAGTGTGAGAGTGGCAGTGAGTTCATAAAACAGTGCGAGAGTGGCAGAGAGTTCATAAAACAGTGCGAGAGTGGCAGTGAGTCCATAAAACAGTGTGAGCGTGGCAGTGAGTTCATAAAACAGTGTGAGAGTGGCAGAGAGTTCATAAAACAGTGCGTGAGTGGCAGGGAGTTCATAAAACAGTGTGAGAGTGGCAGTGAGTTCATAAAACATTGCGAGAGTGGCAGAGAGTTCATAAAACAGTGCGAGAGTGGCAGAGAGTTCATAAAACAGTGCGAGAGTGGCAGAGAGTTCATAAAACAGTGTGAGAACAGTAGAGAGTTCATAAAGCAGCGTGAGAGTGGCAGAGAGTTCATAAAACAGTGTGAGAGTGGCAGTGAGTTCATTAAACAGTTGGAGAGTGGCTGAGAGTTCATAAAACAGTGTGAGAGTGGCAGAGAGTTCATAAAACAGTGTGAGATTGGCAGTGAGTTCATAAAACAGTGTGAGATTGGCAGTGAATTCATAAAACAGTGCGAGAGTGGCAGAGAGTTCATAAAACAGTGTGAGAGTGGCAGTGAGTTCATAAAACAGCGTGAGAACAGCAGAGAGTTCATAAAACAGTGTGAGAGTGGCAGAGAGTTCTTAAAACAGTGTGTGAGTGGCAGTGAGTTCATAAAACAGTGCGAGAGTGGCAATGAGTTCATAAAACAGTGTGAGAGTGGCAGTGAGTTCATAAAACAGTGTGGGAGTGGCAGTGAGTTCATAAAACAGTGTGAAAGTGGCAGAGAGTTCATAAAACAGTGTGAGAGTGGCAGTGAGTTCATAAAACAGTGTGAGACTGGCAGAGAGTTCATAAAACAGTGTGAGAGTGGCAGAGAGTTCATAAAACAGTGTGAGAGTGGCAGTGAGTTCATAAAACAGTGTGAGAGTGGCAGAGAGTTCATAAAACAGTGCGAGAGTGGCAGTGAGTTCATAAAACAGTGTGAGAGTGGCAGTGAGTTCATAAAACAGTTTGAGAGTGGCAGAGAGTTCATAAAACAATGTGAGAGTGGCAGTGAGTTCATAAAACAGTGCGAGAGTGGCAGAGAGTTCATAAAACAGTTTGAGAGTGGCTGTGAGTTCATAAAACAGAGCAAAAGTGGCAGAGAGTTCATAAAACAGTGTGAGAGCGGCAGAGAGTTCATAAAACATTGTGAGAGTGGCAGTGAGTTCATAAAACAGTGTGAGAGTAGCAGAGAGTTCATAAAACAGTGTGAGAGTGGCAGTGAGTTCATAAAACAGTGTGAGAGTGGCTGAGAGTTCATAGAACAGTGTGAGAGCGGCAGAGAGTTCATAAAACAGTGTGAGAGTGGCAGTGAGTTCATAAAACAGTGCGAGAGTGGCAGAGAGTTCATAAAACAGTGTGAGAGTGGCAGAGAGTTCATAAAACAGTGTGAGAGCGGCTGTGAGTTCATAAAACAGTGCGAGAGTGGCAGTGAGTTCATAAAACAGTGTGAGAGTGGCAGTGAGTTCATAAAACAGTGCGAGAGTGGCAGAGAGTTCATAAAACAGTGCGAGAGTGGCGGAGAGTTCATAAAACAGTGCGAGAGTGGCAGAGAGTTCATAAAACAGTGTGAGATTGGCAGTGAGTTCATAAAACAGTGCGAGAGTAGCAGAGAGTTCATAAAACAGTGCGAGAGTGGCAGTGAGCTCATAAAACAGTGTGAGAGTGGCTGTGAGTTCATAAAACAGTGCGAGAGTGGCAGTGAGTTCATAAAACAGTGCGAGAGTGGCAGAGAGTTCATAAAACAGTGTGAGAGTGGCAGAGAGTTCATAAAACAGTGCGAGAGTGGCAAAGAGTTCATAAAACAGTGTGAGAGTGGCAGAGAGTTCATAAAACAGTGTGAGAACAGCAGAGATTTGATGAAAGAGTGTGAGAGCTAGATAGTTAATAAAACCGCGTGAGAGCGGCAGAGTTTGTGAAACAAAGCGAGAGCAGCAGAGAGTGCAAAAGGCAGTGTGAGCGTGGCAGACAGCTCATAAAACAGTGCGAAAGAGGCACAGAGTTAAAAAACAGTGCAAGAGCAGTATTGAGTTCATAAAACAGTGCGAAAGCAGCACGCAGTTCATAAAACAGTCTGAGAATAGCAGAGAGTTCATAAAACAGTGTGAGAGAGGCAGAGAGTTAAAAAAGGATGTGAGAGCGTCAGAGAGATTATAAAACAGTGCGAGAGCAGCAGAGAGTTCCTAAAAGAGTGTGAGAGAGACAGAGAGTTCATAAAACTCCATATATCTCCAATCTACTCTTGAAATCTGTTATTTAGCTTTTCAAGGACCAACAACCTGAGTGCAGCTCAGTGCTGGATCAATTGTCTGTACATGAAGAAACCCTGTGGTCAAATGCTAATGCCCCCTTGTCAAATGAAACTTCATCCACAAATGTGGAAATTGGGAGCACATTCCTCTACTCAACATGCTCAGTACCAAGCAGAGAATTCTTTGACAATGAAGGTATTAACTTCTACTGTGTTGGTGTTTGGTCCTTTAGCAGAAATATCCCATTTAACTCCATCTATTGTCTTTTTTCCCATTGCCAAGGAAATTATTCCCCTTTAGGTATTTGTACAGGTAACGCTTCAAGTCTGAATGCGGCCTAAGAATTTTAGTGTACGTTTTGCAAATTCACTTTTCTCATTTAATGCCAAACCTGCTTCTTGTAGGACTTTGAGGACTGCTCTCAACCGAGAAACATGTTCTTCCCTCAATGAATGTCACCCACATGTCCTATTACTCCATCCATGCCTTCCAGGGTCAGAGACATCATTCTCTGGTAATATCTCCAGTGCAGAAACAATTCCGAATGGTAACCTGTTATAACAATAACAAGACAATGGTGTGATGAAGTTAGTTAGCATTCAGGATTCATTGTCCAGAAGCAACTGCTAAAAGCCACTGTTAACATCCAAGTTTGTGAAGAGGGAGATTTTTGCTAATTTGGAAACACTTTCATCTTCTGATGCCATTGGGGGTATCACCTGCCCTAATGACTTGTTTGATTGAGCCAAGTCTACTCAGATTCTAATTGAACCATTAGACTTTGGTCCTTTGAACATTCTAGAACAACACTTCATGGCTCTGGTTACTGGAGAGATTACCCCTTGTTGTAACATATGTTCAATCTTGCTCTGGACTGGTTTTCTAGTGTGGGAGAGGGACCTTCCTAACTGTGAAGAGACATTTTGGATTAGCACTTGCCCTTAGGGTTATGTGATATCCTGTTTCCAACTTTCTTATGCATGAAAATAGGGATGGAAATTAATTCCTCATGTCATGAATACCTCAATATACTGCTCATTGGCAATTTCAGCAATGTTGTCAATGAGCCTCCATGGGTATCTGCTCCATAATGATGACTCCTGGTTCCTTGTCACAAACAGGGGTTCCACAATTTCTTGATGCTTGTATCCAAATCTTGCCAAGTGGTGTCCTATTACTGTTAGTGTGTCTCTCCTGAGCCTTTCAACAGGAGGATAGCTGTAATGTGATATTTTTAAGCAATTTCACTTCATGACATAATACTGAAACACCTGCACCGATATCTAGCTTTAATTTGGCAGGTTGCCATCAAGTTGCAATTTAACACTCCAAACATAAAATTCTGTTTCGTTAACCTCCCCCAAGAAGTTTTTTCAGAGGCTCTTCCAGTTCTTGGATTTTACTTTGTTTCATTGAGCTCTTTCTTCCTTTGAGCTATAGGAAGTTTGGATCTGCAGACTATTTGCCCAAATCTCACTTCATGTCTTCCATTGACATTTTCAAGATCCAATGTTTTGGCTGAGGGGCTATAGCTTATGGTGAAGCATTTGGTTACAGATCAGGAAGTCCCTGGTTTCCCCTTGTTAATTCTGTTCACATAAATAAAAGTGGAAAATGTATATGCTTTCTTTTAACCAGCATGGATGAATCTTTGTAAACCTTTGGAATTGTCTATCCCAGAGAGCTGTAGATGCTGAGTCAATGAAGTTGACAGATTGCTAGATACCAATGATGTCAATGGACAGAAGGATAGCTTTGGACGTTGGCATAAAGGGACAAAGTCAGCCATGATGTTGTTAAATGGCAGTACACGCTCTCAGGATTGAATGGCCCACTCATGCTCCTCTCTCTGCTTTTGAAATGGTCAAGGTTATGCTCACAATGTGAGGGGGTATAGCTCAGTGGTAGAGCATTTGACTGCAGATCAAGAGGTCCCTGGTTCAAATCCTGGTGCCCCCTCACCAAATGTAACTTGGTAAGTCCATGTTTAAAACATATACCAGCTCACATTTTCCAAAATCCATTACAATGATCAAAGATTGCAACACTGATCAAGGCATTCCAGTCCATTCTGCTGACTTCTGGCTCCTTCTGGCAAAGCGTTCCAATTCATCAGACTCACACAGTACAGAAGAGGCCCGTTGTCTCATCGAGTCTGCACTGACAGGTGGGGAACACCTGACTGACCAACCTTGACCCATAGCCTTGAATATTATGATGTGCCAAGTGCTCATCCAGGTATTTTTTAAAGGATGTAAGGCAACCTGCCTCCGCCACCCTCCCAGGCAGTGCCTTCCAGACCATCACCACCCTCTGGGTAAAAAAGTTTTTCCTCATATTCCCACTAAGCCTCCTGCCCCTCACCTTGAACCTGTGTCCCCTCATCACTGACCCTTCAACTAAGGGGAACAGCTGCTCCCTTTCCAGCCTGTCCATTCATTCCAGAAGGCTGTAGTGGCTGAGTTAATGAAGTTGACAGATTTCTAGATGCCATTGACATCAATGGACACGGGGATAGCTTGGGACATTGGCATAAAGGGACAAAGTCAGACATTATATTGTTAAATGGCAGTACAGGCTCTCAGGACTGAATGTCCCAGTCATGTTCCCTGTCTGCTTTTGAAATGTTTAAGGTCAAACCTACAATGTGAGGGGGCATAGCTCAGTGGTAGAGCATTTGACTGCAGATCAAGAGGTCCCCGGTTCAAATCCTGGTGCCCTCTCACCAAATGTAATTTGTTAAGTCAGATTTTAAAATGTGTACAGTTCCCATTTTCCAAAATCCATCTTAATGTTCAATGACAGCAACAGTGATTAAGGCATTCCAGTCTATTCTGCTGACTTCTGGCTCCTTTGCAAAGTGATCCAATTCAGCCCAGTCCCTTTCTTTGTAGAATACTGTTCCTTAATTATATCTCCAATCTGCTCTTGAAATCTGCTATTTAGCTTTTCAAGGACCAACCATCCCAGTGAGCTGGTGCAGTTCACTGGTAGATCATTTGACTGTAGACTAAGAGATACTGTGGTCAAGTGCAAATGCCCAACTATCAAACCAAACTTCATCCACAAATGTGGAAATTGGGAGCACATTCCTCTACTCAACATGCTCAGTACCAAGCAGAGAATTCTGTGACAGTGAAGGCATTACCTTCTACTGTGTTGGTGTTTGGTCCTTTAGCAGAAATATCCCATTTAACTCCATCTATTGTCTTTTTTCCCATTGCCAAGGAAATTATTCCCCTTTAGGTATTTGTACAGAAATCGCTTCAAGTCTGAATGCGGCCTAAGGATTTTAGTGTACGCTTGCAAATTCACCTTTCTCAATTAATGCCAAACCTGCTTCTTGTAGGACTTTGAGGACTGCTCTCAACCGAGAGACATGTTCTTCCCTCAATGAATGTCACCCACATGTCCTATTACTCCATCCATGCCTTCCAGGGTCAGGGACATCATTCTCTGGTAATATCTCCAGTGCAGAAACAATTCCGAATGGTAACCTGCTATAACAATAACAAGACAATGGTGTGATGACGCTAGTTAGCACTGAGGATTCATTGCCCAGAAGCAACTGCTAAAAGCCACTGTTAACATCCAAGTTTGTGAAGAGGGAGATTTTTTGCTAATTTGGAAACACTTTCATCTTCTGATGCCTTTGGAGGTATCACCTGCCCTAATGACTTGTTTGATTGAGCCAAGTCTACTCAGATTCTAATTGAACCATTAGACTTTGGTCCTTTGAACATTCTAGAACAACACTTCATGGCTCTGGTTACTGAAGAGATACCCCTTGTCGTAACATATGTTCAGTCTTGCTCTAGACTGGTTTTCTAGTGTGGGAGAGGGACCTTCCTAACTGTGAAGAGACATTTTGGATTAGCACTTGCCCTTAGGGTTATGTGATATCCTGTTTCCAACTTTCTTATGCATGAAAATAGGGATGGAAATTAATTCTTCATGTCATGAATACCTCAATATACTGCTCATTGGCAATTTCAGCAATGTTGTTAATGAGCCTCCATGGGTATCTGCTCCATAATGATGACTCCTGGTTCCTTGTCACAAACAGGGGTTCCACAATTTCTTGATGCTTGTATCCAAATCTTGCCAAGTGGTGTCCTATTACTTTTAGTGTGTCCCTCCTGAGCCTTTCAACAGGAGGATAGCTGTAATGTGATATTTTTAAGCAATTTCACTTCATGACATAATACTGAAACACCTGCACCGATATCTAGCTTTAATTTGGCAGGTTGCCATCAAGTTGCAATTTAACACTCCAAACATAAAATTCTGTTTCGTTAACCTCCCCCAAGAAGTTTTTTCTGAGGCTCTTCCAGTTCTTGGATTTTACTTTGTTTCATTGAGCTCTTTCTTCCTTTGAGCTATAGGAAGTTTGGATCTGCAGACTATTTGCCCAAATCTCACTTCATGTCTTCTATTGATATTTTCAAGATCCAATGTTTTGGCTGAGGGGATATAGCTTATGGTGGAGCATTTGGTTGCAGATCAAGAAGTACCTGGTTTCCCCTTGTTAATTCTGTTCACATAAATAAAAGTCGAAAATGTATATGCTTTCTTTTAACCAGCATGGATGAATCTTTGTAAACCTTTGGAATTGTCTATCCCAGAGAGCTGTAGCTGTCAATGAAGTTGACAGATTTCTAGATACCAATGATGTCAATGGACACGAGGGTAGCTTTGGACGTTGGCATAAAGGGACAAAGTCAGCCATGATGTTGTTAAATGGCAGTACACGCTCTCAGGATTGAATAGCTCACTCATGCTCCTCTCTCTGCTTTTGGAATGGTCAAGGTTATGCTCACAATGTGAGGGGGTATAGCTCAGTGGTAGAGCATTTGACTACAGGTCAAGAGGTCCCTGATTCAAATCCTGGTACCCCCTCATCAAATGTAACTTGGTAAGTCCATGTCTAAAACACATACAAGCTCACATTTTCCAAAATCCATTACATTGATCAAAGATTTCAACACTGATCAAGGCATTCCAGTCCATTCTGCTGACTTCTGGCTCCTTCTGGCAAAGCGTTCCAATTCATCAGACTCACACAGCGCAGAAGAGGCCCATTGTCTCACCGAGTCTGCACGGACAGGTGAGGAACACCTGACTGACCAACCTTGACCCATAGCCTGGAATATTATGTCGTGCCAAGTGCTCATCCAGGTATTTTTTAAAGGATGTGAGGCAACCCGCCTGCACCACACTCCCAGGCAATCCCTTCCAGACCGTCACCACCCTCCGGGTAAAAAAGTTTTTCCTCATATTCCCACTAAGCCTCCTGCCCCTGACCTTGAACCTGTGTCCCCTCATCACTGACCCTTCAACTAAGGGGAACAGCTGCTCCCTTTCCAGCCTGTCCATTCATTCTAGAAGGCTGTAGTGGCTGAGTTAATGAAGTTGACAGATTTCTAGATGCCAATGACATCAATGGACACGGGGATAGCTTGGGACATTGGCATAAAGGGACAAAGTCAGACATTGTATTGTTAAATGGCAGTACAGGCTCTCAGGACTGAATGTCCGAGTCATGCTCTCCTGTCTGCTTTTGAAATGTTGAAGGTCAAGCCTACAATGTGAGGGGGTATAGCTCAGTGGTAGAGCATTTGACTGCAGATCAAGAGGTCCCTGGTTCAAATCCTGGTGCCCCCTCATCAAATATAACTTGCTAAGTTGGATTTTAAAATATGTGCAGTTCCCATTTTCCAAAATCCATCTTAATGATCAATGACAGCAACAGTGATTAAGGCCTTCCAGTCTATTCTGCTGACTTCTGGCTCATTTGCAAAGTGAACCAATTCATCCCAGTCCCTTTCCTTTGACCCCTTACCTTATGGAATACTATCCCTTAATTATATCTCCAATTTGCTCTTGAAATCTGCTTTTTAGCAGTTTAAGGACCAACCATCCCAGTTAGCTGGTGCAACTGACTGGTAGATCATTTGACAGTAGACTAAGAGATCCTGCAGTCAAGTGCTAATGCCCAGTTATCAAACCAAACTTCATCCACAAATGTGGAAATTGGGAGCACATTCCTCTACTCAACATGCTCAGTACCAAGCAGAGAATTCTGTGACAATGAAGGCATTACTTTCTATTGTGTTGGTGTTTGGTCCTTTTGTAGAAATATCCCATTTAACTCCATCTATTGTCTTTTTTCCCATTGCCAAGGAAATTATTCCCCTTTAGGTATTTGTACAGATAACGCTTCAAGTCTGAATGCGGCCTAAGAATTCTAGCGTAAGCTTTGCAAATTCACCTTTCTCAACAACCTGCTTCTTGTAGGACTTTGAGGACTGCTCTCAACTGAGGGACATGTTCTTCCTTCAATGAATGTCACCCACATGTCCTATTACTCCATCCATGCCTTCCAGGGTCAGAGACATAATTCTCTGGTAATATCTCCAGTGAGAAACAATTCCGAATGGTAACCTGTTATAACAATAACAAGACAATGGTGTGATGAAGGTAGTTAGCATTCAGGATTCATTGTTCAGAAGCAATTGCTAAAAGCCACTGTTAGCATCCAAGTTTGTGAAGAGGGAGATTTTTGCTAATTTGGAAACACTTTCATCTCCTGATGCCATGGGGGTATCACCTGCCCTAATGACTTGTTTAATTGAGCCAAGTCTACCCAGATTCTTATTGTACCATTAGACTTTGGTTCTTTGAACATTCTAGAATAACACTTCATGGCTCTGGTTACTGGAGAGATTACCCCTTGTTGTAACATATGTGCAATCTTGCTCTGGACTGTTTTTCAAGTGTGGGAGAGGGACATTCCTAACTGTGAAGGGACATTTTGGATTAGCACTTGCCCTTAGGGTTATGTGATATCCTGTTTCCAACTTTCTTATGCATGAAAATAGGGATGGAAATTAATTCCTCATGTCATGAATACCTCACTATACTGCTCATTGGCAACTTCATCAACATTGTTAATGAGCTTCCATGGGTATCTGCTCCATAATGATGACTCCTGGTTCCTTGTCACAAACAGGGTTCCACAATTTCTCGATGCTTGTATCCAAATCTTGCCAAGTGGTGTCCTATTACTTTTAGTGTGTCCCTCCTGAGCCTTTCAACAGGAGGATAGCTGTAATGTGATATTTTTAAGCAATTTCACTTCATGACATAATACTGAAACACCTGCACCGATATCTAGCTTTAATTTGGCAGGTTGCCATCAAGTTGCAATTTAACACTCCAAACATAAAATTCTGTTTCGTTAACCTTCCCCAAGAAGTTTTTTTCTGAGGCTCTTCCAGTTCTTGGATTTTACTTTGTTTCATTGAGCTCTTTCTTCCTTTGAGCTATAGGAAGTTTGGATCTGCAGACTATTTGCCCAAATCTCACTTCATGTCTTCTATTGATATTTTCAAGATCCAATGTTTTGGCTGAGGGGATATAGCTTAGTGGTGAAGCATTTGGTTGCAGATCAGGAAGTCCCTGGTTTCCCCTTGTTAATTCTGTTCACATAAATAAAAGTGGAAAATGTATATGCTTTCTTTTAACCAGCATGGATTAATCTTTGTAAACCTTTGGAATTGTCTATCCCAGAGAACTGTAGATGCTGAGTCAATGAAGTTGACAGATTTCTAGATACCAATGATGTCAATGGACAGAAGGATAGCTTTGGACGTTGGCATAAAGGGACAAAGTCAGCCATGATGTTGTTAAATGGCCGTACACGCTCTCAGGATTGAATGGCCCACTCATGCTCCTCTCTCTGCTTTTGAAATGGTCACGGTTATACTCACAATGTGAGGGGGTATAGCTCAGTGGTAGAGCATTTGACTGCAGATCAAGAGGTCCCTGGTTCAAATCCTGGTAACCCCTCATTGGTAAGTCCATGTCTAAAACACATACAAGCTCACATTTTCCAAAATCCATTACAATGATCAAAAATTGCAACACTGATCAAGGCATTCCAGTCCATTCTGCTGACTTCTGGCTCCTTCTGGCAAAGCTTTCCAATTCACAGAATCACACAGTACAGAAGAGGCCCATTGTCTCATCAAGTCTGCACTGACAGATGAGGAACACCTGACCGACCTACCTTGACCCATAGCCTTGGATGTTATGATGTGCCAAGTGCTCATCCAGGTATTTTTTAAAGGATGTGAGGCAACCCGCCTGCACCACACTCCCAGGCAGCGCCTTCCAGACCGTCACCACCTTCTGGGTAAAAAAGATTTCCTCATATTCCCACTAAGCCTCCTGCCCCTCACCTTGAACCTGTGTCCCCTCGTCACTGACCCTTCAACTAAGGGGAACAGCTGCTCCCTTTTCAGCCTGTCCATTCATTCCAGAAGGCTGTAGTGGCTGAGTTAATGAAGTTGACAGATTTCTAGATGCCAATGACATCAATGGACACGGGGATAGCTTGGGACGTTGACATAAAGAGACAAAGTCAGACATTGTATTGTTAAATGGCAGTACAGGCTCTCAGGACTGAATGTCCGAGTCATGCTCCCCTGTCTGCTTTTGAAATGTTGAAGGTCAAGCCTACAATATGAGGGGGTATAGCTCAGTGGTAGAGCATTTGACTGCAGATCAAGAGGTCCCTGGTTCAAATCCTGGTGCCCCTTCATCAAATGTAACTTATTAAGTCAGATTTTAAAATGTTTACATTTTCCAAAATCCATCTTAATGATCAGTGACAGCAACAGTGATTAAGGCATTCCAGTCTATTCTGCTAACTTCTGGCTCCTGTGGTCAAGTGCAAATGCCCAACTATCAAACCAAACTTCATCCACAAATGTGGAAATTGGGAGCACATTCCTCTACTCAACATGCTCAGTACCAAGCAGAGAATTCTGTGACAATGAAGGCATTACCTTCTACTGTGATGGTGTTTGGTCCTTTAGCAGAAATATCCCATTTAACTCCATCTATTGTCTTTTTTCCCATTGCCAAGGAAATTATTCCCCTTTAGGTATTTGTACAGATAACACTTCAAGTCTGAATGCAGCCTAAGAATTTTAGCATAATCTTTGCAAATTCACCTTTCTCATTTAATGTCAAACCTGCTTCTTGTAGGACTTTGAGGACTGCTCTCAACTGAGGGACATGTTCTTCCCTCAGTGAATGTCACCCACATGTCCTATTACTTCATCCATGCCTTCCAGGGTCAGGGACATCGTTCTCTGGTAATATCGCCAGTGCAGAAACAATTCCGAATGGTAACCTGTTATAACAATAACAAGACAATGGTGTGATGAAGGTAGTTAGCAATGAGGATTCATTGCCCAGAAGTAACTGCTAAAAGCCACTGTTAGCATCCAAGTTTATGAAGAGGGAGATTTTTGATAATTTGGAGAGACTTTCATCTCCTGATTCCATTGGGGGTATCACCTGCCCTAATGACTTGTTTAATTGAGCCAAGTCTACCCAGATTCTAATTGAACCATTAGACTTTGGTCCTTTGAACATTCTAGAACAACACTTCATGGCTCTGGTTGCTGGAGAGATGAACCCTTGTTCTAACATATGTTCAATCTTGCTCTGGACTGTTTTTCAAGAATGGTTGAGGGACCTTCCTCCCTGTGAAGAGACATTTTGGATTAGCATTTCCCCTAGGGTTATGTGATATCCTGTTTCCAACTTTCTTATGCATGAAAATAGGGATGGAAATTCATTCCTCATGAAGACCTCACTATACTGTTCACTGGCAATTTCATCAATGTTGTTAATGAGCCTCAGTTGCAAACCTGGTTATCTGCTCCACAACAATGACTTCTGGCTCCTTATCACATACAGGGGTTCCACAATTTCTTGATGCTTGTATCTAACTCATCCCAAGTGGTGTTCTAATACTTTTAGTGTGTCCCTCCTGAGCTTTGCAAGAGGAGGATGGCTGTAATGTGATATTTTTAAGTAATTTCACTTCATGACATAATACTGAAACACCTGCACCAGTATCTAGCTTTAGTTTGGTGGGGTGACCATCAAGTTGCAATTTAACGCTCCAAACATAAAATTCTGTTTTGTTAACCTCTCCCAAGAAGGCTATTTGTTTTTTCTGTGGCTCTTCCTGTTCTTGGATTTTACTTTGTTTCATTCCTTCCTTCCTTTGAGGCGTAGGAACTTTTGACCTGTAGACTATTTGTCCAAATCTCACTTCACGTCTTCTATTGACATTTTCAAGATCCAATGTTTTGGGTGAGGGGATATAGGTTCATGGTGGAGCATTTGATGTCCCTGGAAGTCCCTGGTTTCCCCTTGTTAACTCTGTTCTCATAAATAAATGTGGAAAATGCTTTTGCTTACTTTTAACCAGCATGGATGAATCATTGTAAACCTTTGGAATTTTCTACCCCAGAGGGCTGTAGATGCAGAGTCAATGAGGTTGACAGATTCCTAGGTACCAATGGCATCAAGGGATATGGGGACAGTGTGGGAGTTTGGTATGAAGTTAGAACATCAGCCCTGATATTGTGAAATGGCAGTACAGTCTCTCAGGACTGAATGGCCTACTCATGCTCCTTTCTGTGCTGTTGAAATCTTCATGGCTAAACAATGGGATGATAAAAATAGTGAGTATTGTGGATTCATTGTCCAGAAGCAACTGCCAAAGGCAGTACTGAGGGAGTGCTGCACTGTCAGAAGTTCGCCACTGAGGCAGTGGCGCATTGTTGGAGTGGCTCGACCAAGGGGGTGCTACAGTGCCGGAGGGTCAGAACTGAGAGACCATTATTAACGCAAGTTCTCAGATGTCTTCTGAGGTGGATGTAACAGATCCCACGGCCACAATTTCAACGGATGGCAGAGTGTGCCTCCACGTTCAGGCCAATATTTATCCTTCAACAATTAAGATGGATTTTCTGGCCATTATCTCATTGCTGTTTGTGGAAGCTGACTGCTTCCAATTTGATTGTATTGTTTTGAATACATTTCAAAGCTATTTCGTTCACTTTGCAAAGCTGAAAGCTGCTGCATAAATGAAAATCTTTCCTTTAAGGGGCATAGAACACAGTTACATTCCACAGACATCAGCACTGTTCACTCCTCACTGTTGCAATGTCTGCCCCAGTCATCCAAACTAGGCTAAATCTTCCTGTAAAAGTAAAGATAATTCTCCACCTTTCAAGAGAGCAAAGGATGAAGATGACACTTACTGCCATTTAGGATCTAATTACCATCCAGCAGCACCATTAGTCCCATCAGAAGCACAGCCCAAGTGCTTAGAGACAACTGCTTTGGGTTGTCCATGCTGCTGGGAGTTAAGTGTTTCTCAGTTATCCTCCTCTGTAATGAAATCCCTGTGGGCTGGAAAGGCTTTTAAAGCCTGAGTCTAGTTGAATATGATGAGGTGAGGTGATGTGGGTTAAATCCGTGGAATATGACACTTTAGATGCTGACTCACTGCTAATTTACTGTTTACCTCTCACTCACCGCACCCATCTCCCAATTTATTAGCTTCAGTTTCGAGGCCGTTGGGTTGATGACGTATAATTGGAAAAGCGGTGGCAAGGAGTCAATTATAAACTGAAAAAAGTCAGTGTTTGGTCAAATGTCAGAACCGGTTGGACAGATGAAGATGACGAGCTGGTTCCCTGGGAACCAGAGCCATCTAGCTGTGAATATTAAAACCTTTAAATAGGAGGTGCCACAGCAGCAGTCCGGTGCGCACCAGCAGCGTAACACCCCTGCTTACATTGTTATAAGTCTTATGCATTTACCTGATTACTACAACCTTAATGCTATTCCAACATTATTGTTATTACAGCATCAACATTAACAACATTCCCACTGCCACATCTCCTACCTTCAAGTCCTTGAAGTTAAAGGTTCAGGTGGTCTGAAGGCCTTATAACTTACTACATCTCGTTCGCTGCTCTGTCGGAGGAGTGGTAGGATCTGTTGTTTCTGGTTCTTGTTGTTGGCTTGTAAGTTGGACTGGCATCTGGCTATGCTTTCATTATTTTCTTCCATTGCTTTCCATTGACCCATGCCTGGTTGGTTTGGCTGTTGCATTGATCCATTGTTATTGTTACTGTTGTTCGTTTCTTGCTGCATGGGCGAACATGGTATTCGTATCCTTGGCGCTGCTTTTTCTTCTTTCTCCACGAGGGCGATCATGAAGCCCTCTGAGGCTGACGAAGAGCGTTCCTGTGGTGAGAAGAAGGTTTAGTGGTGCGCTCACATCTGCGTTTTATTGTCGATGGTAAGCAACAGGTACCAGGTTCCAGTATCCCTTGTGGTTGTGGCATGCTGGCTGGAATTTGAGTGTGTGCACAGTGGTTTGTTTGTCAACCAGCTGTACCTTCACCTTGGTTGGAGGTAGAGACTTGTCAGACTGCTGATCATTCTCTGGGACCACTTCCATGGGAGGTGCAACGGCAATTTCACAGGTAGTCGGTTGGCCTGATCACTGGGGGCTTTCCGGAACCTGGAATGATAATGGATAAATTTGCTCCTGTTATGACACAGCTGATGGTAAATGCTGAACTGCCCAAATCCCAGTGGGAAACTTGAAGCAGCTGCCAAAATGTTTTTTTGCAAATTGTATAGTATGAGGAGAGGTTCTGAAATCAGAAAATGATGTCCCCAACTACTTGTAATGATTTTATAGTTGAGTAAATGCTTATTAAAAGAAAATAGAGGGGAAAAAACACAATTACACTTAAACATAAGAATGGCTTCACACAGTAAACATTACTTTAAAACAGTTCCACAAGATCTCAACTTAACTACCCTCAGAGCTAACCATCCTCTTTTCTGTTAAACAACTTCATTATAGATTTCAAAATCTATAGAATTCCAGTAATTTTTATTATACAGTGCTTTTTTAACCTTGGGTGTCCTCTGAGACTGGCAGGTCTGGCCTTGTTCACACTGTCTTCTGGGAGTTCTGACCAGCTATCCTGCTGTCTTCTGGGAGATCTAAACAGCTACCCCCTCGCATAGGCTTCAGTATTTCCTTAAATATGTTCCTTCCCTTTGACCTCTCTATTGTCTTAACCAGTCTCTTTAGGAAAGCTTTCTTCCCAGGCTTGATTAGACACTTCTTTACTTTAGCTTTTAAGTTTTTTTGAAAAAGTAAACTTACCCTACCATTACCTCATTTACTTACACCTTTTTACAACCTGCATATACCCCGCTTTGAACTAAAACAGCTCAATTCCAAACTATCCCTGTTATTGCTTTGTGTAAAACTCTGATTGAAGTTCCTATTGGTTCATTCACATATCAAAACCACTTCTTACTGTTGGCTTTAGACTCTTGCAGTCACTGGCTCTTGCTCCAATTACCGTATTTACACCCCCAACAGCCTGTCTTCCAGTACATAAGAAATATAACAGGGTTATTAACAGAAGAAATATATTACAATTTCTTGTTTTCTTGACACTCAACAAAGGGAGAAGGGGGATCAAAGGTGAAATCTAAGTCTGAGTACTCTCTAGTAATTGAGTACTCCATATCATGCTGCTCTGGCTGGCTAATGACAGTGATAGTCTTGCATCTTCCGCCGTCTGGAGGAGATCCAGGATGATACAAACATCTTTGCTCAGGAGAGAGTACGGCTGGTTACAGATGATGTACATCAGCTCAAAGACCTGTTTGCTGTCATAACTCAGTGGCCCAAGGATAATGCCTATGACGAGGAATTGGACTCCCCTGCTCCAGTGTAGTGTCCATTGTTCGAAGCCAGAGGTCTTTGAGCCATGGTTCCTTATCTGACAGGACTGTCACACTGGCACCTGAATCTAATTTAAAATTTGTTAGATGACCATTTACCAGGATGTCAACATTCCAAAACGAAGAACCACAATCTTTGACCTCACCCAAGAAGCATGGCTCTGTCTTCTGCTTTTTCGGTCCCAACCTTGTGGATGACCTTTCGGATGTCTATGCAGTGCTGGGGTTTTGACTTGCACAGTTTGCAAAAGTGTCTCTGTGTGTTGCAGTGGAAGAATTGGGCTGTACTCGCAAGACACTGGTCACTCCAGTGAGGGCACTTTGCACTGCAGCGCTGGCAAGGTCACTCTGCTGGATGGTTCAGGAACTGCTTTCCCTGATGTGGATTGTCCCTGCCTCTTTGTGACCTGATAAACTGGACTAAGGGTTGGCTCCTGCCTCATGTTTTATTCTCTCCCCATAGGATTGTCCTGTGTTGCTCGGTGGCTCAGGCAGTCTAACTAGCTGGATTGCCTTGTCTAAGGTAAGATAACTCTTAGCTTGCAGACTTTTTGATGAAGCCTGGAGCAATGCTGTCCCATAACAATATTTCCCTCTAAGGACACCAATTTTGTGACTGGTCTGGGCCTTGGGTGAGTCGCAGTGGAGTTGGAAGTGTGGAATTGTGATTCATGTTGAAGATTTCTGAAGTGCGGGTGCAGCTTTAAGAGCTTACAGGTTCTCAAGATGGCGTCGCCGCTCACTGCAGAACAAAGGATTTCCCGCACTTGCCGGCTTCACAAATGGGGGTTGGAACACTTTTGAAAGGGCAATGATAACAATGGCTGCATGGGTTTGCTGACTTGATTTATTCAGCGATGTGGCATCATGGGTAGCAAGGTGCTTAAATTAACCACAGGCTTGCTGTTGAAGGATTCAGATGGTCGTGAGGATCCTGAGAGTTGAGTAAGGGGATTATTAATTTTATTTTCTTTATTTTTCAACTCGGTGGCCACCTGTTGAGGCAGGGAGTCCGGGATCAGGATTAGTGATGGGTTTCTGACTCTGGATTAGTAAAAGTGGGTTCTCAGGTGAAGCTACATCGCACGGCTACTTGCAGGCCAAACAGCGTATACAGCAAGCATTAGACAGAGCTAAGCGATTTCATAACCAATGGATGAGACCTAAGCTCTGCAGTCCCACCACATCCAGTCAAGAATGGTGGTGGACAATTAAACAACGCATTGGAGGAAGAGGCTCCACAAATATACCCATCCTTAAATGATGAGGGAACCCAGCACATCAGTGCAAAGCATAAGGCTGAAGCATTTGGAACGATCTTCAGCCAGAAGTGCTGAGTGGATGATCCATCTCGGCTTCCTCCAGAGATCCCCGGCATCACAGATGCTGGTCTTCAGCCAATTCAAGTCACTCCATGTGATATCAAGAAATGGCTGAAGGAACTGGATACTTCAAAGGCTATGGGGCCTGACAATAATCCAGCAATAGTACTGAAGACCTGTGCTCCAGTACTTGCTGCACCCCGAGCCAATCTGTTCCATTACAGCTACAACATTGGCATCTACCCAGTAATGTGGAAAATTGCCCAGACCTGTCCTATACACAAAAAGCAGAACAAATCCAACCCAGCCAATTATCATCTCATCAGTCTACTCTTAGTCATCAGTAAAGTGATGGAAGGGGTCATCAACAATGCAATCATGCAGCAGTAATTTAGCAATAACCTGGTTACTGACGCTTAGTTTGGGTTCCGCCAGGGTCATTCAGCTCCTGACCTCAATACAGCCTTGGTTCAAACATTGACAAAAGAGCTGAACGCCAAAGATGAGGTGAGAATGACTGGTCTTGACATCAAGGCAGCATTTGGCCGAGTGTCAAAGGAGTCAAGGAGCCTAGCAAAACTGGAGTCAATGGAAATAAGGGGGAAAGTTCTCCACTGGTTAGAGTCATACGTAGCACAAAGGAAGGTGGTTGTGGTTGTCGGAGATCAATTATCTCAGTTCCCGGACATCACGACAGGAGTTCCTCAGGGTAGTGTCCTAGGCCTAACCATCTTTGTCTGCTTCGTAATGACCTTCCTTCCACCAAAAGGTCAGAAGTTAGTTGTTCGCTGATGATTGTACAATGTTCAGTGCCATTTGTGACTCCTCAGATACTGAAGCAGTCCATATCCATATGCAGCAAGGCCTGGGCAATATCCTGGCTTGGGCTGACAAGTGACAAGTAACATTCCAGCCACACACAAGTGCCAGGCAATGAGCGTCTCCAACTAGAGAGAATCTCAATATCACCCCTTGACATTAAATGGAATTATCATCGCTGAATCCCCCATTATCAACACCTTTGGGGTTACCATTGACTATAAACTGAACTGGACTAGCCATATAAATACTGCGGCTACAAGAACAGGTCAGAGGCTAGGAATCCTGTGATGAGTAACTCACCTCCTGACTCCCCAAAGCCTGTCCACCATCTACAAGGCACAAGTCAGGAATGTGATGCAATACTCCCCACTTGCCTGGATGAATGCAGCTCCCACAGCACTCAAGAAGCTTGACAACTTCCAGGACAAAGCAACCCGCATGATTGACACCCCTTCCACAAACATTTACCCATTCTACCGCCGACGCACAGTAGCAGCAGTGTGTACCATCTACAAGATGCACTTCAGCAATTCACCGAGGCTCCTTAGACAGCACCTGCCAAGCCCACTACCACTACCATCTAGAAGGACAAGGGCATCAGACCCATGGGAACACCACCATCTGGAAGTTCCCCTCCAAGCCACTCACCATCCTGACTTGGAAATATATCGCCGTTCCTCACTGTCGCTGGGTCAAAATCCTGGAATTCCCTCCCGAACAGCACCTTGGGTGTTGCTACACCACATAGACTGCAGCGGTTCAAGGAGGCAGCTCACCATCACCTTCTCAAGGGCAATTAGGTATTGGCAATAATTTCTGGCCTAACCAGTGACACCCACATCCCATGAATGAATAGAAAAAAGGACTGGCTGAAGCATGGAAGTTAAAGAGATTTTGCTCACTCTTTCAGCCCATGAAATCTACGTGCTGAAGATAGACTTCCAAGAGAGATTCTATGGAGTCTTCTGCTGCAGTAAGAATTCTGCTTTTAGCTTCAGGCTCTTATGTCTGGAGCTTTGCCTGGCAAATTTTCTCTGCGTCTGTCGCTTCAGTTGGGAGATTCTTTCAGTTCAGAATCCATTGAAAACTTTATTTTTCTTAGTTTATCAGTATTCTTGTGAGATTGAGTGTGGTTTGATCCCCAGCTGCCACCATGTTGTAATGGTGTTGGTTACAGAATGTGCCTGTTAAGGAAGTCTTCACAGTCTTCTGTATGTTAACAGCAAGTCTTTATTAACCACTTGCAACTATATACACTAATGGGTAGAGGCAAGGAGCTATCTTCGTGTCTAAGTCTTAACATGTCTCTGGCCAACACCACACTGACCCTAGCTCTGGGTCATGCACCTTCTTACATCACTGTGTTGGAGATATTATATTCAGTCCCACATTAACCCTGTATATACCAGACCCCTGTACTATAGTAAGGGCAAAGCATATTAGTAATTTGTGCTAAACTGAATTTCAAGGTGTAGAAGGAAGAATTGTCTTTATTTCAGTGGCATGCATTTACCCTGGATATTAATTATGCAAATAAGTCACCAGAATTTCCTCTGGGAAGAAGCAAATCCATTGAAGGTAATCACCACAAGGAACAGGAGAGAATTTACATATTCATCTTGTTTGAGAAATGTACTATTTGCACTGATGCATGACAAATTAGGGTTTCTTTCAATTCTGATCAAAGCAGGGTAATTGGAAAAATGTGATTTAACTAGGTCTTCTTCAGTTCACTGTGGCTGAGTTTGCTCCCATAAATCAGGCTAATCGCAAATGCTTTATACCTGACTGGACTGCAGCTTATGTAACAGATGCTAGGTTCAGGCAATTTGCATTCCCTGCCCTTCTTCTAAGTATGAATCTGCCTCCACTCTACTCTAAGGCTATGCATCCCGGATCATAACCACTCACTCCATGAAAAAAGTTTTTCCTCATGTCACCATGGGTGCATGACGCAGATTGAGAGGGCCGTGGGGAAGGTGAGGGAGAGAACCTGTTCAGTTTTGCAGTCCTTAAAGTGTCATTTTAAATACTTCAATCAGTTCACCACTCAACTTTCTAAATTTAGTGGAATACAAGCAAGGTTTGCGCAGTCGGTCCTCATAATGTCACTCTTTAATCGTTGGTGTAATCTGCACCCTATCTCCCCCAAGGTCAATAAGTTTTTCCTGGGGAGAATCTTCGGCTCGGTGAGCGGGGGCAGGGCCCACTCTCCGAGGCGTAAAATGACGTGGGGGCGATGTCACCACATGTTGCTTAGATTTTCAGTTCGACGGGCACACAGCTGACTTGGCTGCGCACCCGCCGAACTGTCAAAGGCCTGTTAAGGCCGTTAATTAACTAATTAAGGCTATTGAGAAAGCTTCCCGTCCGACCTTAAGGTTGGCGGGAGGCAGGCAAGGAGCCCAGGCGGCCTTCGCATTTTTCATGGAACCTCATCCACAGACGGGATGAGGTTTCATGAAGGGTTTATAAATTAAATACATTTTATCATTAAAGTTCATTGACATGTTCGAGCTCATGTGACACTGTCACATGAGGGGACATGACTTAAATTTCTTTTTCTTTATTAAAATTTTTAAAACTTAAAACTTATCTCCCTGAGGCACCTCCCTGCCTCAGGGAGATTTCTGTGCCCTTTCGAGCGTATGCATGAAAGAACACACTCCCGACTCAGGGAAAGCCCCCTGCCTGTACAGGGAGCACACAGCGCTTCTGGGCGCGCATTACGCTGGGTGGGCCTTAATTGGCCCACCCATGTAAAATTGCAGTGCAGACCCAATTGGGGGTGCCAATCAGGTCCACGCCCGCCCGCTCCCCGCACAACCCCCCCCCCAACAGGGGGAGAATTCTCTCCCCTGAGATCTGCGGTATAAAGCTGAGCACAGAACTCCGGATGAGAACTAACTTAAGGCTTTGCACAACTGAAGCATCACATCCTCTCTTTTGAATTGCAACTCTCTTAAAATGAAGGCCAATATTGTATTAGCCTTTTTGGTTTGAGTAGATGGATGCTTAAATCCCTATGCTCCTCCATAGCTCCCATCTTCTCATCATTAAAAAATACATACAAAATAAAATATAATGAAATAAAGTACAAAACAAAATAAACGGTACACCTTTAAAGGGGTACTGAACCAGAAGGATCTGAGGGTATATGTGCATCAATATGAAGGTTGCAGGTCAGGTTGAGAATGTGGTTAATAAAGCATGTGGGATCCTGAACTTTTTATGAAGGGGCGTAGAGTGCAAGAGCAAGGAAATTATGATAAATCCATATAAAATACTCATTTAGCCTTAACTGGAGTATTGAGTCCACTTATGGATACCACACTTTAGGGAGGATGTGAAGGCATTATCAAGGATGCAGAAAAAATTCACGAGAATGATTCCATAGATGAGGAACTTTAGTTATCTGGATAGTCTGGGGAAGCTGGGTCTTTTCCCCTGGGCAAGAGAAGATTAAGAGGAGATTTAATAGAGGTGTTCAGAATCATAAGGGTAGATAAGGGTGAGGCTGTTCCCATTAGCAGTGGTATTGCGAACCAGGGGGCACCAATTTAAGAGGATTGGCAAAGGAAGCCACGGTGACATGAGGAAAAACATTTTTCATAGAGTGAGTGGCTATGATCTGGAATGCATAGCCTAAGAGAAGAGTGGAGGCAGATTCAATCATGGATTCCAAAGGAGAATTGGATAATTATCTAAAGAGAAAAAAGATGCGGAACTACAGGGAAAAGGCAGGGGAGTGGAACTAGGTGAGTTGCTCTTGCAGAGAGCTGGCATGGACAAAGTGGGCCAAATGACCTCCTTCTGTGCTGTAAACATTCTATAGTTCTATGATTCTACTTCATTTTTTCTTTCTCACATCTATGGTTAATAATTTCACACTTCCCACATTGAACTCCATCTGCCATTGTTTTGCTGACCCACCTAGTCTGCCAATGTTCCTTATTTCCTGCTCCCATCCACTCAAGTCACTGTGCCTATCAAGGTAATGTCACCTATAGACTTGGATATGCAACTCTCTATTCCTTTATCCAAGTAATTAATAATATAATGCAAAGCGGAGGTCCCAGTACAGATCCTTGGGGAATACTGCATGTCATAAATCATCAATTAGAGAAGAAATCCTTTATTCCTATTCCCTATCTTCTATCTCCCAATCAATTACAATTCCATGTCACAAAGTTATCTCCAATTCCATGTGATCCCATTTTTGCTAATAATCTATTGGGTGGATTAATATTTGGGACTATGATGTTATTGCTATTACAGAGACTTGGTTGAAGGATGGACAGGATTGGCAGATAAACGTTCCAGGATTTAGATGTTTCAGGCAGGATAGAGAGGGATGTAGAAGAGGTGGGGGAGTTGCACTGCTGGTTAAGGGGAATATCACAGCTGTACAATAGGAGGACACCTTGGTGGGCTCATGCAGCGAGGCAATATGGGTAGAGCTCCGGAATAGGAATGGTGCAGTCACAATGTTGGGGGTTTACAATAGGCCTCCCAATTGCCAGCAGGAGATTGAGGAACAGTTATGTAGGGAGATTTTGGAAAGATGTAAAAGCAGTAGGGTTGTTGTGGTGGGTGATTTTAACTTTCCCTATATTGACTGGGAATCACTTAGTGCTAGGGGTTTGGATGGTGCAGAATTTGTAAGGTGCATCCAGGAGGGGTTCTTGAGACAATATGTAGATAGTCCAACTAGGGAAAGGGCAATACTGGACCTGGTATTAGGGAATGAACCCGGCCAGGTGGTCGAAATTTCAGTAGGGGAGCATTTTGGGAAAAGTGACCATAATTCAGTAAGTTTCAAGGTACTGGTGGATAAAGATAACAGGAGTCAATGGGTTAAGGTGCTTAATTGGGGGAAGGCTATTTATAACAATATTAGGCAGGAACTGAGGAATCTAGACTGGAGGCGGATGTTTGAGGGCAAATCAACAACTGACATGTGGGGGGCTTTCAAACATCAGTTGATAAGAATTCAGGGCCAGCATGTTCCTGCTAGGATGAAGGATAAGCATGGCAAGTTTTAGGAACCTTGGATAACGAAGGATATTGTGAGATTAGTCAAAAAGAAAAGGGAAGCATTCGTAAGGGCTAGAAGGCTGGGAACAGATGAAGCCCGTGGAGAATATAAAGAAAGTAGGAAGAAACTTAAGCAAGGAGTCAGGAGGGCTAAAAGGGGTCATGAAAAGTCACTGGCAACCAGGATTAAGGAAAATCCCAAGGCATTTTACACATATGTAAAAAGCAAGAGGGTAGCCAGGGAAAAGGGTAGGCCCACTCAGGGACAGAGGTGGGAATCTGTGTGTGGAGCCAGAAGAAATGGGAGAGATACTAAATGAATACTTCTCCTCCAAAGAGGAGTATTCACCAAAGAGAAGGACTTAGCAGTCAATTTGTCTAGGGAAGAGTGTGTAGATAGCCTGGATCATGTTGAGATCAAAAAAGAGGAGGTGTTAGGCGTCTTGAAGAATATTAAGGTGGATAAGTCCCCAGGGCCAGATGGGATCTATCCCAGAGTACTGAGGGAGGCTGGGGCCTTGACAGAAATCTTTGTATCCTCACTGGCTACGGGTGAGGTTCCAGAGGACTGGAGAATAGCCAATGTTGTTCCATTGTTTAAGAAGGGTAGCAGGGATAATCCAGGAAATTACAGGCCGGTGAGCCTTAGGTCAGTGGTAGGGAAATTATTGGAGAAGATTCTTCGTGACAGGATTTACTACCATTTGGAAGCAAATGGGTGTATTAGTGAGAGGCAGCATGGTTTTGTGAAGGAGAAGTCGTGTCTCACTAATTTGATCGAGTTTTTCGAGGAAGTGACAAAGATGATCGATGATGGAAGGGCAGTGGATGTTATATACATGGATTTCAGTAAGGTCTTTGACAAGGTCCCTCATGGCAGACTGGTACAGAAAGTAAAGGATCAGAGGTGAGCTGGCAAGATGGATACAGAATTGGCTTGGTCATAGAAGACAGAGGGTAGCAGTGGAAGGGTGCTTTTCTGAATGGAGAGCTGTGACTAGTGGAGTTCCGTAGGGATCAGTGCTGGGACCTTTGCTGTTTGTAGTATACATAAATAATTTGGAGGAATATGTAACTGGGCTAATTAGTAAGTTTGCAGACGACACTAAGGTTGGAGGAGTTGCAGATAGTGAAGAGGATTGTCAAAGGATACAACGGGATATAGATCTGTTGGAGACTTGGGCGGAGAAATGGCAGATGAAGTTTAATCCGGACAAATGCGAGGTAATGCATTTTGGAAGGTCTAATACAGGCAGGAATTATATAGTAAATGGCAGAACCCTTAAGTGCATCGATGGGCAGAGGGATCTGGGTGTACAGGTCCACAGGTCACTGAAAGTAGCAACGCAGGTGGATAAGGTAGTCAGGAAGGCATATGGCATGCTTGCCTTCATTGGCAGGGGTAATGAGTATAAAAGCTGGGAAGTCATGCTGCAGCTGTATAGAACCTTGGTTAGGCCACACTTGGAATATTGCATACAATTCTGGCCGCCACATTACCAGAAGGATATGGAGGCATTGCAGAGGGTGCAGAGGAGGTTTACCAGGATGCTGCCGGGCCTGGAGGTTGTTAGCTATGAGGAGAGGTTGGAGAAACTCGGATTGTTCTCATTAGAGCGACGGAGATTGAGGGGCGACTAGATAGAAGTTTACAAAATTATGAGTGGCATGGACAGAGTAGATAGTCAGAAGCTTTTTCCCAGGGTGGAAGAGTCAATTACTAGGGGACATAGATTTAAGGTGAGAGGAGAAAACTTTCGAGGAGATGTGCGGGGCAAGTTTTTTACGCAGAGGGTAATGAGTGTCTGGAATTCGCTGCCGGAGGAGGTGGTGGAAGCAGGTACGATAGTGGTGTTTAAGAAGCAGCTTGACAAATACATGAATAGGATGGGAATAGCGGGATACGGACCCCGGAAGTGCAAAATGTTTTAGTTGATGGGCAATATGATCGGCACAGGCTTTGAGGGCCAAAGGGCCTGTTCCTGTGCTGTACTTTTCTTTGTTCTTTGTTAGACCTCAGGAAGAGATATTAATGTCTATAATGTTATTGGAAATTATTTTTAAAATGGAATTGTATTGGGGAGTGTGTCTGTCTTTGGCTGTATCTATGCAGGCAGGCTCGGCAGGAGCGAGGGATGGTTGCGGAGCCGATCGCCACCTGCGATCAGCTCCTCAGCGCCTTTTTACGCGGGCGGGCCAATTAAGGCTCGCCCAGCGTAATACGCGACTTGTAGTGCTCAGCACTACCTGTGTGAGCGGGGGAAGGAGGGAGAGTCGGAGCCAGTGCGAAAGAGCGCTTCAATTCTTGAATCGATATTAAAATAATTAAATAAAGGATTTAAAAAGTCACATGAGATGGGACATGTTTTTATTTTTTGGGACAATTATTTATTTATTTAATGTAAGCTTTAGGAAACATCATCCCTCTCGTGGATGAGGTTTCATACAAAACGCAAAGTCTGTTTGGCCTTTTCACCTGCCCACCAACCATAAGGTTGGACGGGCAACATTACAAGTACTTCAATTAATTTCTTAATCACCTGAATTGGCCGTTTACATATCGGCGGGCACTCAGCCGACTCCGGCACGCGCCCGCTGAACGAAATATCGCGGGACTGTGCGATGACACCGGAACACACGCCCGGCATCATCATGGGTCATTTTACGCGTCGGCGTGTTGGGCCCACCCCCTCATGCCAACTGAAAAATCTTGCCCAACACCCTACTTTCTATTAAAACTTCCTCGTCTTTTGACACTTTGAAAAACAAACTCACTTGGGAAACAAAGAGTAGCCTTGTCCCTTTTTATTTTGAGAGTATTGAATATAAAGCTAACTACTATCGGTTGACAAAACTGCCAGGACTGGTTCTCCTGTGAAGGATACAAAGACTGAACTTTGATCCATTTGTTTTACTCTTGAATGCAAAGGTTATGCATTATGCAGGAATAAAACACACAAAGGCAATCTTAGAGTGTGTTACCATGTGAGCTAAGGCACTGTCCATTTATTTTTTTAAATATTGAGTATAAGATTATACAGAGTACAAAGAGGGCCATTTCCTTTTAAGTTTATTGGCACTCTATTATGTAACCACACCGGAAAAGCTTAACAGATATAATAACAGTAATTGGTAGCCCTACCGTAGGGTTTAAACTTGAGCAGCAAAACTGAAATCAGGAACCTCAATAATAACAAGGCAAAAACAAAAGTGCCCCATTGAAATATTCAGAGTGGTAGTGACAGTTAACCATCAAAGATATGAAACCCAGTAGAACTCCAGTCAAAAAGAATCAAAATAGCTAACATTTCCCTTACAGAACACTTTGTCCATTCTTTTCCCCCACAGAAACAGATTGGACACAATAGGCCATAACTGCCGATTACTGTCGGAAAATGCCAGCCCACAGGAATTAGAAGAAATAAATGCACACCTACCTGGTCTTGAAAGTTATGCTGACCCATCTGATCGCCGGTGCTGCTTGGGACCTGCAGCAAAGGGGAGGCGGTGGCATAGTGGTATTGTCACTGTACTAGTATTCTAGTGACCCAGGCTCTGGGGACCTGGGTCCGAGCCCCACCATGGCAGATGGTGAAATTTGAATCTAATGAAAATCTGGAATTAAAAGTCTGATGATGATCATGAAACCATTGCTGATTGTTGTAAAAACCCACCTGGTTCACTAATGTCCTTTAAGGAAGGAAATCTGCTGTCCTTACCTGGTCTGGCCTACATGTGACTCTAGACCCACAGAAATGTGGTTGACTCTTAAATGCCCTCTGAACAAGGACAATTATGGATGGGCAATAAATGCTGGCCTAGCCAGTGATGCCCACATCCCATGACTGAATAAAAAAAAAGGCCCCAGTGAAATGTAGCTTGGCGGATTCAAGGAGCCACGCCCCCTTTTTTAACAGCGTTTGCTGCTGTAAAGCAGGTAAGTTTAAAGGGTCTGAGGTCTGGTGGTAGGGGTAGAGGGCTTAGAAATCTATGGGGACCGGGGGGGGATTGGGGGGGGGAGGTTGCAGTCGGAGGTCTGTGGGGAGATGGGGGTTGGTGGGGAGTTGGAGGTCTGGGGGAGTCCAAGGTCCGGGGTGCGGGATGGGCGGGGTTGGTTTGGAGTTCTGGGGTGGGGTGTCTGAGGGCAAGGGGGTTGGGGGGAGTGCGAGGTCTGGGGGTGGTGGGGGTTGGGGTGGTGGGGGGGGTGCGGTCGGAGAACCAGGAGGGATCTGAGGTCTGGGATAGTTGGGGGGGTGGTGGTTGTCAGAGGTCTGGGTGGGGGCAAGGGGGGGTTAGTGGAGGTTCGAGGTCCGGGGTGGTTTGGGGGTCTGAGATCAGAGGTGTGGGGAATCAGAGGTTGGGGACTGGGGGGAGTCCTGTTTGGGGGGGCGGCGGTGGGGAGTGGGGGTCAACCTGGGTATTTACAATATAAGAGGTTGTAATTCTTCAAACTTTGCCTGAGTACTTATTGGTGTAACCCTGGCGGTACCATCTGAAGTTTGCGATTTCAGATGGCTCCCAATGCAATGCAATTGTCCAGAGGAAGTGTGACCTTCTGGGCAATTGCTGTGCAAACCCTTACCTGGGAACTTCCCAGATGGGGTCCCTAGCACATCCAACACTAGGGAGCTCGGAAGTTACGGCCCATTGTTGCCTTACAGGTGGGGAGACTGGGGGGATGTGGTCAGCTTCCAAGCTAGCCTCATGCTGAGTTTTGTAGGGATAGGCAGAGGAATAGTAATAACAACGTGAGATGGAAAGTTATTCCTTTCAGGCAGGTACATGTTTTCTTTACTTATTTTATAACAATGGGCGGAATTTTCCAATCCCTCCAACAGCAGGAATTGTAGTGGGCTGGGGAGCAAGATTTGGTGGGAGGCCAAAAATCAGTTTCCCTACATCGGGAAATTAGTATGGCGGCTTAAAGTCAGGTTGAGTGTCCTGCTGATCTACCTCAGAAATCCCATTGGAACCTCATAAATGCTCATTGAAAGCCCAAAGCACTGGAATCTTGTGCCCCCCTCCAAGTGTAGTGCCCCACCAGCAGGAATTTAGAACATTGTTTCATGACTGTAGAGAAGCAGCATGCACCTAGCGAGGCCGACCTCTTCCTTGAACTTCAGGTCAAAAGGTGTTGCTTTCACTTTCCTTTCGTACCGTCACTGAGAGATATCAACTGCCTGTCTCACATGCTGCACCAAAGCTGGACACAGGGGTGGGGTGAGACCAAGCCAGGACATGGTGGGTGGTGGGTGGGGAGGTGGGGGCGGGGTGGGGAGGGGTCGGAATGAAGGAGCAGAATGCAAGAGCGAATGGCTGTCTGGGTGCCGTTCAAATATGGTGCCCGGAGATTTGGGCCTTTGAGGTGATGGTGAGGCGGACCACTTCCTGTTTCCCCCGCCACGAGATTTAATGTGCTTCTCGCGGCTGCAAATTAATGACCTGAGCAATGCACGATCTTCCGTGTTCAGCCGGCCCACTATCCAGCAGAAGTCGCTCTGACTTTCGCTTCTACCACCGGACTCGGTTTCCGGAATGGAAAATTCTGTCCAATATATTATCAACAGTTACAACGATTGGTTCAAGTGTTTACTCAGTGTCCTGTATTAGTTTCCTGCTGTAAAGTAATGCAGTTTATGAATCAAATTGTAAAGTGTCAGGAGAGGGGACAAGATTCCAGTGCGTTGGGCTTTTAACGAGCATTCGTGAGATGGGGTTCCTGGCATAGATCAGCAGGACACTTGACCTGCCTTTAAGCTGCCACGACAGTCAGGACAGAACAAGATTCCAAATTAATTTCCCAATATCGAGAAACTGAATTTTGGCCTCCCACCAAATCTTGCTCCTCCACCCGCCACAATTCCTGCTGTTGGAGAGAGTGGGAAATTCCACTCATTATTACAAAATAAGTAAAGAACGCATGTACGTGCCTGAAAGGAATAACTTCCTTTCTGACTAACATACAGCAGGAAATTAATACAGGACACCGAGTAAACACTTGAACCAATAATTGTAATTATTGATTATATATTGGGCAGAATTTTCCATTCCGGAAACCAAGTCCGGTGGTAGAAGCGAAAGTCAGAGTGACTTCTGTTGGAAGTGGGGCTAACATTGGTTGCCAATGGAGATTTTCTTTTATTTATTCATAGGATGTGGCATTGATGGCAAGGCCAGCATTTATTGCTCATCTATTGTCTTTGGTAAGGTGGTGACCCGGCAATGGTGAAGGAACAGTGAGAAAGTTCCAAGCCAGGGTGGTGTGTGACTTTGTGGGTAACTTGCAGGTGGTGGTGTTCTCATGCACCTGCTGCTCTTGTCCTTCCAGGTGGTAGATGTTATAGATTTTGGAGGTGCTGGTGGGGAATTCAGTAATGGTATTGCCATTGAGTGTTAAGGACATGGTTAGACTGTTTTTTATTGGAAAATGTCATTGCCTGGCACTTGTATGGCATAAATATTACTTCCGCCTATCAACCCAGCTTGAATATTGTCCAAGTCTTGTTGTATCTGGGCACGGATTGCTTCATTATCTGAGGAGTTACACATAGTACTTAACACTGTGCTACCATCAACGGACATTGTTGGGTCCAGGACATTGCCCTGAGGAACTCCTGCAACAATGTACTGGAGGTGAGATGATTGGCCTCCAATAATCACAGCCAACTTCCTTTATGTTGGGTATGGCTTCAGCCCGTGGAGAGCTTTCTCCGTGATTCCCTTTGACATCACTTTTGCTAAGGCTCTTTGATGGCACTGTCATGAAGACATACTTTATATTAACAATGATTATTAATCCACTGGCTGGGAACCTGAGTTGAACTTTTACAGAGACTTTTTAAACACAGACACTAAATGTGACTTGAGCTCACAGCCAAAGATAGCTACCCCAACTTGTATCACTGTACATTCCACATTCCAATCCATTGGAATGGATTGTCTGCAAAAGTCACCTAAGACAATGACCTCAGGGGAATGGGAAGGATCCACATCTCCTGTCCCATGAGCAAGGCATCAAGGCAATCACCTGAGGTATTTAACTGTTGGAGATGAACCATTAAACCTAATCACTTGGACAATGGGACCCTGGTTAAAGTAGCTTGCCTGACATGATCTAATCAAGTTACCCTTGGAATACACTAGCAATGACCTTATTTGGATTCTTAAGCATTTGGAGGGAGAAAGTCATATGTCAAGCCAACCCTTTGTGTGTTTTAATCTTCTGTTTCTCAAGAAATCCTGTCTAATTGTTTCTTTTTTCTGATCAGAGCACTTAACAATTAGGGACTCACAAAATTGGCATTTACATCCTTTTCAAAAAACAACTGTTAAGGTCAAACAAGGAGAGCAAAAATTGGACAGCCATTCAACCCCTCCTCACCTGATCATAACATCACGCTTGGCCAAATGCTGCCTAGATGTCAAGGGCAGTTACCCTCATCTCATTTCAGTTATTTTTCCCAATGAAGTAGCACAGATGCATAAGGTACAGTGATCCAGTAAACACAAGAGAGTTTCTCTATTTCACTCTCTTGTTCTGCTAGTCGCTATGGTACAGTGTGTGTCAACTTCCATTAAAAGCAGGGGGGCAGGTTATTTAAGGGAGGGACTGACACCACCCTGAGTAGATGGCTGTGGCAGATTCAAATTCATTAGCAACTACTCTGTATATAGAGAACATCAGCCATATTTTGATATCAAGTGAAATGAATTGAATTGGCTGAAGACTGACATCTTTGCTGTTGGTGACCTCAGGAAGGGACAGAAATGGGATGTCCACTTGGTAATTCTGGCGGAAGATGGTTGCAAACTTCAGGCTTGTCTTTTGCACTGACATACAGGGTTCCACACCTCTACTGAGGATGAGGATGATCAGGGAGCCTCCTCCTCCCATTAAATCTTAAATTGCCCACTGTGATTCACAGCTGGATGTGGCAGGGCTGCAGAGCTATGCTCTGACCTGTAGGTTGTAGGATTATTTGCCTCTGTCTATAGTATGCTGCTTCACTGTTTAGCATGCATTTAGCCCTGTATTGTAGCTTCACCAGGTTGGCACAACATTTTTAAGTACTTCCGAGCTGCTCCTAACATACTCTTCCACATTCCTCATTGGACTAGGATTGGTAACTTGGTTTGATGGCAATGACTGAGTGAGGGATATGCAGTGCTATTTTTCACTTGCCTTCATCCCTGTGTACAGTTTACAGGTTATTCCTTTTAATTCAAATTTGCTTCATCCAAAATATCACATCATTCAATTATTTTTTTCCATAAAATGTCCAATTTGGATTGAGCCTTGGCTCAGTGGTAGCATTCCCACCTCCAAGCCAGTATATTTTGGACTTGAGTACCACTTAGTCCTAGGGAGCAGAAGATTGGAGCTGTAGCCTGTCAGCACTGGGTTGACATCCAAAGGGGTCCCAATCCCTCCTCTGCAAATCAGATTTTGCCAGACCCCCTTGTCAGGCTGACAATCTGTCCACATGAAAATGAGGTCTTCGATAGAGAAACAAACCAGAGCATGATCTTCTGGAAGTAAAAAACAACAAAAGGAATTGGTTGTCCAATGTGTCACTATATACAGAAGGGATGGAAGGGTAGAACATTTCTGGCACCAGCGATGCTGGGCTTCTGTTATGTGGAGAGATTAAAGAAACAGGGATTGTTCTCCTTACAGTAGAGTAAAGGAAATTGAATGAGGTGTTCAAAATTATGAAGGGTTTTGCTGGAGTAAATAGTGAGAAACTGTTTCTACCGGCTAAATGGTCAACAATAAGAGGGCATAGGTTTAAGATAATTGACAAAAGAGCCAGGGTGAAGATGAGAAGCATTTATTTTATGTAACGAGTTGTTTGGATATAGAATGCACTGCCTGAAAGAAGGTAGAAGCAAATTTAATAGTAACCTTCATAATGGAATTGGACATAAGATTTGAAAAGCGAGAATAAAATGCAAGGCTATGGGGAGGGAGCAGTGGAGTAGGGCTAATCATATTGCTCTTTCAAGGAGCTGGCATAGGCACAATGGGCCAAATGGCCTTTTTCTGTGCTGTCTCATTCTATGCAATTCCCACATTGTTATGTGAATTTTGATTTATAATTCAAATCTTTTCACCATAAAATATGACTGAATTATCAGCAGGTTATCACTGAGAGTCACCAAAATTTGGGACAGTCACTTATCTGTCAAAATCAAAAATTCACAGGGGAGGTGCCCTCCACCATGGTATTTAATGAAAGTTCCACTGTACTGTCGAAATAAAACTAGGTTAGGACCATTATAGGCTTTTGTGATTTATGGCACCATCAAGCCCCTAACTGTGATCTTCAGAGGTCTGCACCATGCTCCCGCCCTTCAGTTACTTTCTGCATTTAGTACACAGAAAAAGTCAACTTCATTATTTCAGCAACGGTAAAATATGTGCATTGTTAATGAATAATACGTACCAAAAGCAGGCAATTATTCAGAAAAAAGGGAGAATGCTTCTTTAATTAATTGTCTCTTATTAAATGTAAAGGTGCCCAGAGTCAATAAATAATGTCCACTGGCATTAATGCAGCTACAGAGGGAACAGAGCAGAGTATCTCTTCAATTATTGCGGGAGCATTAGATATAAAGGTGCATACCCTTAATGAATTATGCATGCCAATATTAATATAATTATGTATGAGAGGCAGCACAGAGTCTCTCATTATTTTAGCATTATTGAAAATAAGGTGTGCGTATTTAATGAATGATGCATAGAGTTTAAGAAGTGGAGAGGTTAAAAAAGCCCAACTAATATACATCCTGCAGCAATTCAGATTACTGATCAAAACAGGCTGTTTTGGACAAAGTCACTAGGAGCTTGCGGACCATGCAGGCTCCTGCTGTTTGATCAGGATAATAAAGGTGTGATTCTTACGTCCATAAAAACTAAACATGTGAATTGCGCAATGAAGTTGGTGGCAAAGCACATTCAACTGATACTACTCTGTCAGAAAAGGGTAAGTACTCCTTCACTGGATCAGAAGACAATTATAGAGAGGAAGGCCATTTGGTCCACCTGAGTCTTTCAATCTAGAATGACTCTACATTCTCGACATTGCAGTATCCAACTGATAAATAATTCTGGGGCTTCAATCTGCACTACTTTATCTGGAATGCCAATCCACACATTGAGGATTTCCTGATATTAGTCTTTTTTACTGGCTTAAGTCTCTGTCCCTTCAACTGACTTTCACAATTTAATTTAATATTGATATTCCGGATTTACCTTTTCCAATTCCTTAGCTATCTTACAGACTTACGTAAAATTGGTTCTCCAATGCTTCCTTTCTTGGCTGATGGGAAGGTGGGGAAGGAGTGAGGGATTGTCATAACAACCAGGAAAACTGGTCATGTGGTAGTGCAGAGGCCCAGCCAAACTTAACCTCACTTGAAGCTTTTGTTCCCACTTCCCAGTTGGCAGCCAGCCAGGTTGAGAGCTTGGCTGGCTGTTAGGCAGGGAGGCCTGTGCTGGATGGCTGCTACTGTGGAGGGAAAAGCAGGGGAGGGGAACGGAGGGAGAGAGAAGCTGGGGGAGAAGTAGAAGACATCACGCTAGGGGCTGATCGCAGGATGTGCGATTGAAGATATCACAGGGAGGGAAACATGTTAGCTCAGCGGGACGCAATCCTCCTCCTCCTGGCCCACAAACAGTGTTACATCAGCACTTGCCTGCAGGATCTAGCCCTTCTCTCCTTCCTTCAGCTGCCATACTCCCTGAGTCCTGGGAAGTTGATTAATGGCTGAAAAAAGAGACACGTCTAAGCTTTTCGTCGCACTCATCAGGACACTTGCAAGAATACCAATATAAGGGGAAGATAACTACTTATACTGTATGTGAAGGGAGTGCTGATTGGTTGGCAAGTGGTGTTGCCATGGAGAATACACCACTGATGGTGACTGACAGTAACTACCAAGCATTGTTTGAAATTTAAACCAGGCAGCTTGACCCTGATTGGTCAGGACATTGCCCTGAGGAATGAGTCAGTGAATGGCTGTCACTTATTTTGTTTAGCTGAAACAGGTGCAATGTGTGTTTTGGTCCCCCTTATCTAAGGAAAGATATACCGGCATTGGAGGCAGTCCAGAGAAGGTTCACTAGGTTGATCCCAGGGATGGAGGGATTTTCTTATGAGGAGAGGTTGAGTAGGTTGGGCCTGTACTCATTGGAGTTCAGAAGAATGAGTGGCGACCTTATTGAAACATATAAGATTCTTAGGGGGCTTGACAGGGTAGATGCTGAGAGGTTGTTTGCCATTGTGGGAGAGTCTATGACCAGAGGACATAATCTCAGAGTAAGAGGGCATCCATTTAAAACAGAGATGAGGAGGAATTTCTTCTCTCAGAGGGTAGTCAATCTTTGGAATTCTTTACTGCAGAGGGCTATAGAGGCTGGGTCGTTAAGTGTATTCAAGGCTGAGATAGACAGATTTTTAATCAGTAAGGGAATCAAGGGTTATGGGGAAAAGGCAGGAAAGTGGAATTGAGGATTATCAGATCAGCCATGATCTCACTGAATGGCAGAGCAGGCTCGAGGGGCCGAATGGCCCACTTCTGCTCATACGTCTTATGGTCTGCAAAGAATAGGGCCCTGTGGACTAATATATGTAGTTTCCAGTTCACGCAAAAGCACCATACTGTGAGCCTGACTGACAATCTTAAATTGGTTTTCAGCGTAATTCTTAGCACACTGAGGATTATTCAGCAAATGTTGTCCGATCGTGGAATCACATCTAATACCTTGCCCTTCCTGGGTAATCTGAGGTAGGCTGGATACTTTTCAGGTCCAAAAGTGATGGTCTTAGACCTGCTCATGAATTTGCAGGATATACAGAGCGAAATGATTTGATCAGGGTAGCCGTTATCCTGCAGGATGCCTTTGATGCGCCTATTTCAGCATCAAGCTTGCATAGTGCGCAAATGGCTCGGGCCATATTTACAAGGTTGCTGATAAGACCAATCTTATAGCGTGTGGAACTGTAAGAATCCCAACGCGTATATTGACCAGTGAAGTTAGGCTTGCAGTAAACCATGGTAGAGAATCCCCTGGCAGATTTCTCAACTAGTACGTCAAGGAAGTGGAGTTCATTTGACTGCTCCATTTCATAGGTGAATTTCAGCACAGAATGAAGCCATTAAGACATGTAAGAAAATTGTTACATGCAGCTGCGGATTTAAATATAGCAAACATATCATCCACATATCGGAAATATGCGAGGGGTAGGAGGTTAGGTGTCATTCCATCGAAGACACATTTCTCAAGATGTTTGTAAGAGCTGGGCCTGGCGGGGATTCCATGGCAACGCCATCTATTTGGGCATACAAAGAACAAAGAACAAAGAAAAGTACAGCACAGGAACAGGCCCTTCGGCCCTCCAAGCCTGCGCCGATCATATTGCCCGTCAACTAAAACATTTTGCACTTCCGGGGTCCATATCCCTCTATTCCCATCCTATTCATGTATTTATCAAGCTGCTTCTTAAACATCACTATCGTACCTGCTTCCACCACCTCCTCTGGCAGCGAATTCCAGACAGTCATTACCCTCTACGTAAAAAACTTGCCCCGCACATCCCCTCTATAGTTTTCTCCTCTCACCTTAAATCTATGTCCCCTAGTAATTGACTCTTCCACTCTGGGAAAAAGCTTCTGACTATCTACTCTGTCCATGCCACTCATAATTTTGTAAACTTCTATCAAGTCGCGCCTCAATCTCCGTCGCTCTAGTGAGAACAATCCGAGTTTCTCCAACCTCTCCTCATAGCTAATAACCTCCAGACCAGGCAGCATCCTGGTAAACCTCCTCTGCACCCTCTCCAATGCCTCCATATCCTTCTGGTAATATGGCGACCAGAATTGCACGCAATATTCCAAGTGTGGCCTAACCAAGGTTCTATACAGCTGCAGCATGATTTCCTAGCTTTTATACTCAATACCCCTGCCAATGAAGGCAAGCATGGCATATGCCTTCCTGACTACCTTATCCACCTGCATTGCCACTTTCAGTGACCTGTGTACCTGTACACCCAGATCCCTCTGCCCATCAATGCACTTAAGGGTTCTGCCATTTACTGTATGATTCCTGCCTGTATTAGACCTTCCAAAATGCATTGCCTCACATTTGTCCGGATTAAACTCCACCTGCCATTTCTCCGCCCAAGTCTCCAACCGATCTATATCCCGTTGTATCCTTTGACAATCCTCTTCACTATCTGCAACTCCTCCAACCTTAGTGTCGTCTGCAAACTTACTAATTAGCCCAGTTACATATTCCTCCAAATCATTTATGTATACTACAAACAGCAAAGGTCCCAGCACTGATCCCTGCGGAACTCCACTAGTCACAGCTCTCCATTCAGAAAAGCACCCTTCCACTGCTACCCTCTGTCTTCTATGACCAAACCAATTCTGTATCCATCTTGCCAGCTCACCTCTGATCACGTGCGACTTTACCTTCTGTACCAGTCTGCCACGAGGGACCTTGTCAAAGGCCTTACTGAAATCCATGTACATAACATCCACTGCCCTTCCATCGTTGATCATCTTTGTCACTTCCTTGAAAAACTCGATCAAGTTAGTGGGACACGACCTCCCCTTCACAAAACCATGCTGCCTCTCACTAAAATGCCCATTTGTTTCCAAATGGTAGTAAACCCTGTCACGAAGAATCTTCTCCAGTAATTCTCCAATAATACATGGTGTCATTAAAACTAAACTCAACTGCGCGAGTTGCCAAGTTCCTACATTCAATGAATATCGATTTACGCAATGGTGGCGAGTCTAGATCACCATGACATAGTGCTGCAGCACAGGTATCTATGACTTCCTTAAGTGGAACATTGGTGAAAGGGCTAGCAATGTCAAATGAGCATATGAACACAGCTTTGCTATTGATAAGCAAATTCTGTATGGCCTTCGCAAACGTGAAGGAGTCCTTTGCTGTGGAAACCTTCGTCAAAACTGGTTGTAACAATTCACCCAGCCATTTGGCCCATTTCATGTGGCGCAGAACCAGTCATAGATAAGATGGGGCGTAGAGGGACATCACTTTTGTGTGTCTTGGAAAACTCAAAACACAATGTCCAACATTAGATGTGATTTTGCGATTGGACAACATTTGCTAAATAATCCGCAGTGTGCTAAAAAGTAACGCTGACAACCAATTTAAGATTGTTTGTCGGGCTCACAATGTGGTGCATTTGCATGTACTGGAAGCTACGTATATTAATATACAGGGCCCTGTTCTTTGCAGACAGAAAGAACATGTACATACATTGCACTTGTTTCAGCTAAACAAAATAAGTGACAGTATTCGCTGATTGATTCCTCAGGGCAATGCCTTGGCCAATCAAGGTCAAGCTGCCTGCTTCAGGCTGCCTGGTTTAAATTTCAAACAATGTTTAGCAGTTAACTGTCAGTTACCATCAGTGGTGCATTCTCCATGGCAACGCCACTTGCTAACCAATCAGCACTCTCTTCACATACAGTATAAATTGTTGTCTCCCCCTTATACTGGCATTCTTGCAAGTGTCCTAATGAGTACAAGACAAAAAGCTTAGACCTGTTTCTTTTTTCAGCAATACGCAAACTACCAAATGACGAAAAGTTGATTAAATACAAACGGCTGCTAAATTTTGGCCTCATTAATACATTTAAATAACTGACCCACCTCTCGAGAGCAGGTTAGTTGCCCACACTCGGCTCAGCCCTCTCCCTCAAGCCTGCTATTGCTAAGACTGTGTTTGAGGCAGTTTGGGGTTGGGTTTCAAATTCTTGGCTATTAAATGCCTCGACAGAGCGAGCCACTAAAGTTTCTGCCAACCCCTCACTGTAACTTATATAAAGAGGGAACATTTGGAGATGTACAGCAGGCAGATCAGCTTTTTGATTATCGGTTTATAAAATCAGCAAGTTGGCTATTTTATTGTTAATAGTTCCAATTAAGGTACATTGATCCAATAATGGGAGCAATGTTGCTTTGAGCAGGAATTGCTTTTATTTGATCATTTAATTCTTGTGAAATTTAAGCTAATTAATACAAGGAAGTTTGTTAGCTCAGGCGAATGGATCAATTTCCCATTTCAGGCACTTGTGTCAACATGAAACATGTCTAGGTCTGTTATAACACAGCAAACTACACAGTTCCCTTCCCCTTGTGCCCTAAGTCCAGCAGCATAACATTGCCACGCAAGCCATTCAAATTAAGGTAGCTTTGTACTTCATACCTCTCCCCATGAAGAGCTAGATTAAGACTTTTATAAATTGTTTCACATAGCGCCCTCACAGCTGATACATAGAGAAGACTTTCAGCTAATCGGTCTGCACTGGGTTCAAGCCTACACCCCAGAGGCAAAAGTACAGTATGCTAATCCACTGCACTGACCTATCCCTTATCCAATTATTCTTATTAAAGAATGTGATTCCCATACAAATCAATCAGAGTCTGAGGAAACAGTCCTTTAAATTAATAGGGCTATGGATAGAGGCAATACACATTAGCAGGACTAATTGCATTTTTACCATTCCACAGATATTTCTTAACTTCTGTCCGATCCCCTTGCTCTTACTCCTCATGGGCCTATTGATCAATGGCTCCTGGCAGCCTGAAAAATGGCAAGTGACTACAAATATGTCAGTCTATAAATATTACCATTGTGAATGTCACTGCAGATAAGATGTATCTTTAGGCCAGTTTAATTAATCTTATTTCTGGTGAATCTAGACAAGATATGTTTATGCGAAAGCTATCTCCATATATTTGTATCGTCAATTTTTTCCACTGAACCCGGTTTATCCTTATAAAGCCAGCACAAAGAAGGTCTTTGAAAATGGTCGGTAATCACATCAATGGTAGGTAGGCACATCGTTTCATCCGGATCTTCTAATTGGACTCATCAAGGATGACAACTACCCAAGAAAATTTGTGGAAAATCTGAGTGACTGATGCCTGATTTGAATTTATGTTAAGGAGATTTAAATCTCCGTTATTACATCCGTTCTTGAATTTGTTACAAACACTGGACTTTGCAAGACAGTTATATTTTAAAATATTTCCTTTAATTTAAGGTGAAACAGAATGTTCTGGAAAGGGAGATAGCGAGGTCATACCAAACAATTCTGCTCAGAGGCAGTCCCATTTGACCTGGGGGAGAAACTCAAACAGAAACCTGGTGATATCAAGTGACAGTTTTCACACCTTGACACAGTAACTCACAGGAAGGGAGCAGCTGCTTTTAAAGATATGGGGTGGGATTGTCTGTGCCCGCTGGCGTCAGGCATGTCTGGTGGCGTGAGCAGGCAATATGGCGAGAAGGCCGAAAATCAGTTTCACGACATCGCGAAACCAGTTTGCGATCGCCCGCTCAACCTGTCGATGGCAGGCTATGTTCCCCACCATCAGACATTGGGAACCACATTGTAAAACATCAGCATATCATTATAGGGCCAACCCACCGGACTCACCCCCTCCCGCCGCCGCTGGATTGTCCACCCACGTTGGTGAGAAAACACGCCGGTGCAGAACACATCTTGACAAGTGTGATGCACAGAAGTCGGAACTTACCGCCAGGGCCTTGCTCACATCGCGGACATCCAGGGAGCAGATGATGCTGGAGCCCGACAGCAATGGGACGCTGGAGGAATACCCATGGCATGCTGGGTGGATTCTCATGGACATGACTCCGCCGCGAAGCAGCTCACGGAAGTTGGAAGGTCACCATTAAGGGTCTGCTCACAATGGATGATGGTCGAGGGGGGTGGGAGAGGAAGGTCTAGGATCGACTGGGAGAGGAAGAGGTGTATGAGGGGTGAGGTTTGGGGGGGTAATGAAGGTGTCGGGGGAGTGAGATTGGGAGGGGAAGGAATAAAGGTGTCGGGGGGGTAAGGTTGGGAGGGGGGAATGAAGGTGTCTTGGGGATGTAGGGGAAGGGGAGGAAGTATGGAGGGAGGAGGAGGTAACGGTAGAAAAGATGGCAACTGGGGAGGTAGGTGGAAGTGGGTTAGAAGCTGAAAGTTAAGGAGTTCAGAAGGGGGATGAGCGCAGAGATGGGAAGGAGTAAGGGTGGAGGAAGGAGTACAGAGATGGGGAGTCCGGCGGGGAAGGAGGGAGTGTGGAGAGGGGAGGGAGTCTAGGGAAGGAAGAAGTGTGGAGAGGGGAGGGAATAAGGGTGGAGGAAGGAGTCTGGAAGGGGGAAGGAGTAAGGTTGGAGTAAGAAGTGAGGCTGGAGGAAGGAGTCGGGGGAGGAAGGACTAAGGGTGGTGGAAGAAGTAAGAGCATCTGAAGGAGTCAGGAAGGGGGAGGGACTAAGTGGGTGGTGGAGTCCGGGGAGGGTGAGAAGACTAAGGTAGGGTGAAGAGGATCCAGGGTGGGAAAGGATCCAGAGGGAGGGCAGGGATTCCAGGGGGAGAAGGGGACAGGAGAAGGGACGTCCAGGTGAATGTACAAGTGAGGGGTCTGATGGGTCCATGACCTCCTCCTGGGGAGCGAACTGAGGGTCAGCGTGGTCGGAGGGAATGGTGAGGATGATTGAGGGCAGAGTGAGGCAGGAGGGTAAGGGTTCGACGGCAGCGGTAGAAGGGAGGGTGAAGCTGGTTGGTGGGGACTCGGAGGCAGGCACGGACCCTGGGGGTGGGAAGGAGGAGGTCAGGGAGGTTAATGTGTATGGGGGTGGAATTTTCAGGATGGAGGGAACATGCACATTCACCAGGAAATCCCTGAAGGGAAAGGATTGTGGCTGATAGGTCACAGAGCGGAGGTGGAAGGTGATGCCAAGGGGGGTCAACAGTGATGGGGATCAGGAAATAGTTGGCTGGGGGAGGATAAAGGACGGGGGAGCGAATGAAAAACTGAGTTAGCAGCATGCTGTCTAAATCGAAAGTGAAATCAACTCAGATAGACAACTGAAAGCAAATGCCAGCAGGCAGCATTCAAAATGCTCAGGATGTTGAGGTGATTGAGACATGGGAAGGATCTGTGTGCGTGGCGGAGGGGTTGCTTGCACAAGGCTCCGAAAGGCCCTACCACACACACACACTTCTCCCTCCAGAATCACTCGTCGGCCGGCTGCTCAGCGGTGACAGAGGACGAGGTTGACGGGCTCACAGGCAAAGGGGACTCGGAGAGAGAGGACAGCCTCTGAGATTCCTGAGTGGATGACATGGGGGTGTCCAGCTGCTGTTCTTCCTCCCTCGGGTGCTTGGGGGCTCCGGCCTGACTCCTTGAGGAGAAGGAGCACCTGGAAGGAGGTCGAGATGCCCCGTTTCCCTCTCGCATTGCCACTGCAGGAACTCACCCATGACTCCCATGATGGAGTGCAGGTCTGCACACATTTCCATGTTCTGCTGGACCAGGGTCTCCATGGCATCCGCTATCCTCCCCATGGAGACCTCCATACGTGGACATATGGCCACCATTTCATCAGAGAGCAGGCGGCGCACTCCTCTCGCTCGCGTGCCACTCTGTTGAGGGCTTCCAACAGCTCTGCGTGATTTTGCCCCGCATTCTGCTGACTCTCCAGGATGAGTTGGAAGGCCAAATCCAGAAACTCATCATCTGTCTCGGAGCTCACAGATGCCTCTTCCCCAGCAGTCCTCCGAGTGCTGGGAGCTCAGCTGGACCCTCCTCCTCCTGCTGCAGACATGTGTCCGTGCAGTGACCACCAGATTGTGAACCCAAGCCTTGTTGTCCCTTGAGGTTGCTTGGCAGAGCTCCCTGTGAACCGAAGTAGAAATTAATGAATGGCAGCAGAGTCAAAAGCAGGAGAGAGAGCGCTCACAGTTGCATTGAGAGTGGGATGATATGGTGCAGGATCATCTGGTGGGTGTTCACCACCGACCTCACCGTCGCCACAGGCAAGGTACACGTCCTCACCAGTCAGCGTGATGGCATGCTCTTCAAAGTGAGTGGAATGTTTGTGTGGTGAACCAATCCATGGACAGGATGAGGACGCGAGCTCAAGAGGATATGAGCCTGATGGAGATGTAAGTGTGTGTGTGAGAGTTAGTGGTGTTGTCCCTTGAGGTGCGAGATTCCTGTGGATGTGTGATGGGTTTGTTAGCATGTGAATTGAGAGTGATGAGAATAGTGAGTTACCCTGGTAGAATGGAGGAGATCATTCATTTTGTAGCGGCGCTGAGTGGCTGTCTTCTTTTGCAGGGCATTGGCACTGACCACCGCTGTCACCATACCCATGCTGGATTGGTGATGCCACTGCTCCTCCTGCGGCCAGAGTGGAGATAGAGGACATCACGGCAGGCCTCCATGGCATCCAAAAGGCACTCGAGGGATGTGTCACTAAACCTGGGGGCTACATTCTTTTTGTCTTTTGGGGTCATGTCTTCCATGCAGCAGTCATGGGCTGGAAGCACTGAGAGTGCTCGTCTTTAAATATAGCTCCCGGTATGGCGAAGCGGTAAGGTGGTGACGTGGCGGGCGAATGAGAGCCTGCCCATCATGGAAACGGCCTGTTTCCCGGGATTGCATAACTAATGCAGCAGGTTTGGGATGATACGGCGTGAAAAGCCGCCATTACAGTCAGCGGGTAAAATGACGTGCCAATCTGGGACGATTCCGTCCATGGGGAGAGAGACAAAGCAATTACTACTGTGCGGAGAATCAAAGCAACTACTGCTATGAGGGGCGGGGAAGCACTGTTTGTGGTAAAACCAAGCAGGAAGCTTGTGAGAGTTTGTTTACAGTTCAAAAGGAAGGGGATAGAATAGTCAGGACTTTTGGAAATTTAAGGAACAAGGAGTTGCTGAAGTGGTCCTTTCTGGTGAAAGTCAGGTGCGGAAGACTCAGGCTGAGTGAAACATTTTTCAAAGGGTGCTGGAAGTTTCAACTTAGTGCAGCAGGAAGAAGTGAGCCTGCTGGAGAGCCGGGGGTAACTTTGGACTTGCTCTTGTAATGCTACACGTCTGTCAGAATTGCAGCGCACAGCGAAAATGATTGTAAGAACACACCTCACTGTGTTGGTTAATGCAAAATTAACTTTAGTGTTTTAGTTGCCAATTATGGAATGTTTGATATTCATTGATTTGAGTTTTTTGTTACATTAAAGGTCTTAAAAAGTGAAATCTTGTCCTTCAATTATTTACATTGGTCACTGGGAAACTCATCTCTTTTTAATCTTTTTAATAAGTTATTGGTTTATACGGGGAAATTAAATTGGTTTGCTTTTGCTAGCATATTATGGCAACCTAAAACTAATGTGTTTTTTAGTCAAGAGCCTGCAAGGTAGGCTGTTGGTTGTTATGTCAGTCAATCATGTTTTAGTCCCCCAAGAAAGGAAAGGCGGGAGAGGGAGTTAGTCTGCTTTAAGAAAATCACATTCCAGTATTTTTAAAATACTTTTCTTCAAGTGTGGCAGAAATCTTCTGAAATTGCACTGTTTCTGTTTTAAGGCACCTCAATTAATTTTATCACATACATTAACTCTAAAGTTCCCTAAGGCACATCCTCCAACCCATAATTTCTGCTCAACATTTTAAATCATTATATGTATATTATTTGAGCACTTAAACATTACAAAGTACCACACACACCACATACCACAAACATTTCTGTGGTACAGGAGCAGCACCTATCTTGCGATTAGGCACTTTACAGCCTTCTGGAATCAATACTGAGTTGAACAATTTCAAACCATTTACTCCGTACCCCATTTTGATTTTGTTCTTTTTTGCCATGTGTCAGTCTGAATCTTGCTTTTCTCGCTTTGGCTTTCAGACAGAGCTGTTCATTATTCTGCCATTCACACTCAGGCAGGACAAATGGTTTCTTTCTTTCCGACAACCATTACCACTCCCTTTGCCTTTGTTCCATGACATCTTTGTCATTTAATCTCTCCCACCCTCCACCCAATCCCAGACCTCCCCTTTTGTTCTTCCTTCCCTTCTCCTTTTTCAATAGCACAAAATCCAGCACATTTCCAACTTCTTTTAGCTCTGAAGAAAAAACATATTTGACTCCGAAAATTAACTCCGTTACACTCTCTACAGATGCCGCCAGACCTGATGAATATTTGCTGTTTTTATTTCAGATTTCCAGCATCCACAGTATTTCACTTCATTTCTATATAATGTTTGATGTGCTAAACTAGTTCAGTTTATTTCAATAGACCTAACCTGACCAGATGAAATAAAGGTGCACAATTAACTTGCCCCAAAACAGGCCGTTGATGGAATCAAATTATTCCTACTGATTTAAACTCAAAACAAGATGTTGATGAACAAGGAAGTTTTAATCATCTTTGATATCCACCTTATAGATAATTCTTCTTTATAATTTATATTTATATTCACAAAAGCTAAACATTCCCCTCAGTTTCCTGTGGAAATGGCAGGTGAATAAAGATTGCAGCAGCTGAATTTTGCGACAATATTCAAAAAAGGATCTCAACAGCACAACAAAATGGACCACCCTCATTTAATAGGACTAAATATTAATTACAGGCAAGGACGATCATTCAGTTCCCTCTTCATCCTTTCTGGAAAACCAGGTGGTTGTGTCTATTGTGGCATCCAATTATGTCTTAAATGATTCCAGGGTGTCCTCCTCCAGTACTCTGTCTAGAAGTCGATTTCATTCACGGTTCACATTTACTGTAAAAAGAACTTTCTGATAACAATGTTAAATTTACCTTTCACTAGTTGAATTTACGACTCCTTATCACAGTCACTATTTTACTTTTACTGTCATGCTTTACTATCCATCTACCTCAGTAAGATCCATTCTTTCAAGATGGAAAAGCCCAAGTTTCTCTGGCTTTTCCTCATAAATCAGACGTCAAAAGGGATCAATCTGGTGACTTTTCTATGTGCTGCTTCCAAATGTGAATGTCTATGCCTCAGTGACTCAAACTGGATGCAAGCTATGGTCTAATCAGAGCACTATATAATTTGAGCATGACTTTATCTACTTTATTCTACTGTTTTGCTTATACAGCTCAATCTTCGATTAGCTTTGTTGACTGCTACTCTGCATTGGTTCAACATACTGAACTTCAATTTCCCAAGATTCTTAGGTTACATTCTTCTTCATCCTTAGCTATTTTACCATTCATGAATTATACAGATACCTATTTTCTCCTCCCATGTACAGTACTTTGCATTTGTTTTCTACAAAGGGGAGGTTTAAAATCTGACCAGGTATCGTTGCGTTGATAGAAGTTTTAATACCTCATCTACCTGAAAAGCAAGCTGGGACAAACCTGTTATTATCCTCTGCTGAGAGATAAGACCAGAGGGGCCTTGCTTGCTGAAAATTCTGATTTCCAAGCAAATTCTCATCGAGTAATGTCAAATGTAAAAGACAAATTACTAATGGGAGTTTTTAAAATTACAAACAGCTTAGTTAAACTCTTCATGAATACTTTAAGTTATATGAACAGGTCAATATAAATGTACAGACTGGGACGTCTTCACCTCAGTATCTTTCCAAGCAGTTCTGTTTGCAGCTGACAGCAAAGTTAACCGTCACTTCCCTGCTGCAGTCATTAACGTGCATTGTTTCAAGCTCATGCAGGCATAATTCTAGACATTTCCCATGTAACTATGGAAATCCTACTGGAGAAAATCCCCCAGCTCAAAGTCCCTGTGATACAGTTACCAACATAGTAACATTACTCACAAGGCACGGCTGTTCTACAAACAGAGCTGAAAGATGAACTGTTAAATCCTGCCATAACTTGCATTACACTGATTCCCCTACTCCTTGTAATTTTGTCTTTGTATCTGATTTAGTCGATGCAAGAATCTCCACCAAATCCTCCTCTGCTAATCCTTTCTATAAGACCTGGCCTCCTAATTGCTGTTTCTTTTGAGCTCTGAAGAAGAGTCATATAGACTTTAAACATTAACTCTTTTTCTCTCTCCACAGATGCTGTCAGACCTGCTGAGTTTTTCCAGCATTTTTTGTTTTTTATTGCTACTTCCTTAATATGTTCTTGGAACATATTCTCTCTTTTAGGCCAAAACAAAAAGTAATAGGGATCAAGTAATGGGAGAAGCTGCCACCTGGAACCAGATTCCCTGCTAAACAAGGAAAGAGTCCTCTGTGTTGTATTTAGGAGCTGCAGCATCAAGTTACACCAAGTCTATAGCACACACACAGTCTATTCAGTCCAACTGGGCTACGCCAGTGTTTAAAATTCACATGAGCCTCCTCCCAGCCCTCTTAATCTAACACTACCAGCATAATCTTCTATCCTTTCTCTTATCTAGCTACGCCTTAAATGCATCTATGCCAATTGCCTCAATGACTCCCTGTGGTAGTGCATTCTTCATTCTTACCACTCTGGGTAAAGAAATTTCTCCTAAATCCCCTATTGGATTTATTAGTGGTTAATTTATAAGTATAATTTGCTGACCCCCAGAAGTGGAAACATTTTCTCCATATCTATCCTATCAAACCCATTAAACCCTTCATTACCTTAAAGGCGTCTCTCAGTTCACCCCACAACCTTCTTTAGAAGAGTGCCAACCCGTTCAACCTTCCCTAATACTGATAACCTCTCAGTTTTTGTATCAACCTTGTGAATCTTTATTGCAGCTTCTCCATTGGCATTATATCTTTTTTAAAATATGAAGACCAGAACTGTGCATAATACTCCTAGTTGTTGTCTAACCAAGGTTCTGTACATGTTTGACATGACTTCCTTGCTTGTCAATTTTATCCCTCTAGAAATGAACCCCGGTGCTTTGTTTATCTTTTTTATGGCCTTATTAACCTGCATCACCAGTTTTAGTGATTTGTATATCGGAACCCCTAGATCTCTTTACTAGTCTACCTCATTTAGACTTTTACTATCCAAACAGTATATGATTTCCTTATTCTTCTTAGCAAAATGCACCACCTCACACTTATTTATATTGAAATTCATTTGTCAATTAAACACCCAATCAACAAGTTTTTCTACAAGATGTATGTTGCTACATCCTTCCTTTGTATTAACTACACCTCAAATTTGGTGTCATCTGTAAATTTAGAGATTTTGATTAGAGCCCAAATAGCTAACATAAATTATAAACAACAGTTGTTCTGACAATGATCTCTTTGGAACACCTCTTCCCACTTATTATTAGTTTGAGCAGCTATCCTTAACGCCCACTTTTTGTTTTCTGCTATTTTGTCCCTGACTCTGATGCACTGGCTTTAGTCATGAGTTTAAATTGTGGAACCTGTTCTCTTCTGTCAGTCATTATTGTTAAGTACATTTCTGTTATCTCTTAGCAACTAATTGTTCTTGCGCTATTGCAGTATTGTTGGACAAAGGAGTTGTCTCAAAAGGTGAACTTCATCTTTTGTCAGTAATTATTTGTACAGCTGCAACTGTTAGAGAGCTTTTTAGTGTTCAGCTATGAGTATTGCCATAGACACACCTTTTGTGGGTGCTGAAGAATTAGGCTAAAAATCAAACAGTTGAGATTATACTTTCAATGCTTCAGATTGGTACTGGACATTTGAGGGGCTAAATTTGCAAAGATGGCAAATGACTTAAATGAGGCATAACAGGTGGGGATGTTTGCAACATAGGGACTCGAAACTTTAACTCTGTTCCTCTCTCCACAGATACTGCTCGACCTGCTGAGTTTTTCCAGCATTTTCTGGTTTTGTTTCAGATTTTCAGCATCTGCAGTATTTTGCTTTTATCTTAATGTTTAAAGACAAACCAGACTTCAGCAGAAATTTTTTTTTATAGACTTAAGGAATATAATTTTCAGAGAAACAGAAAAGGCAACATAAGCTGCTGTCAGAGCAGCCAAAAGGACACTGGAGAATAAGATATTAGGCAGTTGTGGAAGTGATAGCAAGATCTATTATAGGTCACAAGGCCAATAAGGGTTGTATAGGCTCAGTGAAGGATTCCTCAGGGCAGACTAAGGTGGGCTCCCAAGGTATGGCAATGTTTCAAATAATGATTGTGCCAGTCTTCACTACAGAAGATAATGCTGAGAGACCTTTAAAACATTTCAGGGTGGATGCTAAAGTTGAACTTGCTTGTATTTGGGGATAAAGGTGACCCAACTTCTCTTCCTGATGCACCTAAAGCTGACCTTGCAAATGAAGTGCAGATAAAATGGCTTCCTGGATTGGTACAATCAACCTTTCTGCTTTAGCTTTTAGAGTGACAGGGAAGTCCAGATGCGCTCAGATCCTGAGAGACAGCTCTGTCATTAAAACCAACGCCTCCATTTCCCTGCTGATGAATGCTCCCTCAATAAAGTTAGAAATCTGTGAGGGAGCAGATCTCTGGCCAGTAAATTACATGAGTAAAGCTTTGAATTATGTCTCAATCTGATTACCCAAGGTAATGAATCTAGAAAAAGCATATTTATATTGATTGGAGATCAAGCTACCCATTGTACAAGTTCAGACATTTGTGATAGAAACCAAAGGGTGTTCCTCTGCAGGTGGTCATTGACTGGTCACATTCACCATGATAGTTTGCAGCTTTGGTAGGTCCTACAGTACTGCAGATGCATTTTATAGTCTCAGAAAATTGGAACTTTTTTCACCTGAACTTTGTCCTGAAAAATTGACAGGGTAAATATTGAAAGATCTTTTAACATCAATTGGCAAATCATATGAAAAGTTATGAGAACATGGAGTACCTTGTCACAAGATTGAAGCCTAGAGATTATAAAATTATTGAAAGATAAATTGGATAGGAATTTGGGGAAAAAAAATCTAAAACGGTTTTAGAGAAATAGCAAGGGTTATAGACCAAAAGAGGCACAATGGACCAAATGGCCACCTTCTGTCTTGTTGGTTCTCTCATTATCCTTTCTGGTGATACTTGAAATGCAGATTTGATATCTGTAGGAGTTATGACTCTGATCTTCTAATAATGAATTGATTTCCTTCTCTACTAAATTCATACATGAAGCTCAACAAATCAGCAGATTTGCCAAAAGAGGCCAGCTTCTCAATGGACAGAACATTCCTGCGTCGGGCGGGCTCGATGGGAGTGGGTGGGGGCAGTCGGGAATCCGACTGCCTCCCACGGTCAGGCACGCGCCGCCATTTTACGCAGGCGGGCCAATTAAGGCACGCCCAGCGTAATGCGCATCTCCAGGGTCAGCGTGAAGGGGTGGGCGGGGACGCCCGCTGGGTCCAATGGCGACCCGGAGGCCTATTCAAAAACGGCGCAGGCAGCCATGCAAAGGCTGCCATTGAATTTGCAGTACCGTAGCGATGGCGATAGCGATGCAGAACATCGTTGCAGAACAGGGCAGGTGGGAGGGCGGGGGCAGTCGGCCCCGAAGTTTTCGGACGAGTGTCTCACTGCCCTCCTGGAGGAGATGCCAGCACACCAGGATATCCTTGTCCCTAGGGATGGGAGGAGGAGGAACCCCCTCCCCACCCCCACCTCACCTAAAATGCCTGGGAGGAGGTGGCAGCCAGGGTCAGTTCCCATGATGTGGTGAGGTGCATGTGGGAGCGGTGCCGCAAGCGCTTTAATGACCTCCTGCGATTGGGAAGTGTGAATACCGTGTTGGATTGGGGCACTTAGCACAGCAGTTAGGAGTGCCCCCCCCCCCCCTCCCCCCCAACCCCGGCCTCCCCCCAACACAAAAACCGGACCTCCGAGTTCTTAGAGTGTGAGTGGCAAATGTCATGGAGGCAGCATCTGGTCAAGGGAGTGAGCCCTGGCTGCTTGGAATGAGTGTCATGCAGCTCCAGGGTCACGAATCGGCTGAGCCCTGCGAGGTGGGGTGGGCCAGGCTGCAATGGCAATGCAGGTACAGGGTGGACTAATCAATGCTCCCCTGTACTTTCAGGAGAAGACAGCCCACAATAACGCTGAGCGGCTGCGGGCTGGAGGAGGACCACCCCACCTTCTAATCTTGACCAGATACAAGCAGGAAGCACTGGAGCTGGAGAGGTGCCATGCGCCAAGGTCAACCGGCCGCAATGAGGTTGGGGTGCCACAGGGAGGTAAGAGTGCAGTGCACTGAGGTCAGAATGTCTGTCATTACAACCATTCCACTGTTGTCTGTATATCGATTTCAGCTTCCAGTATGAAATCCCCATTGATAATGGAAAGATGAGGGCACCCTGATCCGGGTGCCAGGCATGAACAGTAACAGTGTAATGACGTCAACTAATGACATGTCCTTGTTCTTCCTTTCAGGCTCACCAGAAGATCCTCGAGGTCAGGAGCCTGAAGGACCGCTGCTCACCCCAGAGGACACAGACGATATAAACGCCCCAGTGTCACACCCTCTAAGCCAGGCAGGCAACAGCGCAGATACCAGCACCTTGGTGGGAATTAGGTCATCAGCTTGTATCTCGGTGAACAGCGGTGAGGGCATTTCACACTCACTTCAGGTGCCGGCAGAGGCAGAGAGTGCCCAGGGCCCCGGCAGTTGGAGCAATGCTGGGACCCAGGAACATGCTCAGCTGGTGGCTGATGATGTGTCTCTGGAGTCGTCCCTGAGGCAGCAGACACTGGAAGTTCAGCAGGGTGTGCAGGAGGGTCTGGCGGAGATACATGAGGGTATGCGTGCCATGGTCTATGTTGTGGAGGAGTCCATGAGCAATGCAATGACCCTCATGGCCGAGCGCACTACCTCCTCCATGGAGGGAGTGGCGACTCTCATGGAGAGGCTCCTCCAGGAGCTCAATCAGGGATTCCTGGGGGTGCGCTCGGACCTACAAACCCTCACACCGGCAATGACCTCAGGTGGTCAGTGTCAGTGTGGGAGATGGGTTGGGCACCCAGTATCCCAGCTAGGTGCCCGTCCATCAGTGGTGAGCAGGGTGGTGCAAAGCGACCTGATGTTGGCGCATGAGCTGCTTGTCGTCTCTGTGGGCTCCTCTCAGGGTGCTCTGGATGAGGGCAGCAGCTCCTCCGCCCCTCTGCCAGTGACTGTGGCATCCGATGAGGCTGCGGCGACTGGGGAGATGCCAGCCGTGCCACTGGCCGCTTCCTCCCAGGCGGGGCCAGCACAGGCTCCATGGGCCAGAGGATGCCCACCAAGATCATCAAGGCCAAAAGGACAGCAGAGTGAGCAGACAATGCCATTGCCAGCGAGGGGGGTGCAGCTAGACGTAGCACCCGTAAACGCAAACATCAATCACCTTATGCACAACACGGGCTTATCACTGGTGTTAATTTTTTTGCCCAACTTTTAAGTTATGTTTAAGTTGGTGTGATCTTGAACACCTTTACATTTAATTTGATTTACGTATGCCAGGCACCACACCATTAAATGTATTTGTGTTCAACAAGCCTCTGGGTGCTTCATTAGGTGAAGGTTAACCCATGATGTTATGAGTGACTTGTTTGTCATTGAGCTTTATCGAAATGGCACATAATGTATGTTGTTGACCAAGTAGATGTTCCTGTCAGCTATCGAGTATGGAGCCTGCAGCCCTGGTATGTGGTGGTGGTTCATCTTTGGTAGGCTAGCCAAAAGAGCGTTGGATCAAAGCCTCCCAGGTATCCCTGCCTTCCTGGAGGTTGCCCAGGTCTGCGTCTATCCCCTCAGTGTTCTCCTGAGCGTGCTCATCCTCGGACTCACTACTGGACTCATTGTCTGCTACCAGAGCAGCTGCATCAACATCTTCTTCCTCCACTGCGTATCCCCTTTCCAGCACCAGATTGTGGAGAGCGCAGCATGCAACCAGCATCATTGCAGTGTGCCCCCAGAATGGTCCAGGCATCGGAAGTGCATCTTGAGAAGACCAATGGTTCTCTTTACCACTACCCTTGTGGAGGCGTGGCTCCTACTGTAGCGCTGCTCAGCTTCTGTTCTTGGATGGCGGAGAGGCGTCATGAACCACCTTCTGAGGGGATAGCCCTTGTCACCCAGCAGCCATCCATCCAGCTGGGCTGGAGCACTGAAGAGCCCCGGCACCTGGGAGTGTCTGAGGATGTAGGTGTCATGGAAGCTGCCTGGGTACCTTGCACAGACTTGTAGAATCAGCATCCTGTGGTCACACACTATCTGCACGTTCATGGAGTGGAAGCCCTTCCTGTTGACGAAGGCAACAGGCTCACCTGCTGGCGCCTTGATGACCACATGTGTACAGTCTATTGTACCCTGGACGCAGGGGAACCCAGCAATCACGGCAAAGCCTCTGGCTTGCTCTCCCTGGCCCTCCTCATCCATGCAGTAGTGAATGAAAGTCAACGCATGCCTGAACAGTGTCTGTCACCAGCTTGACACAACTTTGGCAGTTAATTGGGAGACTCCACAAAGATCACCCTCTGACCTCTGGAAAGAGTTGGAGGCATAGAAGTTGAGGACTACTGTGACCTTCAGCTCCACTGGCATGGGGTGCCTACCCACACTGTTGGAGATGATCTCAGGGCCGATCATCTGACAGATGGAGGTCACGCTCTTCCTTGAGAGGTGGGGCTTCCTTCATCATTGCACCTCAGGCATATTGAGGTAGCTGCATTGCCGCCTCTAAAAGCAGGATAGTGGCATCTTCTGCAGCCCCTTCAGCTTTGGACTTCATGTTGGGCGTGCGCCCCTTGTGCCTGCGCCTCTCCTCCCTCAGGTCGCTCCCTTGGAGGGTGAATAGGGACACCCTGCCTCCTCCCCCTTCTGGCCCTCTCTTTCTCCTCAGAGGAGGTGCCTCCAGCAGAGACCACAATCCCCATTCCCAGGATAAGGTAAGGCTGTCTGATACCTGGAAGGCCCCTAGTGTTATGACTCCTCCTGAGTCCTGAACTGAAGCCTATTATTTCTGTCAAAGCAGCCCTGAAGCAAAATGAAGTTGTGCTGTTCACACAAACAAGCAGCAGCAAGTTATAATCTAAAGCACTAACAACTCGCATTAGCAAGCCCACTCACCCCTCTTATCCCACCTGTTGATGAGGTTTTTGAAAATCGCACGGGCTATACAAAATTGATTTCAATTGGTGCCTCAAGGGCCTTAACTGGCCCGTTAATTAATGGCAGGCGCGCCACCATCCTCATCGCGCCCGCCTTCTGAAATATTGCAATGGCGTGCGGTGATGTCGGGACGCATGCCCTACGTCATCGTGCGTCATTTCACATGCCCCCGCACGCTGACTGTAAAATCCTGGCCCATGACATTACATTCTGACTAAGACCAAAAAAATGTCTTGCTGGGCATCACTAGAATCCCCTGCTACTTTACTCTAAGAAATGGGCAACCAGGTACTCAAAAGTTGTTACTGAAATTTTACAACATTTTTGCACTGTGATTTCATAAGTTTTGGAACAGAATTAGAAGCAGGGTTGATTTTCACTTTCAGATTGTTAGGCCCTTTGGTGCTGAGTGCCAATGAAAACTATTTCACAATATAATATCCGATCATATCATGCAGAAATAACTACTGTTACTAATTGTGTAATATCCCCTAAATGCACATAGCTATGTCAGTGACCACAACATTCACTTACAGCTTAAGATATGATTTTCCTGTAAGCCATTGTATGAACAGGGTGACACTGTAAAGAGAGAAAATAAATCATTCAGAAGCGTTTGGAAATGTATTCTATGTAAAGCCGTCTGAAAATAATTTTCATGGGTCTAACTCATTTGAAGAGACCTTTGACTGTGTTTTTGAAATGTTGGAATAATTTGTAAATGTCTCAATAATGTTATAATTTGAACTCACAAATGGTTTTATCAAAGGTCATTTTAAATTTCAAAATGCCATTTCGACCTTAACATAGATTTTCCAATCTACTAAGCTGCCTTGTAATTGACATGTAGGTTGCTTGAAAAGGGATGTGGTAACTTTTGAATGGTTCCAGATTTGCCAATTCAAAATATGTCTGACTATTTTAAATTTTAAAATTAGTTATTTGAGATGTATAAGCTTTCCCCTAAGCTCACATTAAACAAATGACAATGGCCGTGTAGAAAGAAGCCTGTGGGGGAGCTGGTGTGAAAATCAAACAGAAACGTTATCGAGTCTTTGAATGCAAAATTCATGTTCCATTTACCAATTTTGCTGGAATGTTCCATGCCGGAAATGTGCACAAAAAGGGATGGCTGCCACACTGGTTAAGGCACTCCTTAGGTGTCCATGATGACAGTCTAAAATGAATGCTGGCTTTATTAAGACGTTTAAAAAGGAGCCCTGCTCTTCTTTTACCACTCATTAGGGAAATCGATGCCCGGGAGCATCAGGGTTATTATTAGAAGATTGGTTACTCCTGATACTATTTCCTATGTTCCGCTGTCCAGAGAAACATTTCAGAATCAACCAAGAAGCCGGCAGAATCAGTGATATTTAAAGGGATCCCCAATTCTATTAGTTAAGTCTTTGATTAATTGTTTTTCACTAATGAGAATGTTTGGTGCCACCTTTTGGCTGAATTGCGGAAGTTGAGTTGCCGACAACTGTCAGCTACAGCTGCGCCATTTTACTTCAATGGCTGCAGGTACACCAGAAAAGGCAGGATTGTTGCTGGGATTACAATTGAGGCTGCTGCAGCAGCAGAAACAGCAGCCACAATAAGCTCAGATGTGTGGAAACTCAAAGAAGGTGGCAAACAAAGCAAGGGCTGAATAGCCTTACAGCCGTGTGGTTATTTTGCAACAGGATGTTTTGCTTCAACATGACAGAGGAGCATTGTATGAGAAAGCACACCTCAGCAGGCAGGAAATGACTGACCAATGACAGGTGCAGCACAGACTAGAGCCAAACCTCACGGCACTCACAGAATGTGAAGGTGATGAAGTCCACGTCCCAACGCCCCAATTTCTATGCACTATCTCATTCCAGGCTGCTGTCCACATGGCCATCAAGTTGACAAATGTCCTCCTTGCAAGGATGCGGCAATTCCATCACCTTTCTCATGCAGACTGCTGATCAGAAGAGAGAGATTTGTCTGCATGGCTGGGTTTCTCCACGTGCAAGGTGTTATTGACTACACACTCCTTGTCTTGCACTCTCCCATCAAGAACCAGCTAGGCTTTATAACAGGAAGGGGCTGCACTCCCAAAATATTCATCTGGTTTATGACCACAGACAATGGTTACTGCAGGTCTGAATCCATTTCCTTGGCAATAGTCATAATGCCTTATAGTTCACTGGTTCTGTATCTGGGAATGGGTCTAGATGATTTTTTAACCTCATTGTCTCTATAGCAGGAAAATAGCAACCTGAAAAGAAGGGAATGAAAATCAGTGTCTGGAAATAAACATGAGCAACATAATAGAATGACAGCACAGGAGCATAACAAGGTGAACCTGTGAAGCTGAACTGTCATATAGACATCCTTACCTGTCATTAGTATTCAGTATTGCAACTTTTCCTCTGGCAAAATGCACTACTTGACTAAAAATGAAAGCACCATCCACCTCTACTATCAGGCAATGATTCCTTCAGTTTCTTCCCTGGAAAAGCTTGATTCTTGCAGAATAACGTTGATTTTCAGGCCTGCAATTATGAAGCAACAAAATGCCAGTGTAAATATATGACCGAAGAAGTTTTCAATCAACCAGTTCATAAATAAACAACAAAAGCCAAATGTTATGACTAGTATCAAAGTACAAGTTAAGGAGTGCTCAGAGACTGTTGGTAATTCTTATTGTAATAAATGACCGTTTTTATTTACATGAATTACAAATACAGGTACTGTAGGACCTAGCAATTGCAAGCATGGCTCATGAACCAGAGCAACAACTGAAACTTGTTTTATTATCTCTGACAGAGACATGTTGCCTAGTTAACAATGTGAAAGTTTGCATCTTAAGGAAGTGGTTCAGACTGCAAGCATTCTAATCATGTTATTTTAGTCAATTACCTAGCTTAAAACTATCATTCTCTGATATGAGTTGAAATGATGCTTGAAACATAAGTTAAAAATCCAACTCATGGAAAACAAAGGCCCTGAACATCCTGTACCTTCATTTGGAGCTTTCTCTATTTTAGCCAATGCATTAACTTTTTTCTAACTCTCACACTAAAATAGTGGAGAGGGGAACTTCAGATGAATGTATCAAATGTTCACATACTAGTTTCCCATGTTGTAATTTCAGGGCCAAAGCGAACATGAATTCTCTCTTTTCAGAGTTACGCTGTGGATTCACTTTATTCATCTTTCTGGCCCATTTGCCACAATCGATCCAGCTTCAGTTTGGGGGATGGGGGAGGGGAGTAGAGGACGATTTAGGCCGCAACTCCATGTCTGGCAATCATCCAGCCAGCAGGAGGCATGATTCATGTAAAACTAGATGATGTCAGATTTCTTTGTCCCCAGGCTCCATCCTTTAGATTATCTGAGAACTGGTGAGACTCTTCAAATAGGCAAAATGTGTTAAAGTGATAGACATCCGCAGGATTTAAAACTTGGTGCCATCTGGTTGGGGTTCAATTACCTTAATGAGTGGAATGACTGCATCTCTCTCTCTCTCTCTTTCTCTCTCATCCTCCCCCTCCCTCCAACACAGATGCTGCTGCTTATGAGGAAGAGAGTGAGGACATAATTGTTCTCCTCCCTCTGCATATACATACTTCAATACGCAGTCATAAAGGGCATATTTAAGATGATGAACTTGACTCAAAAGAAAATTTCATTTACACCAATGCCAGCCCTCTTTGAAATGTTTACAGGGTGGGGAGGAAACTAAGTAATGAAATTAATGAAAAACTGTGTAATGAAATTATAAACCTGCTCTTTTTAAGTAGGTTTATGATCTTATTACATATCACACACACAGAAAATCTCCTCTTGTGTTGTTAAATATACAAAATAAAAACAGAAAATGCTGGAAAAACTCAGCATGTTTGGCAGCATCTGTGGCGAGGGAAACGGAGTTAATGTTTCAAGTCCGTATGGTTCCTCTTCAGAGCTAAAGAGAAGTAGAAATGTGATGGATTTAATACTGTTTAAGAGCGGGTGGAGCAGGTGGAGCAAAATAGAGGGCCAGGGATAGGTGGGAGCTCAGGCAAGATTGACAAAGATGTCATGGACACAAGACAAAGAGAATGTTAATGGTAGTGTTAAAAACTAAAGAAGGTGCTGATAGTGGCATAAAGGTAAGATTACTATCTGACATCTTTGTCAATCTCGCCTGAGCTCCCACCTATCCCTGACCTTCTACTTTGCCCCACCCCCTTTTGAACAGAATCTATTACATTTCTACTTCCCTTTAGCTCTGAAGGGGAATCATATGGACTCAAAACGTTAACTCTGTTTCTCTCTCCACAGATGCTGCCAGGCCTGCTGAGATTTCCAGCATTTTCTGTTTGTATTTCAGATTTCCAGCATCTGCAGTATTTTGATTTTAACTTGGAATTATGCACCGCCAGGTGAATTGTTAACTCTAATTTATAAATATGCATTATATATAAAAATATATTATACGTAAATATGTTTATCGCAAATATAATAAAGGCATGTTTGGATCATCTTGAAAGTGTAGTGTTCAGGCATATAGAATATTGAACAAAAGCAAAGCACTGCAGATGCTGGGAATCTTAAACATCCACCCAAAGTGCTGGAAACACTTTGCAGGGCAGGCAGAAGCTTGGAGGGCGAAACAGAGTTAAAATTGCAGTTTGGCGACCTTTCATCAGAACTCTGCGTTCTCCACTGCTTTAGTTTAATTTATGGTAATCCTCATCATACATGTAGGAAAAGTGATGTCAGCAGGTGCTATCAAAAACATACCTGGCTCATATGCTGAAAAGCAATTGCTCCAACATAGTTGAGCAGCTTTGCAAATGAATACTTGTTAACTTCAATTAAGAATGTAGCAGTGAGATTATGTTACTGATTTAAAATATTCTCATTCCTGAGTGCCTCTAGCCCAAATATCATGTGTACAGATAACTGGGCAATTTGTCTGTGCCAACATGATCATGTTATTTACTTCATGCAGCTAAAATTAGAGAATTGGGACCAATTATTGCAAATTGTAACCATCCAATCATTAATTATAGCTCTTAATTATTCATTAAGTTGCATTTGCAATTATTTTGCTTGTAACTATTGTAATTCTGAGTATTTCCAGAGTTGCAATTATATTGTATTGAAATATAAGCCTCTTCTGCATTATATTAATTCATTGAGAGCATCTGGCCCATCACCACAGTCAGCCAATGCCTCTAACGCAGCACAAGTTTCCAATATAATATATAAAGGCCCAAGATGTAATGGGTTTGGGACTCCATCAGTCTCCCACGCTCAGAAGCAACAGGGGGCAGGTAGAATTCCTGGGAAATGGTTCCAATGGCCATTTTCAGCTGTTAATACTATTTCCCTGGGGCTTACTTTGGTCACTGTTGTAATATGCCTTTAAGGGATATTAGCATGACATCACGAGAAGGTGTGTCATGTGATCCAGCCTTATGTTATGGACAGGAGGGAGATTAATTTAAACAGCCCTGATTTCTCCACCAAATATATGTCCATAAGTAGCAAAGTGTTTTTGATTTTTGATTTCCCCCGATATAAGTGGTGGTGTATTTTCCCCAAATCTTCAGTTTTGGAGTTATCTAATCCTCTATTAATAACCCTACAGCAAACTCGAAATAAGGTAAAATAAGAGGGTTGGTTTGTTGTACACACACAAAATGTGGGAAAGGAGTTTTGTAACGTCCGCCCCTTTTTGCACTCATGCCTTAAAAGATGGATAAGGGAAAGAAAGGCATACAGGGCAAGACCATGATTAAAATGAGTTATCGTTTCACGTGAGTCCAGAGTCCAGAATCAAAAGTTGAATGGCATCTTCCTTCAGAGGTTAGTGGGATGAAACTGCTGCAGGGTGACCTGACTTTCCAGAAGCGAGGACTTCCATGATGGAAGAAGGCACGTAGAGATGAATGAGCCTTATAGGCACAGATACAGGAGTTCCAATATTCCAGTAGTTCACAGTGTAAATGAGGGTCAGACAATTTACCTGCACCTAACTCTTTCTGCTGCTACCTTTTTAGATGGTAAAATGGTAGACTGTCTAGGTTCAGTTCCACATGGCAAAATTATAGGTTCTAGCAGCTTGGGGAAGGTCATGAACTTACCTCCCACTTCTTCTCCAGTGTGTTGGACAAAAGATTATTTTCCCAGGTTTGGAATCTTCAGGTGTTTAATAGAGAGGTCAGGGTCCCTTTTGTCCTTGCAGACAATCCGTCTCCATTGGCCGGAGCTCTGCCTAAGAAATGTAAGAGGGTGTGGTTGCATTTCTGTGGAATTTGATTTTCTGCAGTCTCTGGGGCATTAGCATGACTTTAAAGACTTGGGTTTGTCAAACATGCTTTCCCTTTTATAAATCCATGGTGACTTTGTCCAATCCCATTGATATTTTCTAAGTGTCCTGTTATCACATCCTTTATAATAGACTCGAGCATTTTTCTCACTGCTGATGTTAGGCTAACTGGTCTGTAATTCCCTGCTTTTTCCCTCCCTTTTTTTTTGAATAGTGGGTTACATTTGCCATCTTCCAATCTGCCAGGGTTGTTCCAGAATCTACAGAATTTTAGAAAATGACAACCAACGCATCCAATATTTTCATGGCCACCTTCTTTAGCATCCTGGGATGTAGATTATCAGTCCCTGGGGATCTGTCGGCTATCAGTCCCTTTTTGTTTACTAATTTCCTTCAATTCCTCCTTCTCATTAGACCCTTAATTCCCTAGTATTTCTGGGAAGTTATTTGCATGTTCCTCCATGAAGACAGGACTAAAATAGTTGTTTCATTGCTCTGTCATTTCCTTGTTCTCTATTATAAATTCTCCTGCTTCGGCCTGTAAGGGGCCTACGTTTTTCTTCACTGATTGTTCTTGCATACTTCTAAAAACTTTTACAGTCTGTTTTTATGCTCCTTGCAAGTTTACATTCATACTCTATTTTACCCCTCTTAATCAATCTCATGGTCCTCCTTTGCTGAATTCTAAGCTGCTCCCAATCCTCAGGCTTGCTAATTCTTCTAGCAACTTTATGTGACTCCCCTTTGGACTTAATACCATCCTTAATTTCTTTTGTTAGCCATGGTTGGGCTGCTTTTCCTGTTGTTTTTGTGCTAGAAGGGAATATATAACTGTTGAAGTGCATACATTCATTCCTTAAATATTAGCCATTGCCTATCCACTGTCATGCCTTTTAATGACGTTCCCCAATCTATCTTGGCCGACTCATGCCTCAGACCTTCACAGTCTCCTTTTTTTAGATATAGGTCCCTAGTTTTGGATTGGACTAGGTCACTTTCCAACATATGAAAGAATTCTATCATGTTATGGACATTGGTCACTTTTTGGGGCATGGACACCAGTATTGGGGAAAGTGGAATATGTACCATTGGGACGGTCTACACCTGAACCATGCTGGGGTTGGTGTCCTTGTGAGCCGCCTAACTAGGGAAGTAGAGTGGGTTTTAAACTGCATAGTAGGGGCAAGGGATCAAATTTGGGAAGATGTGATAAACAAAAGAGTAGAGACAAGACAAGAGAGACGGGTTTTAATATGGAAAATGATAAAGAAACTGACAGGAAGGGACAGAATACAAATCTAAGAGTGAATCAGCAGATAAGGCTAGATGCCACAAAAATAATAAAAGGACAAACTAAAGGCTCTGTATCTAAATGCACGTAGCATTTGAAAGAAAACAGAGGAAATGATAGTGCAAAGAGAAATAAATAAGTATGATCTGATAGCCATTATATAGACATGGCTACAGGCTGACATAGATTCAGACCTAAATATTGAAGGGTATGTGACATTTAGGAAGGACAGGGAGTTAGAAAAAGGTGGAGGGGTGGCTCTGTTAATTAATGATGGTATTAGCACTTTAGAGAGGGATGGCCTAAGTTCAGGAAGCCAGGATGTAGAAGTGGTTTGTGTTGAAATGAGGAATGATAAAGGCAAGAAGTCACTTGTGGGAGTGGTATACAGGTCCCCTAATTGTAACTACACATTAGGACAGAGTATAAAAAAAGAGATGATGGACCTTGCCATAAAGATACAACAATAATAATGGGGGATTTTAATGTATAGACTGGAAAAATCAGATGGGCAAATGTAGTGTAGATGAAGAGTTCATAGAATGTTTCCAGGATAGTTTCTTAGGATAGCACGTTCTGGAATCATCCAGAGAGCAGGCTATACTAGACCTGGTATGGTGCAACGAGATAGGATTAATTGACATTCTAACGAAGACACCTCTAGGTAGCAGTGTTCATATGATTGAATTTTACATTTATTTTGAGGGAGAAATGTGTGTGTCCAAGAGTAGTATTTTAAACTTAAATAAGGGCATTTAAGAGGGCATGAAAGCATGAAAGTGAACTAGCAAATGAGGTTAAGGGATAAGTCAATAGAAGTTCAGTGACAGACATTTAAAGGGCTATTTCAGAATACACAGAATATGTACATTCCAATGAGAGGAAAAATTCTAAGGGGATGGTCCACCATCCGTGGTTAACTAAAAAGCTAAAGACTGTACCAAACTTGAAGCAAAAGCATATAATTACGCAAAGACAGGTGGCAGATCAGAAGATTGGAAAGAATATAAAGAACAGCAAAGAATGACAAAGATTAATAAGGAGAGAAAAATTAGAGTATGAGAGAAAGCTAGCTAGAAATATAAAGATGGATAGTAAAAGTTTTCTATAGATATATAACTAAGAAAATAGTTAATAAAGTGAGCATTGGTCCTATAGATAGTGCGTCTGGGGAATTGATAATGGAAAGTAGGGAGATGGCGGGTGAACTAAACAGATATTTTGCTTCAGCCTTCACTATAGAGGATACAAGTAACATCCCGGAAATAGCTGTCAATCAGGAAGGGAGGGAGGGAGGAACTCGTGGAAAATTACGATCACCAGGGAAGTGGTATTGAGCAAATCGCTGGGGCTGTGGGCTGACAAACCCTCAGGTCCGGATGGAATTCACCCTAATATCTTGAAAGAATTGGCTAGTGAGATAGTTGATGCAATGGTTTTAATTTTACTAAATTCCCTAGATTCAGGGAAGGTTCCATTTAGACTGGAAATTAGCATTTGTAACTCCTTTATTCAAAAAGAGCGGGAGACAGAAAGCAGGAAAATATAGGCCAGTTAGCCTAACATCTGTCATAGGGAAAATGTTAGAAGCTATTATGAAAGATGTTATAACAGGGCACTTAGAAAAGTTCAAGGCAATCAGGCAGAGGTTTTTATAAAAGGGAAATCATGTTTAACTAATTTGTTGGAGTTCTTTGAAGGGATCACACATGTGCTGTGGATAAAGGGGAACTGGTGGATGTACTGTACTTAGATTTCCAGAAGACATTTGATAAAGTGCCACATCAAAGGTTATTGCAGAAAATAAACTCATGGTGTAGGGGGTAACATATTGGCATGGATGGAAGATTGGTTAGCTAATAGGAAGCAGAGTTGGCATAAATGGGTCTTTTTCTGGTTGGCAGGATGTGATGAGTGGTGTGCCACAGGAATCAGTGCTGGGGTCTCCACTTTTTACAATTTATATAAATGACTTGGATGAAGGGATTGAAGGGATGGTGGCTAAATTTGCTGACAACACAAGGATAGGTAGGAAAGTAAATTATGAAGAGGACGTGAGGAGGCTACAAAGTGACATGAGTTAAGTGAGTGGGCAAAGATTTGGCAAATGAAATATAATGTGGGCAAATGTGAAATTGTTCATTTTGGCAGGATGAATAAAAAAAGAGCTCATTATCTAAATGGAGAGAGATTGTAGAGATCTGAGATTCAGAGGGATCTGGGTGTCCTCGTGCATGAATCACAAGGTTAGTATGCAGGTAAAGCAGGTAATTGGGAAAGCTAATAGAATGTTATCTTTTACTGTGAGGGGAATTGATTACAAAAGTAGGGAGGTTATGCTTCATTTGTACAGGGCATTGATGAGACCACATCTGGAATATTGTGTACAGTACTGGTCTCCTTATTTAAAGCAAGATGTAAATGCGTTAGAAGCAGTTCAGAGAAGGTTTACCAGACTAATACCAGGAATGGGTGAGTTGTCCTATGAGAAAAGGCTCGACAGGTTAGGCTCGTATCCACTGGAATTTAGAGTAAGTGGTGACTTAATTGAAATCTTTAAGATTGAGGAGTCTTGACAGGGTGGATGTGGAGGATATGTTTCCTCTTGTGGGAGAATCTAGGACTAGGAGTCACTGTTTAAAAATAAGGGGTTGCTCATTTAAGGCAGATAAGGGGAATTTTTTTTCTGTCAGAGAGTTGAGAGTCTTTGGAACTCTGCTTCCACCACCTTTTGAGGAAGAGAGTCTTTGAATAATTTTAAGGCAGAGCTAGATAGATTGTTGATTAACAAGGGGGTGAAAGGTTATCGGGGGTAGGCAGGAATGTGGGATTGCGGTTACATTCAGATCAGCCACAGTGCAGGCTCGAGGGGCTGAGTGGCCTACTCCTGCTTCTAATTCATATGTAACTTTCTTTGCTTGGAAAGGGCACTTTTCTTTTTTAAACAAAAGCCAACCCCTAAAATCTCTTCAGAACTTCTTCCAGGTTGACCACATGTTCTGCTTCTCTGGATCCTGTGATTAGGATGTTGTCCAGGTACACTATAACTCAGAAGTCCTTGTAGTAAGCTTTCCATGGTTCTTTGGAAAATCGCACAGGCCCGACGACACACTGAAGGGTAGGCGTGTATGTTGGTAGAAGCAATGGGAGGATATTGGGAGGGGTAGAGGAAGTGAGAGACCTTGGTGTGCATGTCCACAGGCCCATGAGGGCAGGACAGGTGGATAAGGTGGTAAAGAAAGCATATGGAATGCTTTCCTTTATTGGAAGAGGGATAGAATACAAATGCAGAATGTAATGGAACTGTATAAAATGCTGGTTAGGCCACAGCTGAAACTTTGTGTGCAGTTCTGGTTGCCACATTACAGGAAGGACATAATTGCTCTGGAGAGAATGCAGAGGAGATTTACAAGGATGTTGCCAGGGCTTGAAAATTGCAGCTATGAGGAAAGATTGGATAGGCTGGAGTTGTTTTCTTTGGAACTGAGGAGGCTGAGGGGTGATTGAGGGGCCTAGATAGAGTAGGCAGGGGTGCCCTCTTTCCCCTAGCAGGGAGGTCAATTACTGGGAGCACAGGTTTAAGGTGATTGGTAGAAGGATTAGAGGGGACATGAGGAAAAACTTCCTCACCCAGAAGGCGGTGGGTGTTTGGAATTCACTGCCTAGCTTGGTGGTGGAGGTAGAGATCTTCAATATATTTAAAAGGCACCTGGATCTGCACCTAAAGTGCAGCAACCTGCAAGGCTACAGACTAGGTGCTGGAAGGTGGGATTAAAATGGGCAGAAAATGTTGTTTTCTTCTTTTCTTTTTCGGCTGGTGCAGGCATGATGGGCTGAATGGCCTCTTTCTAAGCTGTAACTTCTCTATGGTTCAATAGTTCTAACGCCACCTTGCATTTATGCTGTGTCTATACCATTGTAATATGTCGCATGGCAACGTTGCAGAGTCAAACACGTTTGGATCATGTGAGGGGTGGACTAGTGCTTGGTCTATAAAAAGCAACTATATCTCCCCCCCGCCCCCACCAAATAGCTTAGCACTGATTAATCCAAAGATTAACTGAATTATTGTTACGAGCTCTGTAGAGACCAATAATTTCTGAAAAGATACTTGAATTTCCAATGACTGGAAGGATCACACAAGATTACAAATTTTCAGACTTCTACTAAAATCAACATTGGTTAAAGACTATTTTAGTAGGCAACTTATGCTCTAAACTACAGAATGAGTGAGAGTGATATCATTTGACTGTAATAGAGCATAGATAGCTGGATGGACAGACAAGTGGCAGATGAAATTGAATACAGAATTGAGGTGATGCATTTTAGCAGAAGGAATAGGGACAATATAGACTCAATGGCAATTTTCTGGGAGCTCAGGATCATGTGCATAGATCTTTTAAGGTGGCAAAACAAATTGAGGGTAATTAGCAAGGCATGTGGAACCTTGGGCTTCATAAACAGAGGTACTGAGTACAAAAGCAGGGAAGCTATGCTGAACCTTTATAAAGCTCTGGTTAGGCCACAACTAAAGCATTGCATACAATTCTGGTCACTATACTTTAGGAAGGATGAGAGGATCCTTGAGACAGTGCAGTGAACATTTACCAAAATGCCAGAGATAAGGGATCTTCTAGCTACAAGGTTAGGTTGGAGAAGCTGGGCTTATTCTCCTTGGAGCAAAGGAATTTGAAGAGAAATTTGATAAAGGTGTGCAAGACAATAAAATATTTAAATATTAGCTGATCGTACAAGGGCATGGGGTTACAGATTTAAGGTTTTGAGCATGAGATGTAGGGAATTTGAGGAAGATCTTATTAACACTTATTAGTGAGTGGTAATGATCTAGAACTCACTGCCTTCAAGGGTATTGGAAGTGGAGAAAATTAGTAATTTCAAAAGGCAATTGGATGGAACTCGAGGGAAAAGTTTGCAAGTCTGAGGATATAGCAAGAAGTGAGACTGACTGGCTTACTCTACGGAGAACACGTGGGCCCAATGTGCCGAATGACCTCCTTCTGTGCATTAATGATGCTTTGATGCTATAACTGGTGCATTGGGCCAAGTGGCTGCCTCTTGTGCCCTAATTTTTGATTCAATGACCCCATTTGGCAGAGCATGTTCTTGGGTATTGGGTGACAACAGGATTGGTGTTGGATGCAATGCCTGCTACAGCCAAATAGTTTCCCAAACCTATTGTGCGTAGGCTAACGTTGGAATAATGTACTAAATGGTGCTTGACACCAATGGAAAAATAGGGAAGATGTCCTATACCTACGGTTCTGCATGCATTGACCCAGCTGTGCTTTTCTGTGCAATAAAATTAATTGGTGGAAAATCATGTTTTGGGGTATACAATTTCCCGAAACCTTCCTCAGGAACTGGGGTTGTTAAAGCTGAAAATCACCTTCAAAAGAGAAATGAGTTTTTTAAATTATAAAAACAACACTCCTCCTACAGCACCAATGAGAGGTGTAAAATGGCAAAGGATCCATAGCTGATGCCAGAAAAATTTCATTAGTTGCTGCTCCCCGGCCCCAGCTGAGATGTTGCTATTTGTCACTACATTCTGCTTTCTATTGCTAAGTCCGTTTTTTGATCGAACCAGTGCATTTTCTATTCATTGACTGGCTTTAATTTCCTTTAGAAACTGAGAAACTATCACATGTATTCTGAAAGTCCAAGGACTGGGTATTCACATATTCACTGGGTTGCCTTTCTCAACCAATTTAATTGCTTGTTCAAATATTATCACTAGGTTTATAAGGCATATTCTATTACTTTGAAATGCATAGAAACCAATGCTTTTTATCTCTTTATTCTTCTCATAAACACCGATAGTATCCTATAAAATGCTCTTGCCCGCTACACTGGTTGTAATTCCTATGTTCATGCATTAATTCCTTTTGCTCGCTATCCTCCGGAGACTATTTGCTTTGAAACCAGCTCTACAACAATCCCCACTCTGTTTGGCATTTTTGCAGAAATCAGATCCCATTAGCTCCTGAGAGATTGTTGCTTGCTCCAGCACAGAATGAATCTGACCTTCGAAAGGATCGAAGAATACAGAGGAAAAGGGCTTCGCTTGCATAATGGAACCTCTGTGGAACATACACAATTAGTTGAAGCTGATCTGGGATTGAAAGCGCATATGCAGGTGCATTTAATTAGTCAGTCTGGTTACTATGCAGGTATCTGTGGTTGCCAATTAATGGCCACAGAGGATTGCAGGCTAGCTCCTTCTGTGCAAATATAAAGCTCAGAACAAAGATTTGTTTTGTGTTTGTACCTCTGGTTGAATTGCGGAATCAAACACCGCTTAACACGTTTGCTGAAATTACACATGCTGGGATTTCTTTCTCTTAAATTTATGGCTGATCTTGCTGATATTATTGAATGCATTTCAAAGTTGACTGCAATTTCTAAATTGGGAGGAAAAAAGGACTTTCACCAAGGACTTAAGATGCAGGAGCCAGGTCTGTTGTTGGATTAGAAACCTACCTCCAGTGGGAAACTAGTTAGTTTGGATTTTCACAGGGTGAATCTTTAAATGACACGGAGACAGGTTATGTCCACCTGGACCCAATAGAGGAAGGAATGGAGATGGGTCAGGTGAAGTGTGAGATTCATTTAGATTCCCCAAAGCAGCCATCACTGAGGCTGCTGGTTGTCCTAAAGGAGGAGTCTGTTAATTATGCCAAAGTCTTCCACATCACCAGAGGGAAGCGAGATGTTACAGAGGCCTGGCACCCAGAACAAGGGAGACCCTTGTTTCATCAGTGCAAATCTGGATCTAATGCTGAGGGCTATGAGAGAGGTCTTCTTCCTGAAGGGTGACATGAGGAGGCCACCTTGTTATGCAGCAGGGGTACCTCCATGTTCAGCTTCTCTTCCCTCTGCCTCCACTTCTTCCACCTCTCTTATCTCCCGTTTCTGCTCCTCCCGTGATGAGCTTCCTTATTCCAGGGATTCACCGTCCTCGAGGTCCACACTGCTCTGAGGGCCATGCTATGAAGAGTGCAGCTGACCACCACAATTACTGAGAACCATGCAGGGGGGGGGGGTGGTATTTGACCTGTCCAGTCACCAGCATTGCACCTTGAGAAGCCTGATTACCTGCTCAATGGTTGCCCTGTTGAGCAGGTAGCAGTGGTTGCATTATCTCTTTCCCTCTGTCTGGGGCTCCCATAGATGGATAACTAACCTCTTCAAGGGATTTCACTTGTCCCCTGGGATCCTGCACACACTTTGGGGATTGGAGTGAAGACCTGAGGCACCTTGGACTGGTGGATGATGAAGGAATCATGGTAGCTGCCAGGAAAGCAAGTGCACACATGGAGGAAGCCCTTGTTGTGGTCACAAACCAGTTGAATGTTGAAGTGGAAGCCCTTGCTCTTGTTGGATCTCACTAGCTGATCACTGAGTGCCTTGGTGGCCACATGGTTGCAATCAGTGATGGCTTTTGCCTGGGGGAATCTAGTGATGGAGGTGAGATCCGATGCCCACTGTTCCTGTGAGGCCATGCCTGGTGTAAAATGGATGTGCTGTCCGCTCTGGCAAAGAGTATGAGCGACTGGCAAGATGCATTGGCGGCCATTTCTGAGATGCCAGAAGCAAAGAAGTTCAAGGCCACAGTGACTTTGGTCACCGGCATGGGCAGGGAATGGCAACCAGTGCTGTGAGGTGCAAGGTCATGAGCAACAAGGACACTGATATCTATGACCCCCTGCCTGGAGAATTGCAGCCTCAGTCAGCTCCAGGTAGCTCCTTCTTCAGCGGTCAATCCTGTTTTAAGGATTTGCCTTTTGTTATCTTCCGGCCCTCCTTTCTTCTCCCATGTCCTGATACCTGAAACTCTGCCCTTCCTGCAAAGGGTGCTGTCCCTCATCACCACAGGGCCCAAAATTTGACAGTCTTGCCCTATTGCCATCTGAAGCCTTCCTTCTGGGCAGGTGGCAGTCAAATTGTCCTTAGCAGCCTTGTTCCCTCCTCTTCTGCCCTCACAATGTTAGGATGTGCTAAACCCATTCACATTCAGGTGCTGAGTGCCCACTCCCAAGGCAGCACAGCCTGAAGGAATGAAACAACAACGTTCTGGGGGTGTGGAGGAAGGGGAGCTGAGGGTAGGGGCCACACACTTGGAAAAGCTTGTCAAAAGTGAGCATTCTTCCACAGCCAAGACAGTTCAGCTGCAGTTCCATTGATACGCTTGGAGTCGGGCCTCTGAAGCTTTTCTACCCAATCAAGCAACGTGAAAGTGCGACCAAATGCTCCAGAATTTTGAACCCCTCAGGCACAGTCTTCAAATTAATATGCGTTTTAAGGGGCAGCAGAGCAATTGGACGATTGGGTAAGTTGTTAAATTCCCTTGCGAAAGGTAGCCATGGCGCAGTCACTGGTGGAGGCATTTGGCCCCTTTGCAATGTCTTTATTCACGTTTGGACTAGTATCCATCATGGTTCAAGCTAACAGTTCAGCCTTGCAGTGTGGTTTAGGAGAATGCCTGTGCCTGAGCTGAGAGCACAGCATGCAGTCCAGTGCCAACGGTCAAGTAGAGTGGGGCAGAGGTCGTTCGGGTTGCGGACAGCCATGAAGTGCACTACACATTGGCCATCAAGCAGTGGCCCGCACTCCCCTGCATGCGTGAAGGGGCCTTCAGGCTTAACCAAGAGAGGTTCGTAGTGTGTCATACTAACCCACGTGTTTTTCTCTTTGATCCTGCAGGAGGAGAACATCAAGATCATGGAGCCTGGTGATTTAGCGGTATGCCTCATGGCTTGCAGAGGCCAGAGAAGAAGAAGGGAGCGCGGAGGTGCCTGTCTCGGCAAAGGGAGGAGCACCTCCCTCAAGATGAAGGGGCAGCAGGGCCTGCTGCACATGCAGCTGAAGATCCAGAGAGCTATTGCTCCTAGGCACCTTGCTGGAGCCAGGGTCTATAGTCATCCACAGGAAAGGCAAGCACAGTCTGAGAACCAGTATCGCCAAAGAGGGCGCATATCTAGGGAACTGATTGGTCACATATGCCACCTACTGCAGGATTTGACGCCATGGGGACATGGAGGGCATCCACTGTCTGTGGCCATGAAAGTGACCACGGTGCTCAATTTTTATGGCAGTGGCTCCTTCTAGGACACCACGGGTGACCTGTGTGGGATCTCACAAACCTCCACACACAAGTGTATCCATCTTCGCGAAGGCACAGAACTTTGTGCATTTTGCCCAAGATCAGGAAAGCCAGGAAGCAAGAGTATTGGGATTTGTGCAGATCTCAGATTATCCACACATGCAGGGTGCCATCAACTGCACCCGCATGATGCTCCATGGCAACAAGCAGTCAACTACCTCAACCACAAGAGCTTCCACTCGCTGAATGTTAAGCCCATGTATGGCCATCACAAATGCATCCTACAGGTCTGCACACAATTCTCAGGGAGCGTCCTCAACTCCTACATCCTTAGCAGGTCTCAGATCCCTGACATCTTCCAGGGTCCAAAGAGGCTGCTGCATTGGCTCCTCAGGAAGAAGGTCACATGTAGGCCAGACCAGGTAAGGACAACAGGTTCTTCCCTAAAGGGCATTAGTGAACCAGATGGGTTTTTAACAACAATGGTTTCATTGGACTTTTAATTCCAGATTTTTATTGAATTCAAATTCCATCATCTGCCATGGTGGGATTCAAACCCAGCTCCCCAGAGCATTACCCTGGATTACTAGTCCAGCGACAATACCACCACGCCATCACCTCCCCTTAATGCTTTTAATGCAGTAAAATGTCCCATGGCTCTTCAATGGAGCATCTCAGATAGAACTTGACAGTGAAGACATTAGGATAGATGACCAAAAGCTTGGTCAATGTGACAGGTTTTGAGGCAGCATTTGAAGGAGTAGAGAGAGGAAGAGAGAGCCAGAAATTTAGGGAGAGGATTCAAGATCTTGGGGCCCAGACAGATGAAGGTGTGGCCACCAGTACTTCCAAATATCCAAGGTTTATATTTCCAATGATTGAGGAATCTAAAACAAGAGGAAGAGATATACTTAATCTAAATTTAATTGTAAGATTTAAGGCAGAAGGCAGGATTTTTAAAAAAAACAGTGGGTTGTAGAGCTGTGGAATGCACGACCAAAGTTAATAATCAAATCAGAGACCACATCCCATGATGTTGTAAGCTAAAGAGTGCTAGGATTTTGACTCAGTGATGATGAAGGATTGACAATTTTTTTCAATGTCAGGATGCTGTGTGGCTTGGTGGGGAACTTGGAGGTGTTCCCATGTACAGGCTGCCCTTGCCCTTCTAATTAGTGGAGGCCGAGGAGGGTGCCACTGCCACAAAGCAGGACCCTGAAATCCGGCCGGGGCCTTCCAGGTCCCACCCTCCAGAGGATAGCTGCCAAGGTCATCACTGACAACACGGTGTCACAGTCAGCAGGCTGCCTCCACCTCTGTGTGGATGTCAGGGGAGCACCAAGACGTAGCGGCAGGGTTAAGAAGGTTAAGAAGATTTAACTCTTGTCAGTACAGCCTGGGTATGGGCGTACACATTGTTCACTATTGTCAATAAACTCCCAAGAATGTCTCCCTTCCAATGGCTCCTTAGTATGATGAGCAGTATTTGTGTCACTCAGATGTGAAACTTTGTTCCTGTACAAGATAAAAGCAGGTATCTCAGTCCAGGGCCTTTTCCCTGTGCAGTGGGTAACCTTCAGACCAAAGTGATTGTCCGGCTTCACACTTGCTGGACACATTAGTGATGCCTGCACCTTGATGGTGCTCGTCATTGTTGCCAGAATGTCATGGGCAGGTGGAGTTCCGTCATTCTGTGTGTTCTCAGCACCTTTGAGATGGAGCTGGCCCCCACCTCTTCAGAATCTGTGTCTGGTGACGCTGTGCTCCTGAGAGGACAAGTGCTGAAGGGGATCAAATGCATTTAAAATTTCACAGCTGCGTCTCCGTGATATGACTCTGATCACAGAGCGTAAGCGAGCACAGGAGTCAGACATTCACAGAGGCACTGTGAAGATCTATGGAGTGTCCTCACTGCATATCATCATGATCTTCCTGCAGCCTAGTGATTATTAGGACCTCTGCTGCGTCTCCATGACATGAGCCTGAGCAGTGAGGGTCTGTGTGCTGCCATCAGCCACACAGGAGTCAAACGTTCACAGATGCCAGGTGAGGATGCCAGGACTGTCCTCACTACATCTAGTCATCATCTTCCACGAATCTTGCAGATATGAGGGCCTCCCGAGCATGCCTGCCTCATCTGGTCAGTGCAATGGCCTCATCACCGCCTTTGAGGACCTCATCACCATCATCCCCTTCAATGCCCTCCTCATCGGAAGAGATGTGCAGCTCTTCCATCTCCTCCTCAGCCAGGTCATGCTCCTGTTGCAGCGCCAGGTTGTGAAGCACGCAGGAAGAGACAATGATGTGCGACACCCACTAGGGACTGTAATGCAGTGCTCCACAGGACCTGTCAAGGCACCGGAACCTCATGTACAAAATGTTTATAGTTTGCTCCACTAAAGTCCAGGTCATGGCATGAGCCCCGTCTCTCTGTTGCAGTCTGAGGTTGACTCTAAAATGGCCTAGCAAGCCACTCAGTTGTAACAAGGACACAAAAAAGGAATGAAACTGGACAGACCACCCAGCATCGACCTAGGCACTAGAAATGACAATGGCAATGTCGACCCTGCTAAGTCCTCCTGACTAACATCAGGGGGACTAGAGGCAAAATGGGGAGAGCTGTCTCACAGATGACTCAAGCAACAGCCTGAGACAGTCATCCTCACGGAATCATACCTCACTGATAATGTCCCAGACACCACTGTCACCATCCTGGGCATATCCTGTCTCATCGGCAGGACAGACCCAGCAGAGGTGGTGGCACAGTGGTATACAATTGGGAGGGAGTTGCCCTGGGATTCCAGACCCCATGAAGTCTCAGGACATCAGGTCAAACATGGGCAAGGAAACCTCCTGCTGATTACCACGTACCACCCTCCCTCAGCTGATGAATCAATGCTCTTCCATGTTGAACACCACTTGGAGGTTGGCAAGGGCGCAGAATGTTTTCTGGTTGGGGGACTTCAATGTCCATCACCAAGAGTGGCTCAGTAACACCACTACTGGCTGAGTCCTAACTGACAGCTGCCAGACTGGGTCTGCGGCAGGTAGTGAGGGAACCAACAAGAGGGAAAAACATGCTTGACCTCACCCTCACCAACCTGCCTGCCACAGATACATCTGTCCATAACAGTATGGGTAGAAGTGACCACCGCACATTGTGGAGACGAAGTCCCGCCTTCACTTTGAGGATATCCTCCATCGTGTTGTGTGGCACTACCACCGTGCTAAATGGGATAGATTTCAGACAGATCTAGCAACTCAAGACTGGGCATCCATGAGGCACTGTGGGCCATCAGAAGCAGCAGAATTGTACTTGAACACAATCTGTTTCCTCATGGCCCGGCATATCCCCCATTCTACCATTACCATTGAGCCAGGGGATCAACCCTGGTTCAATGAAGAATGCAGGAGGGCATGCCAGGGGCAGCACCAGGCATACTTAAAAATGAGGTGTCAGACTGTTGAAGCTATAAAACAGGACTACTTGTGTGCCAAACAGCGTAAGCAGCAAGTGATAGACAGAGCTAAGTGATCCCACAACCAATGGATCAGATATAAGCTCTGCAGTCCTGCCACATCCAGTCGTGAATGGTGTTGGACAATTAAACAACTCACTGGAGGAGGTGGCTCCACAAATATCCCCAACCTCAATGATGGGGGACACCAGCACAGCAATGCAGAAGATAAGGCTGATAAAGCATTTACAATAATCTTCAGCCAGAAGTGCCAAGTGGATGATCCACCTTGGCCTGCTCTGGAGGTCCCCAGCATCACAGATGCAGGTCTTCAGCCAATTCGATTCACTCCACGTGATATCAAGAAACGGCTGAAGGCACTGGATACTGCAAAGGCTATGGGCCCTGACAACTATCCGGTAATAGTACTGAAGATTTGTGCTCCAGAACTTGCCACGCCCTTAGCCAAGCTGTTCCAGTACAGCTACAACACTGGTATCTACCCAGCTATATGGAAAATTGCCCAGATATGTCCTGTGCACAAAAAGCAGGACAAATCCAACCCAGTCAATTACCGCCCCATCAGTCTACTCTCCATCATCAGTAAAGTAATGGAAGGGGTGATAAACAGTGCTATCAAACGGCACTTGCTTAGCAATAACCTGCTCATTGATGCCCAGTTTGGGTTCCGCCAGGGCCACTCAGCTCCTGACCTCATTACAGCCTTGGTTCAAAAGCAGAACAAATCCAGCCATACCCCATCAGTCTACTCTTGATCATCAGTAAATTGATGGAAGGGGTAATCGACAGTGCTATCAAGTGGCAATTGCTTAGTTATAACCTGCTCACTGATGCCCAGTTTATGTTCCATCAGGGCCACTCAGCTCCTGACCTCAATACAGCCTTGGTTCAAACATGGACAAAAGGTCTGAACTCCAGAGGTGAGGTGAGAGTGGCTGCCCTTGACATGAAGGCAACATTTGACTGAGTGTGGCATCAAGGATCCCTAGCAAAACTGGAGTCAATGGGAAGCAGGGAGAAAACTCTCCACTGGTTGGAGTCATACCTAGCACAAAGGGAGATGGTTGTGGTTGTTGGAGGTCAGTTATCTCAGCTCCAAGACATCACTGCAGGAGTTCCTCAGGGTAGTGTCCTCGGCCCAACCATCTTCAGCTGCTTCATCAATGACCTTCCTTCCATCATAAGGTCAGAAGTGGGGATGTTCACTGATGATTGTACAACATTCAGCACCATTCGCGACTCCTCAAATACTGAAGCAGCCCATGTCCAAATGCAGCAAGACCTGGACAGTATCCAGGCTTGGGCTGAAAAGTGGCAAGTTACATTCACGCCACACAAGTGTCAAGCAATGTCCATCTCCAACAAACGAGAATCCAACCATCTCCCCTTGATGTTTAATGGCATTACCATCACTGAATCCCCTACTATCAGCATCTTGGGGATTACCATTGACCAGAAACTGAACTGGACTAGCCATATAAATACTGTGGCTACGAGACCAGGTCAGAGGCTAGGAATCGTGCAACGAGCAACTTGCCTCCTGACTCCCCAAAGCCTGTCCACCATCTACGAGGCACAAGTTAGGAGTGTGATGGAGTACTCCCCATTTGCCTGGATGATTTTAGCTCCAACAACACTCAAGAAGCTTGACACCATCTAGGAAAAAGCAGCTCACTTGGTCGGCACCATATCCACAAACATTTGCTCCCTCCACCACCAACACACAGTAGCAGCAGTGTGTACCATCTACAAGATGCACTGCTGGAATTCTTCTAGTCTGCTTAGACAGCACCTTCTAAACCCATGACCACTACCATCTAAAAGGGCAGCAGATAGATAGGAACAACACCACCTGGAAGTTCCCCTCCAAGTCACTCACCATCCGGACTTGGAAATATATCGCCGTTCCTTCACTGTCGCTGAGTACGGTGGGCTTGGATCAGTGCACAACTCTTTGCAGTTGTATCAAAATAGTTAGGTCAAAATCCTGGAACTCCCTTCCTAACAGCATTATGGGTGTACCTACACCACATTGACTGCAGCGGTTCAAGAAGGCAGCTCACCACCACTTTCTCAAGGGCAATTAGGGATGGGCAATAAATGCTGGCTTAACCAGCGAAGCCCACATCCCTTGAATGAATTTTTTAAAAATTATATAAATGCAAGCTTTCCCTGATTAAGTGAAACTATCAATTTTGATGCAAATACCGTGCATCAAATTGGCAAGTAGTCTTCCATAATATCAATTAATTTTCTGTAACTATTTACATATGTAATTATGACTGGTGTAATCAATCACCTATAATTATTTTCATTATCATGAAAATGCCTTGATAAAGGTAACATTGCAGAGTAAACAAACACCGTGTTACACTGTTTAAAGGATCCTCCTCACCAATCCCTCTTTCAAAGCACAGCAATTAAAGTGAATTCCTCTTAAGTCTCCTTTTGTCTATTTGCCCCTGTTTTCTTTCTGTCTAATTTTGCTCAAGTAGCAAGTCTTCTTAAGCATCTTAAGAGGCCTGTTTGAATTACTAAGGCCTGTACTAGCAAGGAGCTGAAATTACTTCTCTTGGCATATCATTTCAACTGTATATGTTGATTCAGTTCCTACACACTTGCAGTCACACATCTTTACCATATTTTAATGCACTTAGTCAGGCCCATGCCTGGTGTTTGGTAACCATACCTCTGCGAAAGGGTAGAGCCACAACTTCAAAGGAGACTCAGCATTCATTAATCCTTTTTAAATAAAATGTTACGATTAATTAAGATTAATTCCAATGTCCATTTATTTATTTTCATTTCAATTCATATTTTAATTCAAACTGGACCTACTGATAAATGTAAAAAACAAAAAACTGCAGATGCTGGAAATCCAAAACAAAAACAGAAACAGAAATACCTGGAAAAACTCAGCAGGTCTGGCAGCATCGGCGGAGAAGAGCAAAGTTGACGTTTCGAGTCCTCATGACCCTTCAACAGAACTAAGTAAAAATAGGAAAGGGGTGAAATATAAGTTGGTTTAAGGGGGGAGGGGGATGAAGGGGGGGAGGGTTGTTGGGACAAGCAGCCAGTGACAGGAGGAGATAACCAAAAGATGTCACAGACAAAAGAACAAAGAGGTGTTGAAGGTGGTGATGTTATCTAAAGGAATGTGCTAATTAAGAGTAGAGAGCAGGACAAGCAAGGTACAGATAGCTCTAGTGGGGGTGGGGTGAAATAATACTAAAAGGGCATAAAAGGTACAGAAAAACAATGGGTGGAAATACATTTAAAAATAATGGAAATAGGTGGGAAAAGAAAAATCTATATAAATTATTGGAAAAAGCAAAAGGGAGGGGGAAGAAACGGAAAGGGGATGGGGATGGAGGAGAAAGTTCAAGATCTAAAATTGTTGAATTCAATATTCAGTCTGGAAGGCTGTAAAGTGCCTAGTCGGAAGATGAGGTGCTGTTCCTCCAGTTTGCGTTGAGCTTCACTGGAACAATGCAGCGAGCCAAGGACAGACATGTGGGCAAGAGAGCAGGGCTGAGTGTTGAAATGGCAAGCGACAGGGAGGTCTGGGTGATGCTTGCGGACAGACCGAAGGTGTTCTGCAAAGCGGTCACCCAGTCTGCGTTTGGTCTCTCCAATGTAGAGGAAACCGCATTGGGAGCAACGAATGCAGTAGACTAAGTTGAGGGAAGTGCAAGTGGAAAAATTTATTAATTTTGCTTCCAATCTCCACCCCTCCATCATTTTCACATGGTCCATCTCTGACACATCCCTTCCCTTCCTTGACCTCTCTGCCTCAATTTCTGGTGATAGACTGTCCACCAATATCCATTACAAGCCTGCCAACTCCCACAGCTACCTCGGCTACAGCTCCTCACACCCCGCTTCCTGCAAGGACTCCATCCCATTCTCTCAGTTCCTTCGCCTCCGTCGCATCTGTTCTGATGATGCTACTTTCAAAAACAGTTCCTCTGACATGTCTTCCTTCTTCCTTAACCGAGGTTTTCCACACACGGTAGTTGACAGGGCCCTCAACCGTGTCCGGCCCTTCTCCCGCGCATCCGCCCTCACGCCTTCTCCTCCCTCCCTCAACTTAGTCTACTGCATTCGTTGCTCCCAATGCAGTTTCCTCTACATTGGAGAGACCAAACGCAGACTGGGTGACCGCTTTGCAGAACACCTTCGGTCTGTCCACAAGCATTACCCAGACCTCCCTGTCGCTTGCCATTTCAACACTCCACCCTGCTCTCATGCCCACATGTCTGTCCTTGGCTTGCTGCATTGTTCCAGTGAAGCTCAACGCAAACTGGAGGAACAGCACCTCATCTTCCGACTAGGCACTTTACAGCCTTCCGGACTGAATATTGAATTCAACAATTTTAGATCTTGAACTCTCTCCTCCATCCCCACCCCCTTTCCGTTTCTTCCCCCTCCTTTTTGTTTTTTCCAATAATTGATATAGATTTTTCTTTTCCCACCTATTTCCATTATTTTTAAATGTATTTCCACCCATTGTTTTTCTATACCTTTTATGCCCTTTTAGTATTATTTCACTCCACCCCCACTAGAGCTATCTGTACCTTGCTTGTCCTGCTCTCCACTCTTAATTAGCACATTCCTTTAGATAATATCACCACCTTCAACACCTCTTTGTTCTTTTGTCTGTGACATCTTTTGGTTATGTCCTTCTGTCACTGGCTGCTTGTCCCAACAAGCCCCCCACCCCCCCACCACCCCCCCCACCCCCTCCCCCTCCACGTTTCCACCCCACCTTAAACCAGCTTATATTTCACCCCTTTCCTATTTTTACTTAGTTCTGTTGAAGGGTCATGAGGACTCGAAACGTCAACTTTGCTCTTCTCCGCCGATGCTGCCAGACCTGCTGAGTTTTTCCAGGTATTTCTGTTTCTGTTTTTGCTACTGATAAATGTTATAGCCCAATCTGTCACTGTTGTGTGTTCATACTGAGAAGGCAGTTCCCGTAAACAGATTAAACCTGAAACCTGTCTTTCTATGTCCCTAGTAGCATGCCCAGGGTTATCAACCACTCCCTCATTATGGTGCATATGTCATTTCTGATGTTCTATCACATTCTCCTGCCTTCTTTGAAACTTGCAAAAATACCATGTCATAAGGAGTATGTGTACAGGCTAGAGCTAAACATGAGATTTCTTTAAAGTTTGGATATTGCATCGATGACTGTATTACTCTACAGATTATGATTGCATTGACAGCTGTTCCATTCATCATAATGAATTAAAACAGATATCAGGGTTGCCAACCACATTGACTCATAATCAAGAGACAAACTCTTAGAAATCAAGAGATTTGGAAATAAATGAGTTGCTATTTCTTTCAAGCACAAACCAATAAAGATTGACAGTTGATTTATGAACTTCATTCCTGGCTTACTTAATTTCTAAAAGGTCAGAGTTCTTTCCAAAACCTGCATCTGAAAATGCTTTACAAAAAACATTTTAAAAGTCCTACCTATAGTCTCCCAGTATGAATTTCTGCCATACTAAACAATTGGAATTTTGGGAAACAGAGTTCTGGTTTCCAGTCAATGTTAAAAGAACGAGTATCATACACTCCGACTTATTCAGTGAGAGTTATTTCATACAATAATCCAGAGAAAAACCTAACAGCTGTAAAATTAATGAATTGCACATTGAACATTAGCTGTAAAATAAAGCCAAAAATAATGGATACTTGGATAATCATGACCTGTTTGGGCATAGTCAGCATGGATTTGCGAATGGGAAATCGTGTTTGACGAGTTTGTTGGAGTTTTTTAAGGATATTACTAACAAAATTGATAAAGGAGAGTCTATCAACATAGCATACTTGGATTTTCAGAAGGCTTTTGATAAAGTTCCCCACGGGAGGTTGATTAGCAAAATAAAAGCGCATGGGATAAGAGGCAATATACTGGTATGGATTAAGGATTGGCTAAAAGGCAGAAAACAGAGTAGGAATAAATGGATCATCCTTGCGCTGGCCGGCTGTGACTAGTGGGGCACTGCAAGGATCAGTACTTGGGCCCCAGCTATACAAAATATATATAAATAGTTTGGATGTGGGACCAAATATAATATTTCCAAGTTCACGGACGATACAAAGCTAGGCGGGAATGTGCGTTGTGAGGAAGATGTAAAGCAGCTACAGGAGGATTTGGACAGACATAGTGAGTGAGCAAGAACATGGCAGGTGGGATATAATGTGGAAAAATGTGAGGTTATCCACTTTGGTAGAAGGAACAGATGTGCAGAGTATTTCCTAAATGATGAGAGATTAGAAAGTGTGGATGTACAAAGAGACCTGGGTGTCCTTGTCCATAAGTCACTGAAGGCTAACAGCAGGAAATTAGGAAGGCTAATGGAATGTTAGCCTTTATTGCAAGAGGATTTGAGTACAGGAAAAGTTAAGTCTTGCTTCAATTGTATAGAAAATTGATTAGAGAGCACCTGAAGTACTGTGTGCAGTTTTGGTCCCCTTACCTCAGAAAATATATTATTTCCAAAGAGGGAGTGCAACGAAGGTTCAGCAGACTTGTTCTGGGGATGGTGGGACTGTCTTATAAAGAGAGATTGGAGAAACTGGGCCTGTATTCTATAGAGTTTCGAAGAATGAGAGGTGATCTCAATGAAACCTACAAAATACTTACAGGAATAGACAGGGTAGATGCAGGTAAGATGTTTCTCCTGGTTGGGGAGTCTAGAACCAGGGGACACAATTTCAAAATAAGGGGGAAGCTTCTTAGGATCGAGATGAGAAGAAATTTCTTTACTCAGTGGTTTGTGAATCTTTGGAATTCTCTACCCCAGCGGGCCGTGGAAGCTCAGTCATTGATTATGTTTGTAGAGATTGATAGATTTCTGATTAACAATAGTGTAAAGGGTTATGGGGATAGTATGTGTAAAAGGCATTGAAGTGTTGGATTAGCCATGATCGTATTGAAAGCGGAATGGGCTCGACAAGCTGAATGGCTTTCTCCTGCTCTTAAGTTCCTAAATGAATAGACTGTGCACTTGTTGAATGAGAAGAAAGTTGTGGAAAATGCATGAATATTCTCTTTCTTCTGACTCTGTAGATTCAGAAGTTAAACAGTTTGGGGATGATTTTCAGCAGCATAGTAAAACACCTCTGAGCACCTGAGATCCCCTGAAGTGGTCAGGATGCAGCCTTGAGTTGAAACACTGTTGAAGCCCATTTATTCCAGAAATTCTCTGAGGACTTCAAGTAAACAGAGTGAGTGTTGTGCTACTCTACCTCATTGGATACCTTATAGGAGTCACTCGGAGAAAGGGAGTGTCTGTTCACGGGAATCTTGCTAGGGCTCCCCCTTGGCCTGATGACGAATGGGAGGAGGACATGAGACCAGGCAGAGCAGCATGAATTGCTGCAGGCGAGAGGAATAAGAAGGGAGAGGTGGTGTACTGCCCCCTGTGGCTACAGGACGCCCCTCCTCCTGTGGACCTCTTCCAGCAGGACCTCCAGTGCTGCATCGAGGGCCTGTACACCCTTTTCCTTAGTTCCTGAGCCATCTTGCAACATGACTAGCCAGGAAATTGCACTTCTTTTCTGGGAGATTCATGAGGTAACTATGAGGAGCTAATATGGTGCCTAATCAGCACTTGAGTGCTAAACTTTCATGTATTTATTCAGTCTCTCCAGGAAATTATGGTCATCAGCAATTATGACCCAAATTATATGCTAAATTCAGACTTTCAAACAGCTGTGTTTGATTAACAGCGCCTATTTAGCACCCTTTGGCCAATGTACCCCCCCGTTCATCCCCACTTTCAAACGCCTGGTTTAATGTGTTGGAAGAACCAAAGGAAGGGGTTTTCCAGCCATTGGAAAAGGAGGACCTCTGGATTTATGCTTCTGCAAATATTGAGTGGGAATGAAATACACAGATGCACAGGCTGCACATGAACCATGTTAGGGCTCATCTTCAACAGCAACTTGACAGAAGCTCTTACTGTCCAATTTCTCAGCCTTAACTTGCCCAAAGCAGTAAATTAATCCACTTAAGAACAATGTGCTGCTGTTCCCATCTCCAGTCCTCTCACTTATCTGACACGTCACCTGAATCCTACAATTCTTAGAATACCTCCCACTATGGAATCCTAACTATTTGCACCAAAAGTGTCCAATCCGTTCCTCTAACCCAACAGCAAGTCACAAGGAAAGTTATTCTTCATCAAACCCTTTTAATTAAATGTGAACATTTTCCACAACATTGTCCCAGTGAGTCCAAAAATGGGCCTCATAACCGCATCAGAACTCAGAGCAGGACAGTGCAAGGTCAGCAGCGAGAAACATGGGCAATTATGTGAGCAGCCTAAGGGCATGTAATTTTCATTACTGGTAAACAGGAAAATCTGATACATACCACACAAAAAAACTAAATAAACCACATGGGGGGGCAAAGAAAAAAACAGGATAGAAGCCAGTTATCGAATCATATAAAAGGAAACTGCAACAAGGGTTAAAAAAAGCTTAAGTAGATTGCAGCAAACAAAAAGAGATCAATGAAGGTATGTCCATAAAAAGTAACAAGGGGAAAACAGGATAGAAAAATCCTACACAAGCACAACAAAGCCCCCCTTCCCCTACCTCCTTTGAATCACTGTGAGCACTGATAATGTAGATCCATGTATGTATACAAAATCTCTGCTTTTGTGACAATAACATTGGGGGAACAGACTAGGAAGTATCATTAGGCCTTCAATGGGAGATGAAAACCACCAATCTAGTCCTTTGGAAGTCAGCTGTTTAAGTGATGTGTATCTAAAACCCAGAAAACATGAGGGACCATGGCATAAATGAAAAAGCAAAGGAAAGCCATACCAAATAGAACATGGAGGTGGTAACCAAGCTATAAAGGAGAGTATGGTTATAGCATGATGTAGGCACAGTAGTGGTGGCCATATTAAAAATAACAAAAGAGAATTAGAGTAATTGGGAGACAATTGATAAGTCTCGGAGAGTAGGACCCAGAGAGGGCAAGACAGAAAACTTGAGTGTACAAAATGAGCCTGTATGGAAGACTCACTAAAATACATGGTGCAGACAGTATGCACTAACAGCTGGTTATAATCTGTCCCGGTACTGAGATGTTGAGTGAGTGAGTGTACAAAAGCAGCCGAATCAGACAGGGTCAGACAGAGTTAGGAACAGTGCCTGTGGAGAGCCCAGTATGCAGGAGGAGGTTGTGAATGACAAGCCCTTGGTGCAGGGATGAGAACCTAGTAAAAAGCCTGGTGCAGTATCTGCGGAGAGAAAACAAAGAGCTCCAAGAATTAGCAATCCTGGAGAGCAGCCCTGAGAGGGAGAGAATCATTAGAACAGCTAAGAAAAGGGCATGCAAAGGGACCAAAGAAACCAACTGTAAATTCCAACAAGTGAACTCAGTTTTCACAGTCTCAGTGAAAGAGCATAGTCTGTTGAGACCTGCAGGTAGGAAAGTTCATTAGTCCCAGACCTGAACCTAAGCCACTAATGGGTATGAATAATGTATCATAAATCTATACTGTACTATTCTGAGAGCTCAACCTGTAACTGTAGCTAGTAACCACTTAACAATATTAATGCACTAATCAATTCAGCCAACCGTAATTTTTACAAATTCATTGCCTGGAGCTAGGGCAATTGGGGTGGATTTGACTGTCATCCCAACCCACCTAGGACTGTCGAGTAATAAGACTTTTGTCCTTCAACATTTTCACAATAGGGTTCATGACAGATGACTCTTAACAATATTAATAGCTGACAGGACAAGTGAGTGCATGACCAGCCAGCCCATGAGGATTCCTGTCTAACAATGTGAATGAACTGAATGAACATTAATGGAAATGCAATCGTGTCCCTGGTATGCATTCATAATCTCATCACTAAGGTCTCTCAGTGGCTCAGCTAGTTAAGGCAAAGATTTACAGACCAGAAGGGTTTCAGGTTTCTCCATTCTGCCATAGATTAGATGTTCTGAGCTTTACAACTGATCCCAGTGCCATTGAGTCAGGGAGTGGCTGATGGGACTAATCGGAGCTTACATTCCTGATGATGGTTCCAGTCACTTATGTTAGAAAGCGTGTCTGTGTGAGTGATGGGCAATAATACAACTAGGGTCAGTTATGTTGAGACGTCTGTTGGTATTCACATTCATGGCTCACACAGAAGCAGGATGCCTGATGTTAACCCAACAAGGAATCAAATCCTTCAGGAGAGGTGAGGGGAGAAAAAGGATTAAGAAAAACAATCCCTCATGGTTTATATGTTAATTGATCACCCACACATTATCAGGCTTAATAACATAATGTGTTCATTTAGCTCTGAGGTTCAATAATGTTAATTTAGATCTGACACCCTCTGAAGCTCAGTAACTCCAATAAACAAATTCTCCTGATTACGTTATCAGCACTCGCTGTTTAAAATAAATGTTGTAAGCAATAGCCAGAAAAATGCCAAATTATATTAAAGTTATCTCAAAGCTTTGTGATTATTTGGTTTTGAAAAATCGTTACCATAGATTTTTCAAATGTTATATTAGGCTGCATTGATGCTGCCATTTTCACATCATCACCAAGCATTTTTGAGTGCACAGCAACATAGAAGTGGCAGTACAACTGACAAGATTGGACCCGGAGATGAAAGATGCCTAAGGAGGCCTTTTCACACTACATAACCCTAGCTCTTACATAACTCCTAACTCTTTCTAACACTGTAGCAGAATTGGAGTTTCCAGCATTGACAACTCCAATGACTGTTCACTGAAGCAATGGTTTGGATTTTGCCAATTGAGAGGAAGTCCCGACAATAGGATCAAATGTGGATCACATAGCCTCATGTGTGGGTGGCAGGGTAAACTCACCGACCTCTCCCGGAGGAATCCAATTAACATACGGCAGGCAAGGGGAGCCAGCTAATAATGGACAGGGAGGAATCCTACTAAGTCAAGGGGAACCTGCAGCCTTCACACAGGTTGCACACTTAGAGGCCATTGGAAGGGCGACTGAACAAGGGAGAGCGTGGAGGAATGGCTGGAGCCAGAGTAAGAATGGTTCACTGAAGAGGGAATGGATGGAGGCGTTTGGATGGAGGTGTTGTTTCCAGTGGATGAGAGAAAGCATTTTCCAGGTGTTTAATAATATCTCAGAAGAAATGTCAGTTGATGAATGTGTCGCATGTCTGTCTGGAACACAGGTCAGTGCTCATTGATAGCAGATTCGCGGGTGCATACCCACTCGTTGTCTTGTCTTGAAGGTTCTCCAACTCATCCTCCTCATAGGAGGAGATGATGTGCTCAACATGACCTTCCGTCTCCAATGCAACTCCCCTCTGGAATGCCAGGTTGTGCTGAACATACAAGCACGCTGCGTGAGACCTTTGATGGGCATTTTGGAGAGCTCCCCCTGATCTATCCAGGGATCTGAATCACATATTTGGAAGGCCAATGACCTGTTCAATGGTCACCTTTGGAGTGACATAGCAGAGGTTATAGATGTCCTTGGGCTCTGTGTTGGCACAGGTCCAAGCAGCCATGTCCTTAGTGTTTGCCCCTGATCATCCAGGATTCATCCACAAAGGCAAATGGGTGGCCTGAAGAGCTGAGGGACCTGACACTGTCTCAGGATGTACAAGTCATGGCAACTTCCTGGAAACTGTGCACACACCTGCAGGACCTTTTGCAGTTGCACAGACTAATGGACATTCAGTGAGTGGAACCCCTTCCTGTTCATGAGGGTTGCTCTAAGGGAGCCTTGATGGCCAAATGCGTGCAGTTGACTAGCCCCTGCACTTGAGGGAATCCAGCAATGGCTTTGAATCTTATTGTCCTCTCAGCCTGACTGACCTGATCAGTGCGATAGCTGATGTATTGCCCTGGCGGGATTGGGTGCTGGGTTGGTTTTACCCCCGGCCTGAGATTACTTGCTATTGAAAGCAACAGACAGTAATATTGGAGAGGGTGTTAAACTGACATGTCACCGGGTCCTGTGGGATTCCCTCCTGACAAGTTAGGTTAAATTGCCCCCAGTGTTTCCAAGTTGCTTCATGTTGCCCAATTTGATGCTGGTTAAGGTGGCATCATTTCCAGAATATGCTAACACCAATTTTAAAAATTGTCTTCTTGCTATGTAATTTCTCATTAAAGCAAATAGCTCATAAGTTATTGCCTCTCTCATGAGAAGAAACATCGATGACTGTCTCATGATCCTTCCAATTCCCAGCGATTTGTGGGATATCCTGTGTACATTAAGAAGGCCAACTTCCCTAGGCAATGCTGATTATATTATGTTTCCAGGAAATTAGGTAAGTGAATTTCGTGCTGATTCCTACTTGAACAAAGTAAACAAAATGACACAACATCACACATCAGCACTGAGAACATTTAATTGTGGAAGCAAAGAAATCTGAACAATCAGATTAACTAGCCTGGAGGACATATATGTACCTCAGTTAAAAAGAATAATGTTTTAAATTGTAGGCTTTTCTTGAATTACTCTTAACCCACACAGTGCAGTTATGCAATCAGAGCAAATACACCCACCTTAACAGGTAGTCAACCTGAGGCACTGGCTGTGTTTCCCTCTTCATAGAGGCTGCATTGCCTGTTGAGTGTTTCCAACATTTTCTGTTTTCATTACAGCGTAGATAATATTTGAATAACGTAAATATACCTCTGGGGAAGCCAGATAAGCGCATGAGAAAAGGATTGAAGAATATGCTGATAAGATTGGATGAAGAGTGTGGGAGGAAACGTAGATAATCACGGGCATAGACCAGTTAGCCCGAATAACCTGTTTCTGCATTAATGTAAATTAGAATTATCATGATGCAGATTTATTGCACAAATGGATAATTTATCAATTGTAATCTTACTGGTCTTCCGCTACCTTCTTGGTGCAGTAATTGTTACTCTGAATCCTCCCCCAACCTCTTCCTTTTAAATTCCAATAATGCTCATCCTCCTCCCTGCTCTGTTAAAATTAAATCCACAGCCTTAAAACTATGGGCAGAATTTCCTGCCTGTCGGGCGGGCCATGCGGAAGTGGGCATGGACCTGATCGCTGACCACGATCGGGTCCGCGCCACCATTTTAGACCGGCTGGCCAATTAAGCATGAAACGCAGCCTCCGAGGACAGTGGGAGTGGACGGGCGGCAGTGGGACTGCATTGACTCCTGGCTCCAATGGCGGCCGGGTGGCCTGCTTTAAAAAGTTGCTGCAGCCTTTCAAAGGCTGCGAATCATGGCCAGTGGAAGGGCTCCCCAGAGCGCTGCTGGTGAGCAGGCCAGGCAGGAGGGTAGGGCAGGGGGGCACTATGCCTCTTGTTTTTCTGACGATTGCCTTGCTGCTCACCTCGAGGAGGTGACTGCACGGCGGGAGGTCCTGGTACCCCAGGATGGGAGGAGGAGGAGGCCCCCCCCCTACGTGACCAAATGTGCCTGGGAGGAGATGGTGAGCTCCCGCGATGTGGTGCGATGCACCTGGATCCAGTGTCACTAGCACTTCAATGAGTTGTTCCACTCAGGATGGGTGAGTACCATGCTGGCATTGGTCACTTAACCCAGCAGGTAGGCTTTCCCCCCTGATGCCCCCCACCCTCAAGTCTGAGTGTAGTGACTGCATTGAATCATTGACGGCATGTGTCCTTGGCTGGGTGGGCCAGCAGATATTGCCCATGCCGAGGTCACCCTGAGAGGGTGGTGAAGAGATGGGTTCTGCACCCGCAGCATGTTGTACACTGAGACCCACATTATTGTTTTGGGGGCAACCTGAAGGAGCTGCACCTAGACGCAGTGCTGGAACTCCGGGACATGTCAAAGTCAGGGTGGTGAGATGCTGGGAGGGGAGCTTCAAGGTGGCATTGGCACCAATCGATCTGCTGTCCTCTGCGCTTCACCTGCTTGCGCCTCTTTGCTATGGAAGGTTAGACCGTGTGGTGCCAAATGTGATTTAGGCAGCATTTGTCCAAGGGGGAGTGGAGAGAGGGGGTTTGGGGGACAAGTCTGGCATGTTTGTGTGAGTGTGCGACAGCTGAGGGGTGAGGAGGCACTGGAGACCTGAAATGTCCCACTCTGTTGGGGTGAGCCGGCTGTGAAGAGAGTCCAGGTACAAGTAGCACTAATCAATGCTCGTCTCTCATTTTCAGAAGAAGAATGCACATAATGCTGCTGAGTGGGTGAGGACTGGCGGAGGGCCAAACCAGTTGGCGATTTTCAGCTGCTTCGAGCAGGAGGCCCTAGATCTGGAGAGGTGCCATGCGCCCGGATCCACTGGTGTCGGTGAGGCTGGGGTGCCACGGGCAAGTATGTTTGCCCAGCAGTGAGGTCACCATTGTTCTCCCAGCAACCATGGCAGTGCTGAATGTTCAGTGATTGAAGTTGGCAACATGGTTTGACCATTGCTTATGGAAGGATGAGCGCATAATAATCCAGGGAACAGGATGAGCGCATAATAATCCAGGGAACAATGCACATTGACATTGTCTCCATGTTAACTGATCCAATGTCCTTGTCCTTCCTTTCAGCATCAGTGGATCAGGGCCGGGAGGAGGAGGAGCAGCAGGGGTCTCTCTGACACCTGAGGGTCCTGAAGTCTCGGACTCACCTGCGTCACGCCATCTCTGCCAGGAATACACCAGCACACATACTAGCACCTCGGTGGAAATTAGAACATCGGCTAGTGTCCCGGGGCACAGCAGTGAGGGCACTTCACAGTCGCTGGAGGAGCTGGCAGAGTCAGAGAGTGCCCAGGACGCCAGCAGTTGGAGGACTGCAGGGGACCAGGCACATGCTCACTCGGTATCTGATGATGTGCCTCTGGAGTTGTCCCCGATGCAGCAAATGCAGGAAATGCGGCCAGGTGTGTGAGAGCATCTGGGGGAGATACATGAGGCTATGCTTGGCTTGGTGTCCGTGGTGGAGGAGACTACGTGGGCCATGGCCGAAGCAATGAGCCTCATATCTGAGCAATGGACAAGCCCTCACATCGGCATTGACCTCAGCTGGTCAGTGCCAGTGTGGGAGATGGTCTGGGCACCAAGTTTCCCAGCTCGGTGCCCATCCATCCACAGTGAGCAGGGAGGTCTGAAACAACCTCACGTTGGCGTATCAACTGCCTGTCATCTCTGCAGTCTCCTCTCAGGGCACTCCGGATGAGGGCGATAGCTCCTCTGCCCCTCTGCCTGTGACCGTTGCATCCGATGAGGCTGCAATGACTGGGGAGATGCCAGCTGTGGAACTGGCAGCTCCCTCCCAGGCAGGGCCAGCACAGGTTCCACGGGTCAGAGGACGACCACCAAGGTCATCGAGGCCAACAGGACAGCAGAGTCAGCAGGCTATCTCAGACACCGCTCCCAGCGAGGGGGTGGGGGGGAGGGGGGGTGCTGCTGCGGGGGGCAGCACCAAGACGTAGAACCCGAAAACCTAAACATACAGCACCATAGGCACACCACGGGTTTATCACTGCTGCTTTTGTGTTGGCCGCAATGAGATCTTTATGAGTTTAACACTTCTGTCATTTTGTTTTCTTAAGTTCCTTTTGTTATAATATTATATTCAGACATGGCACCGTGGCTGAGGGAGCCTCTTTTGTTCTGCAGGTGGATGGTTACCAATGATGTTATGAGTGTTTTGTGGGACATTCAGCTTTATTTACAAGGCCCTTAGTTAATGTTCCTATCCAGGCAGATTTTGCGCTCAGGTTTCAAGTATGAAGCCTGCAGCCCAGGCTTGTCCTGGAGGTCCATCTGTGCTGTGCTAGCTGAATGTCCATTGGATTAAAACCTCCCGGGTGTCCCTGCCTCCCTGGAGTAGGCCCAGGTCAGCGTCTATCCCCTCAGCATTTCCCTGTGCGCGCTCATCATCGGAATCACTGCTGGACTCATCGTGTGCAGCTGCAGCCAGTGCGCCTACATCTTCGTCATCCACAGCGCCCCCACCCCCGCCCCCCCACCCCCCCATTTCCAGTGCAAGATTGTGGAGAGCGCAGCATGCAACCACTATCAGCAACATACGATCTGGGAGGGTACTGGAGCGCGCCCCTAAGCGGTCCAGGCATCGGAAGCACGTTTTGAGAAGACCAATGTCTCTCTCCACCACAGCCCTTGTGGAGGCGTGGCTCCTATTGTACCGCTGCTCAGCTTCTGTTCTTGGATGGTGAAGGGGGCGTCATGAGCCACCTTCTGAGGGGATAGCATCCGATATCATCGCGCGCCCGCCCAACGAAATATCGCGATGGTGCACAGTGATGTCGGGACACTCGCCCGACATCACCGCAAATCATTTTATGCATTGGCGTGCAGGTCCCGCCCCCACATGCCAATGGGAAAATCCTGCCCTATGTAACTCCTTGTTGGTGTCCCTTTGTTTGTCTTTTTTCCAACATCTTCCTAGCTCTTAAAAACTCAAGCTTGCTGGTACCTGGGCTCTACTTACTGACTTATTTTGTTTCCTATCATGCCCTTTTCACTTTGATAGTCTTATACATGATTGATCTTCTCCCTTTATTTCACTTTTATAATCTATACATTTGAGAGTTCTGTCATCTAGTAGGTGAATTTAATGCAATCCACTTCAATTTTCCATCATATTTCAAAAGTTTCTGTAGTGCAAAAGATCATGATTGACTCAAATGCTACACACGTCAAAAAAAATCAAAAGTACCATTTGTTGCACGAACCATACCAATTGTTCCAAATATAATTTCCACTCATTAACATTCAGGAAAAAAGCTACCAACCAGAAACCAGTAAAAAGCCAACCAACCTTATAAGTACTCTAGTGTTCCGAATATTAATATTAAAAATGTTAAACCAATGTGTGCTTATCTACAAAATCTCATTTTCCATTGTCAACTTTACTCATTATAAATACTTATGCCCACATTTAAAATGAATACTGTTTACATCAAACGTCATGCTGTAATCATGCCCTCCCGTCATAGGTGATGTGGTGGTACCTCAGTGTTACATCTTCTGGTTCCTCAGCTTGGATTGCAGAAAAGTTCCTATGATCCAATTAACACTAATTCTGATCTCCAAATTGCCATGTTTTATTAGTAAACCAGAAATGATCATATTAAAACAATGTATTGTACAAAATAAGGATAGAATGAATAGCTAAAATGTGGACAAAATTGCATTGAACTGGCTGGTCCGATCATTTTCTACCCTCGAATCCTGCTTCACCTGAAGAGTGCACTTGGTCTTAACTTTCTGTAGGCAATGCAACAGGAGATCGATGACAATGTCTGTGTATTTTTATTAAAAGTTTTACATTTATGCATGTTTCCTATCTCCATCACTTGACTTCCTGATGTCATGCTTTTTCACTCTTTTCATGTCAACCTTTTCTCATAGGGTACAGATTTGTAATTGTTTTGCTTACGTCAACTTGCCATTAATTATGCCCTCCCACCACCGGCATGTCTTCTGCCCCATTGCCCAGGTGTGCCACTAGTGGTAGTGCTGTGGCACTACCTTCCACAATAACTAACTTTTAACTCCAAAGCCAACTTGTTGGCCGCTTCCCTGTGTTCTCTCTCACTGTCCCAATAATCAGCTTCGCTTGTAGTATGGTGTTAGGCCAACTTTGGTCACCACTCACACTTAACACTTGTTCAACTATGTTTCTCTATTTACTGTTTTGCTCCTAAGGTTTAACTCACTTTTTACTTCATATAATTTTTTCTATGCTTTTTTCTGATTCCGAATTCCTTTCTTACCTTCCAGTGTATGCACCTTTGCATATTCCTGCTTCCATAGGTATAAAGCGATGTGTTCTTGAAATAAAGTTCCTTTTGCTGCAGAGCTGGTGAGTTTGTGAAGAGCTCTAAGCTTTGTAGCATTTCTATCAGTTGTTATAAATGATAATGCCTGAGGTTAAAATTAAAGTTTGCCAAGGATAGCAAACAGGCCCAGATCTTCCGGTCTCTGGATTGTCGGAGACGTACGACCCAAGATGTGTTTCGGGACTCCATTGAAGACCCGACATGCTGACCTCCAAGGAATTACCCGGGAAGTTTAAACTTCTGATGACCAACTCCCCTGCTCCTCGGGACCCCCCACGAATGTCTGAGACTCTGAGATAGAGTTAGAGGTTTCAGAGAGTTCTGATGCGCTTACCGAATAGTTACGCAGGAAATATTAGACAGAAAACTCCTAATCTAACTCTTGGATACCCCACTACTTGACTACCCCCTGACCTGACCTGATTAACCCCTGACCTGACCACCCCTCCCGATCTGACCCAATTACCCCTGACCCGATCCGACTACCCCCACGGATCCACCTACCCGCCTCACCTTCATAACCACCTCAGCCTCCTGCCCACCTACCACCCTACCCACCAACCACCCTACCCACTTGCCAACATACCCACCTGCCACCCTCTGCACCCACCACCCTACCCAACTGCCACCATAGCCACCTACCACCTCACCCACCTGCCACCCTACTCACACCCAATTACCTCACCCAGCCCATCCACTGACCCACCTACGGTCTCTACAACCCTATCCATTTACTCATGCATCCACTCACGTCATTCACCAACAGTCACCCGTTCACCAACATCCACACTGGATGTTTAAACTTACCTTACGGCAGCTAGTGCTGTAAAAAATGAGTGTGTCCATTCTTCACTGACACTACAGTGCCATGCTAGAGTTCTCTGATGAGCTGCACGCTCCGCATTTCTTGGGAAGCTGGGCTTGGTAGGCCTGGCCAGAAATGCTGGGCTGTGTCAGGGCACAGGAAATTATGGAGCAGCGATCTGATGGTGATTGTTGCTTTGCGGAAGATCCAGGCCATTAGCAATGCATTCAAAAATAATAAACCAATAAAACTTGTCCTCCTTTTACCTCACATTATATTCCCTTCATCAATTAATCATTTCTGCCCTTCACCTTATCACAGACCTTTTCCTTTAGTTAATTTTTGCTCCCCAACCACTTTTGCTGGCTCTATAATAGTTTAAAAGCTCTAATATCTTCCAGTTCTTTCTTTCATTCATTCATGGGATGTGGTCATTGCTGGCAAAGCCTGCATTTGTTGCCCATCCCTAATTGCCTTTGAAATGGTGGCTTGCCACACCATTTCAGAAAGCAGTTAAGAGTCAACCACATTGCTGTGGATCTGGAGTCACATGTAGGCCAGACCAGGTAAGGACAGCAGATTTCCATCCCTAAAGATCATTAGTGAACCAGTTGGGTTTTTACGACAATCGACAATGGTTTCAGGGTCACCATTGCTGATTTTTAATTTCAGATTATTGCTTCAATTCAAATTCCGCCAGCTGCCATGGTGGGATTTGAACCCTTGTCCCCCGAACATTAGCCTTGGCTTCAGAATTGCTAGTCCAGTGATATTACCACTTCGCTGCCGTCTCCACCAAGATGAAAGGTCATTGACCTGAAATCGCGGCCAAGTTCCTCTTCCACAGACAGTTGCTGCCTACCCTGCTGAGTATTTAAGGCAGTTTTTGTTTTCAAGGGGAAAATTTTCTCCCTGTCGGTGGGGGGGTGGGGCTGAGCGGATGCAGGTGGGCACAAAGTCGATCGCTGCCCACGATCGGCTGCGCGCTGCCATTTTACGGGGTCTTGCTAAGCGCTCCCTGTGTGGGCGGGAGGAGGAGGGAGAGCCGGGGCCTGCGCAGAGCGCAGAAATCTCCCTGAGGCATAGAGCTGCCTCAGGGAGATTAGTTTGATTATTATGAATTGAAATAAAGAAAAAAAAAACTATTCAGACATGTTCCCTTCATGTGACAGTGTCACATGAGCTGGGACACGTCAATGAATTTTAATAAGAATCTTCATTCAATTTACAAAGCCTTCATGAAACTTCATCCCATCCGTGGACGAGGTTTCATGATAAATGCGAAGGCCGCCTGAACTCTTTGCCTGCCTGCCAACCTTAAGGTTGGACGGGCAGCCCAGACAACCAGCTTAATTAGATTATTAACGGCCTTAATAGGCCTTTGACAGTTCAGCGAACTGAAGATCGGAATGATGCGTGGTGACCTCAGGATGCATGCCCAATGTCACCGAGCGTCATTTTACGCATTGGGCCCCGCTCGCCGACCAGAAGATTCAGGCCCAAGGCTGTATCCTGTTTTGGTTACTTCATATCCACCTTTGGTGATCCCAGTGTCAGTGAAGATTAATGTTCGTAAATACAAAATGGAAAAAAAAAAGAAGTAAAATATTAGCTGTTAATTCCACTTACATTGATAGGTCAGGTCTGAAATCTTGTCTCTCTGTGGAAGAAAGACCTCCCACGTCTAACATTCAGCATGAAATCATTTTTTAAAAAAAGGTTTAAAAGGAGATCGGGCCATTAAAATTACAAGAAGGCAGCTTGGAGATTTTGAAAATGAAATATTCACCATCAGCTCACTGTGGGGTATGCAATTCAGGGGCTCGAAATAGAATTTAATGAGAATGACTTCAATGTTTCTGACAGGTTTTTGTCCCATGGCATTTCTTGGTTTGCAAAACATAATTAAATCCACTGAACATTTATCTGACTAACACCAGAATGTACATGCATCCAGGAAGGCAGACGTCAAAGATGAGTTGGTCTCATTTTTACAGAAGGTTCATAATTTTTCTCACAGTTGTTCAAATCAATCTTGCTGCTTTTGAGGCTCTTAATAATACAAAATATGAATCAGTTTAACAATTAGCCTGCTAAAAGCATTCTTTGGCCTTCCACTTTTTATTTTCTGAAATATTGATTATTTTGTCAACATTCCTTGTCAACTCATTAATTCATTGAACCATCTCCCGTCTCTCTGACCATATGTCCTTAAAGCTCTGTTTTTTTTTCTGCTTCCCTTTGTCTACCCGGTCATTCTCACCTTTCCCCTTGTAAAACCTTTCTTCCCTTTTGCCTCTTCTTCCTGATTGCACCTCATTCGCAGTTGCTGAGTTTGTGAGATTAGTCAAAAACATTTGACATTGTGAGATTAGTCAAAAAGAAAAAGGAAGCATTCGTAAGGGCTAGAAGGCTGGGAACAGATGAAGCCCGTGGAGAATATAAAGAAAGTAGGCAGAAACTTAAGCAAGGAGTCAGGAGGGCTAAAAGGGATCATGAAAAGTCACTGGCAACCAGGATTAAGGAAAATCCCAAGGCCTTTTATACATATGTAAAAAGCAAGAGGGTAGCCAGGGAAAGGGTAAGTCCACTCAGGGACAGAGGTGGGAATCTGTGTGTGGAGCCAGAAGAAATGAGAGAGATACTAAATGAATACTTCTCATCAGTATTCACCAAAGAGAAGGATTTAGCGGTCGATTTGTCTAGGGAAGAGTGTGTAGATATCCTGGATCATGTTGAGAACAAAAAAGAGGAGGTGTTAGGCGTCTTGAAGAATATTAAGGTGGATACGTCCCCAGGGCCAGATGGGATCTACCCCAGAGTACTGAGGGAGGCAAGGGAGGAGATTGCTGGGGCCTTGACAGAAATCTTTGTATCCTCACTGGTTACGGGTGAGGTCCCAGAGGACTGGAGAATGGCCAATGTTGTTCCATTGTTTAAGAAGGGTAGCACGGATAATCCAGGAAATTACAGGCCGGTGAGCCTTATGTCAGTGGTAGGGAAATTATTGGAGAAGAATCTTCGTGACAGGATTTACTACCATTTGGAAGCAAATGGGCGTTTTAGTGAGAGGCAGCATGGTTTTATGAAGGGGAGGTCGTGTCTCACTAACTTGATCGAGTTTTTCGAGGAAGTGACAAAGATGATCGACGAGGGAAGGACAGTGGATGTTATATACATGGATTTCAGTAAGGCCTTTGACAAGGTCTCTCATGGCAGACTGGTACAGAAGGTAAAGTCGCACGGGATCAGAGGTGAGCTGGCAAGATGGATACAGAATTGGCTTGGTCATAGAAGACAGAGGGTAGCAGTGGAAGGGTGCTTTTCTGAATGGAGAGCTGTGACTAGTGGAGTTCCGCAGGGATCAGTGCTGGGACCTTTGCTGTTTGTAGTATACATAAATGATTTGGAGGAAAATGTAACTGGGCTAATGAGTAAATTTGCAGACGACACTAAGGTTGGAGGAGTTGCAGATAGTGAAGAGGATTGTCAAAGTATACAACGGGATATAGAGCGGTTGGAGACTTGGGCGGAGAAATGGCAGATGGAGTTTAATCCGGACAAATGCAAGGTAATGCATTTTGGAAGGTCTAATACAGGCAGGAATTATACAGTAAATGGCAGAACCCTTAAGCGCATTGACGGGCAGAGGGATCTGGGTGTACAGGTCCACAGGTCACTGAAAGTGGCAACGCAGGTGGATAAGGTAGTCAGGAAGGCATATGGCATGCTTGCCTTCATTTGCAGGGGTATTGAGTATAAAAGCTGGGAAGTCATGCTGCGTCTGTATAGAACCTTGGTTAGGCCACACTTGAAATATTGCTTACAATTCTGGTCACCACATTGCCAGAAGGATATGGAGGCATTAGAGAGGGTGCAGAGGAGGTTTACCAGGATGCTGCCTGGTCTGGAGGTTATTAGCTATGAGGAGAGGTTGGAGAAACTCGGATTGTTCTCACTAGAGCGACGGAGATTGAGGGGCGACTTGATAGAACTTTACAAAATTATGAGTGGCATGGACAGAGTAGATAGTCAGAAGCTTTTTCCCAGGGTGGAAGAGTCAATCACTAGGGGACATAGATTTAAGGTGAGAGGAGAAAACTATAGAGGAGATGTGCGGGGTGAGTTTTTTACGCAGAGGATAGTGAGTGTCTGGAATTCGCTGCCAGAGGAGGTGGTGGAGGCAGGTACTTTGGTGGTGCTTAAGAGGCAGCTTGACAAATACATGAATAGCATGGGAATAGAGGGATATGGACCCCGGAATTGCAAAATGTTTTAGTTTGACAGGCAATATGATCGGCGCAGGCTTGGAGGGCCGAAGGGCCTGTTCCTGTGCTGTACTTTTCTTTGTTCTTTGTTCTTTGTGTTCGTGTGCTCAGTGCTGGCTGACACTGAGGCATGCATGACCCCTTGTGGGTCAGAATTAACAAGGAGGAGGGAAAAAAGTGCCAGGAAAGAAGATTGAAATAATATATCCTAGCTCCATGAATAGAGAAGGAGAAAAGTCTAAGGAACTTGAGAAAGGGGATAGATAGAGAACCAAAATACTAAGATAAACTGATTTCAGGTTTTTCAGGCTTGTGAATAGTTCTTTTTTATAAATGGCAATGTTTCGCAAAATAGTGAAGTATAGATGCTTGTAAGTATTGAAAATGTATTTTTGACTCCAGGATGAGCTACTGACCACATATATGCTCTACCATCAAGACCATCTACTTCCATCTCTGTTAAATTGCCCAACTCCCAGTACAGCAATTCCTCAGTTTTAAAATTCTCATCTTTGTTTTCAAATCCTTCCATTGCCTCACCCCCCCACCCCCACCATTTGTATAATCAGCTTCAGTTCTGCAACCCGCTGAGATCTCTGTACTCCTCCAATTCTGGTCTTTTGTACATCCCTGATTTTAATCGCTCCACCACTGGTGGCCATGCATTCAGTTACCAAGGCCCTAAACTCTGGAATTGCCTAAACCTCTCTACCTCTTTACCTCTCCTGCTTTCAGACGCTCCTTAAAACCTAGATTTTGTTTGATAATGCTCCAGTGAAGCACCTTAGGTTGATTTAGAATGTCAAAGGCACAATAAAAATACAGGTTGTTTTTATTTTTAGTGAATAGGAAATTTCAGCCAATTCGCTTGCTTTATATCTTACGGACAATTGAATGCTTGAAACCCGGGACATGTTGGATGTGCAGCAAAATATTTCATTACACAGGTGCAAATATGGATTCAAATTCAATTAATGGCTGGACAAAAAACATTTTAGTATTTCTCATCAGGTCAAAATATTAATCATAGCATGAAGCCCACACAGGACAAATGTACAGACAGTGTCTCTGAAATCACTTCACATTTGCTTGCAAAACGTTGCTCTGGTTAGCTTGTATAACAAAATAAAATGTAGAATGCGATTTTACAACTATTCTAATTGAAACTAAATTCTGGCTAGGGAGAATTTGGTGTGCATAGTAATGTCAGAAAAAAACCCAGCAGATGTATATCAGTAATTTACTGTGAAGGCACCATATTATCAGGCTGGTATAGATTTCAGTGTGCAGATTTGACAGCAGATCAGGCTTGATGACAAAGCTATTATATATCCCCTAAAATGTGTTGTGAACCTCAGCTGAGAATTCATTTCATACACAGAACTGTTCTTTGAGTTGCTGACTTATCTGTAGCCAATGGATCTGGATTGAGAAATGGTTATCACATTTCCTACTTCAAACAAGTTTTGCGTTGAGGATATTGTACCATAAAATGCCACACCAAATCAAAAATCACTCATGCCAAACATTCCGGCTGCTCCATTTCATGTTGTCAAATTGGAGGACCATACATTTTCAGTTGAATTCAATCGGAGTCAACAAGAGATTCCTTATTTAGTCTGAGTTGGTGGCTCTTTTCTGAGCCATCCAAAGTAGGCAATCCCACCAGAGCTTTCACCAACGCAGTTTCTCAAGCTGGACGAGAGAAAGAGCAAATCCTGAAATTTCCTCCACGGTTTTCCATTCATTCCATTGCAGCTCCAAGTTCAATTGATAGAATTCAGTAAACAAAGCGGCAACAGGGGCATAACTTTTCGCCTTTAGGTCTGGCGGCACCTGTGGAGTGAGAAACAGAGTTAACGTTTCGAGTCCGTTTGACCCCTCTTCAGAAAAGGTGAGTCGTGCGGACTTGAAACATTAACTCTGTTCCTCTCTCCACAAATGCTGCAAGACCTGCTGAGTTTTTCCAGCATTTTTTGTTTCTATTTCAGATTTCCAGCATCCACGGTATTTTACTTTTAACTTTCCACATCTATGCTGGTACCAGGGAACCTAACTCATGGACAGCGTACAACTGCAAGACGCACTGCCCATATTTTCCATTCATAGGATATCAATGGATGGAAAATTGTGGGAGAGTCATTTCTGATTTAGTGCTCCACATTCATAAAATTTGCCAGTAGGAATTGTACTTATAAAAATTACCCGATCACCATGGTACTTTAATAAAACATTGCCGCACCAACTAGTTTCCATTTGTAATGCCTGTTGCATAGCAATTAAATCTGTCCTGTTGTTCTGTAAAAATGGTTTCTAATCACAGCCAGATAACATTATTGACTGAAATCTTTTTTAAGACAGGCATGCCTTCTTGGATCTTGACTTTTCTAATTCTATCTGTTGCCCTACCTAATACCCAAGTTAAAAACAAATTATGACTAGCAGTTTACCCCGTCAAACTGTTTTAACTGTCCCTAGAACCCTACATTGTGAAGTCAGTATCTTAATTCATTAGTAGTATTGAAGATCATGGAAATTGCTTTGGCAAAACTTGCATATATTAATCAAAAAACCTATAAATTATTAAATGGACACTTGATTTGTATTATAGTATTTTACAGTAACACACTAATCAAATATATCAAATGACAGCCATATACAGTGATTTGGATAGGTTTTTCTTCAACCCTTTACATTCACTAAATAAGACTGTAAACAGTAGGTAACCAAAAGGAAAAATGCGTAAGTAAAACTACAGATTATGTTCACAATATTTGGAACGGCTTGAGTAAAATACAAGTTGCTTCCAGTTGTAATGTTTCTCGATCTGGATTCTGCATTTTGCCAGCCTGCCAGATTAAACTGGGTGAAGCAGGAATGCCTCAGCACAACACATGTACGTCAATACATATTTCAGGAATGGAATGCTTTGCCTTAACTTGCCTTGTTTCACTGTATCATCATCCTAAAAAGGCAATTTTAGAATTGTGGTTGAAGAGTCTTGAGAAGTTCCTTTCAAGATTCCATCAAGGTAGCTGTGGCTCCGTGAATCTTGCCTCTGAGTCAGAAGGCCAGAAAGACTTGGGTGAATAAAACTAGGCTGATAATTCAGTGCTGCACCATCAGAGATACCATCTTTCAGTTAAGATGTTAAAGCTGAGGACCTGTGTATCCTATAAGGTGGTCTTAAATGATCCCATTGCACTAAGAAGAACAGGAGAGTTCTCTCTGGAGTCCTGGCCAACATTTATCCCTCAACCAACACCAGTAAAACAGGTTATCTGGTCATTATCAGATCACTTGCTATGTGAAAACTGACTGTCAAGTTTCCAACATTACAAAAATTACGACTTAATTGGCTGCAAAGCACTTTGGAATAACCCAAAGCTGTAAAAGGCACTAAATAAATGAAAATCTGTTTTAAATAGATGCAGAATTTAGTTCAATGAAATACTTACTGTATTCTCCAGAATGTTAGTAGTCACACATACATTTTCACTAAATTATAAGAACATATCTATGCATCATAATAGTTTAATATTTCTCAGATCTTTCGGATATTGTAAAGTTTGGCCTAAACTGAGCAACAGGCTGATTTTTTTTTTCTAGAGTCTTTCAAAAGGGTCAACACCATTTCATCACTGGAGGAAATAGGCTTTGTAATGTACAGAAATAGCTGATGGTGATTAGGCATCACAAGTTTTGCCAGCCATTTTTTCCGTTTGTTTGTTTCAACATTAATCAGATGTGACCAGCAGGACAAGGAGATGAATGTTTGCAATTGAAAGAATTTGCAGTCCACAGGAGCAGAGTTGGGTGAGCAGTGCCACTGTCAATCTCAGTGTAATTACTGACCCAGTTTTCTCAGCACTGAACAAATACTGTGCACAGCACTTCTCCACCTACTGTCTAGTTCTAGCTGGAGTACTGTCTCTTTCCAGTGGGTATCCAGTTAATGGTGTTTGGTATCCTCACTTTTGAAAATGACTGTCAGCTCGGTGATGAAAAGGAAAACAAAGTTAAGCCAAGTGGATTTCTTTGTGAAACCCGTCTTCTTATCTTTACTTTTCTCCTTCACACTCTTATTTACTGGTCTCCCTGTATCTTTCTTGGCCCTGGACTCAACGCCTATTTTGTTGTTTTACAACCTCCTTCTGTCCCTTTCTGTAAATGCTTGACCCTGTTTCTTTGCTATGGTTTGTCTCAATCTCCCTCTCTTTTGTAAAAGAGGCCATCCAATTACATGGAGCATAAATGTTTGATGTGTTCTTATGAACTTTCTTTGCTACTTACACAGAGGCATTAATATTTCTATTTTGGTTAACAGCTCTGCTAAAATCAGGGAGAAACACATTTCATGTTAATATGGTAAGCATGCACATACTGCTTTCGCAAAGTAGTATTTGAAACCATACTGATGTAGTAATGCACTTCTGACAGATAAAGGCCATCATTTCATTTAGTCTACCCATCCAATTTCCACTTTTTCTCCTACAAGAATGGTACTGATTTTAACCCTAAGCCACCTTCTGTAATCTTGACCCTCATGGTTCAGTCTGAACCACCTGTCTACACTAGTTGGTGGGCCTCATAACTTATGCATATTGAGGTCCTTGTGTGTCAAAAGGACCCCGATTTCCTTTAGACCTGGCCCGGGGAGGGATGCCACTGTGACTTCCTCACCAGGGAAAAGTAGATCAGCAGCTATCAAGAAGAATGAAAAAGCCATAAAAAAATACGTCTGAAACTTTCGTTTTTGGGGTCAGGAGGAACAGGAATCTTCTGCCGGGACTCCCATGGAAAGTTTTGGTCTCTCCTGCCCCTACCTTGTCTCCAGTGGGAACCTTCCACTAACTCCTCACCTGAAAACCATCGTCTGGCCAAGGCCGCCTAATCTTTATTAGCCAGCATCTGCTCTGCTCTTTCCTTCTGCTCACTCCAGGGGAGAAGTGGTTTGGCGGAATTTAAATGAAGCCTGGCAGTTAAAATTATGGAAGATCTCTTGCTGTCGCTGGTGGGCAGAAAATGAACACCGGAGAGACACTACATGTTAGAATCCATTTCACCGCAGACCCCCACCGCATCAGTGGGTTCCTGGAGACCACCTTCTGGACCCATAAAAATAGCCCAGGCCACTGCCACCCCAACCCTCCGTGATTGCTCATGGTTCCCTGCTCTCCCCATCCTAAACCTAACTGTGTTTCCCTCATAGCAGTTTAGGCGCATTTTCTTTTGCAGCATATGCATCAGCACACCTGTTTGTCATCTTGCAACTCACCTGGTGAGTATACCCGAGGTCAGAGCCCTTAAATCAGAATGGTCACTTCACCACAGAAATGGAGTTCAACCACCAGACTGCACTGCTCGGCTGCCCTCAAGTCAACTAAAACCACAAAGAAAGACTTACAATTGTAAAGCACCTCAAAGTGCTTCACAGCCAATGAAGCATTCCTGAAGTGTAGACACTGTTAGAATCTAGGATACGCAGTGGTTAATTTTTGATGACAACAAGGTCCCACCAACAGCAAAGAAATAATGGCTACATTATCTGCTTTGGTGATGTTGGTTGAAGTATTGATCAAGACACCGAGGATAACTCCCTGCTCTTCTTTGAAATAGTGTTATGGGATCTTGTATATCCACTTGAGTGGGCCGTCAGGGGTGTTAGTTTAAACATGTCACCTGCTTTCAGTACTTCTCTGAAGTGCCTGACTGTATTATGCACTTGGTTTTCTGACTTAAACCGACAGCCTTCCAGCTCAGGGGTAATATTGCTATCAACAGAGCCACAGCTCACGTTCGCACACTAGTGAAGAGGTTGGACAAAACGCATAAAATAGGTCTCACCAGGCCTTGTACAATTGTTAAATTATCTGTTTCAGGTTATATGTTGCTTTTTCAACAACCCCTATTGCATCTCTCTTTCTCTTTGCACTTCCATTGTACTTTTCTCCCTCTCCTGCCTCATTTGCTTTGCTTCGTTGGTGTCTTTGTCTCTTGCATCAGTTTCCTCTAAGGACCTGTTAGGACCCGCTCAGTTCATGCTAACAATTGTAGCTGCCAAGTTTCTTGGACACATTCAAAGAACATCAATAGCTATTTTGAAAGTGGGCAGAACGATATAACACCCTATATAATATCAGGACTGGTTGTTTTCTGCAATTCCCTGGGTTTATATCAGAGCAGTAGGTTAATTCTGGATCAATGCATCATTCAGATAATTACACTTGTTATAAATAACAGTTACACACCTTTGAATTAAAAAACCCTAGAAGTATAATTTATCATTCTCTTAATTTTACCTAAGATCTTTCATGTTATTCGTCGGTTTCTACCAGAATTCTAATGTTCATGATAAAGTTTTCCAAAGTTGGCATAGATAATTAAGCAGCCTTTGCCTAAAGACAAAATAATATTTTTATAAACATGTAACATTTTAATGGAAGATGACTTGGATATATGTCTTTTGGGATTGTTTGAGAGTCCAGAGAATCTGAAATTATCTCTTTTTATTCTTTCACGGGATGTGGATGTCCCTGGCTTAGGCCAGCATTTATTGGCCATCTCGAATTGCCCTTGAGAAAGTGACGGTGAGCCTTCTTGAACCGTTGCAATCCGTGTGGTCTAGGGCTGTTTGGGAGGGAGTTCCTGATTGATTTACAAGTATCATGTCGAAATTCAATTACTCAGATAAAACACTCAAGACACTGCAACAAAAGTCTGCAAAATAAATAATTTTTCTCGGTTTCTCTATTAGTGTCACTTTTCAATACTTGTACCTGGCAACTAGTCATAATGGTCATTAGGTTCAACAGTCTGCAACATAATAAGTTTGCTGTTTACTGAGCTAATATGGAAAGGTTGGCACTGGTTGACAGCCTGTAATAATAACTATAACATTCTGCCTTGTATTTGTCCTCTATAGCATTTTGCATCAGGTTAGTTTGGGTCAGGTGGGATGTTCATCTCTTAAGTAAAATGTATCATTTCAATGTAGTCATCTGATCACTCGGTGATAGCAAAGCCTTCTGAATAATACAGTAGAATAGCTATTTATACCCAAATTTCCACCTGCCTGAGGCACTAGATATTGCACCAATGGGAAAGGTTTTTCTTTTCATCATAACGTGGATGCCCTGATTTAAATGTATACTTTTAAATGCAAACAATTATGGTTAATAATTTAGCCTGCATTGATAGGGCAGAGAATGGCTTTGGTTTAACTTTTTGCAGTGTTGTTTACTTGAAGAACCAATAGTTAGCACACTCACCTTAGAGTCACAAGGTTGTGAATTCAAGGCAAACTCATTGGAGCACAGAAAAAGACAAACAGGAAAATATCAGGTGATTCAATGCACCATCCCAAAACATCATGATTCCCTGTGATGTTTCTCACTGTAGCGTCCTGAAAGAGGCAAAAAAAAAAATTTGTAAACCCTAGGTTAACTGAAGGAGAAAAATGTATGAAAAACTCCTTTCCAAATCATCAACTTGATCAAAATCAAGTTCCAAGGGATTGCAGTGAACATGCGGCACAAACACAAATTCTACCTACCTTCTGTATGATATTAGCCCTAGTGAATAACTTCACAATATGGTTATGAAGTAGGCCATTCAGACCTTCAAGCTCAATCAGCATCCCATTAGACCATGGTTGTTGTCTCTTCAACTCCACTTAACTGATTTTGCTCTATATGTCTTAATACTCGTACCAAAATCTATTGATATCAATCAAAGCTTCAATCAACTTAGCATCCACAGTCTTCTGGGAAGCCGAGTTCCAGATTTCTATGACCCTTTGTGTGAATGACCCTTTGGCTCCACACTAGCGAACCTTAAATCATTTTAAAGACTTTGATTGTATCTCAAGTCAGCCTTTGCATTGAAGGGCAACATGCCAAATTTATGCAACCCAACCTCATAAATTGTCAAAAGGTGAAAGACTCTGGCAACATCCCAACTTTAACATGCTCCAGGACTAACCGTGCCCCTAGCCAAGCTATTCCAGTACAGCTACAACATTGGCATCTACCCAGCAATGTGGAAAATTGTCCAAGTAAGTACTGTCCACAAAAAGCAGGACAAACACTCTGGCAATTATCACCCCATCTCAATCATCAGCAAAGTGATGGAAGTTATCATCAGCAGTGCTATCAAATGTCATCTGCTCAACAACAACTCCTCATTGATGCTTAGTTTAGGCTCCACAAGGGGCACTTTGTTCAACACCGCATTACACCCAGTGTCCAAACATTGTCGAAAGAGCTGAATTTCAGAGTTGAGGTGAGAGTCAATGACATCAATGTAGCATTTGACTGACTATGGCACCAAGGAGCCCAAGCAAAACTGGAGTCAATGGGAATCAGGGGAAAACATTACACTGGATGAAACCATACCCAGCACAAAGGAATATGGTTGTTGAAGGTCAGTCATTTCACCCGAGGACATGCTGCTGCAAATGTTCATCAGGGTAGTGTCCTGGCCCAACCATCTTCAGCTGCTTCATCAATGACCTTCCTTTCAACATAAGGTCAGAAGTGGGGATGTTCACGGATGATTGCACAATGTTCAGCTCCATTTGTGGGTCCTCAGGTACTGAAGCAGTCCATGTCCTTAGACAGCAAGACCTGGACAACATTCAGGCTTGGGCTGGTAAGCCACAAGCATCATTTCTGCCACACAAGTGCCAGGCAATGACCATCTCAGAGAGAATCTAACCATCGCTCCCTTGACCTTCAACTGCATTAACGTCACTGTATCTCCCCCATTAACATCCTGAGGGTTACCATTGACCGGAAACTTAACTTGACCAGCCATATAAATACTGTGGCTACAAGAGAAGGGGCTGACAGGTTGGGTCCCTTTTCTCTTGAAAAAAGATGGGTGAGGGATGACATAATAGAGATATTTTAAAGTATCAAAGGTTTTGATAGAGTGGATACAGAGAAAGTGTTTCCTGTTTTGGGCGAGAGCATAACTAGAGTCCATCAATATAAGATAGTCACCAAGAAGCCCAATAGGGAATTCAGAAGAAACTTCTTGACTCAAAGAGTGGTAAGAACGTGGAATTCGCTACTACAGGGAGTGATTGAAGCAAATAGTACAGATGTATTTAAGGGAAAGTTAGACAAGCATGAGGGAGAGGGGAATAGATGGTTACAGCACCTCATCCGCCACATTAAGCATTCACTTGCTCCACTACTGGAGCGTAGTAGCAGCAGTGTGTACCATTTACAGGATGTAAAGCAGGAACTCATCAAGGCTCCTTAGACAGCACCTTGCAAACCCACAACCACAACCATCTAGAAGGACAAGGGCAGCAGACACATGGGAACACCACTACCTGGAAGTTCTCCTCCAAGTCACTCACCATCCTGACTTGGAAATATATTCCTGTTACTTCAGTGTTGCTGGGTCAAAATCCTGGAACTCCCTTCCTAACAGCACTGTGGGTGTACTTACACCACATGGGCTGCAGCGGTTCAAGAAGGCAGCTCACCACCACCTTCTCAAGGGCAAGTAGGGATGGGCAATAAATGCTGGTCTAGTACACATCCCATCAATGAATTAAAAAAAATGTCCAAGCCCATGAAGTCTGATGGCATCAGGGAAGAAATGGGAAAAGGAAACCTGATTTCCATGTACTGTCACCCTTCAGCTGATAAATCAGTGCTCCTCCATGTTGGACACCACTCGGAGAAAGCACTGAGTGTGCCAAGGGCGCAGAATGTACTTTGGGTGGCAGATTTCAATGTCCATCACCAAGAGTGGCTCGGTAGCACCACCACAGACCGAGCTGACCAAGTCCTAAAGGACATAGCTGCTAGACTGCATCTGTGGCAGGTGGTGCAGGAACCAACAGGGGAAAACATATTTGACCTCATCCTCACCAACCTGCCTGGCGTATTTGCATCTGTCCACGACAGTACTGGTAGGGGTGACCACCGCCCAGTCCTGGTGGAGACGAAGTCTTGTCTTCACATTAAGGATACCCTCCATCATGTTGTGTGGGACTACCACCGTGCTAAATGGGATAGATTTCAAACAGATCTAGCAACTCAAGACTGGGTAGCCATGAGGTGCTGGAGGCCATCAGCAACAGTAGAATTGTACTCAACCAATTTGGAACCTTATGTCCGACATATCCCCAACTCTACCATTACCATCAAGCCAGGAGATCAACCCTGGTTCAATGAAGAGTGGAGGAGGGCATGCCAGGAGCAGCACCAGGCTGTCAGCCTGGTGAAGGACTACTTGCATGCCAAACAGCATAAGCAGCAAGCGATAGGCAGAGCTAAGTGATTCCACAACTAACAATTCAGATCTGAGCTCTGCAGTCCTGCCACATCCAGTCATGAATGGTGGTGGACAATTAAGCAACTCACTGGATGGGCAAGCTCCACAAATATCCCCAACCTCAATGATGGGGGAGCCCAGCATATCAGTGCAAAAGATAAGGCTGAAGCATTTGCAAAAATCTTCAGCCAGAAGTGCCAAGTGGATAATTCATCCCAGCCTTCTCTGGAGGCCCCCAGCATCACAGATGCCAGTCTTAAGCCAATTTAATTCACTCCATGTGATATCAAGAAAAGGCTGAAGGCACTAGATACTGTAAAGGCTAAGGACCCTGAAAACATTCCAGCAATAGTACAGAAGAATTGTGCTCCGCACCCATAGCGAAGCTGTTCCAGTGCAGCTACAACACTGGCATCTACCCAGCAAAGTGGAAATTTGCCCAGGTAAGTCCTGTACACAAAAAGCAGGACAAACCCAATCAGGCCAACTGCCGCCCCTTCAGTCTAACCTCAATCATCAGTAAAGTGACGGAAGGGGTCATCAATAGTGCTATCAAGCAGCACTTGCTTAGCGATAACCTGCTTACTGATGCTCAGTTTGTGTTCCGCCAAGGCCACTCAGCTCCTGACTTCATTACAGCCTTAGTTCAAACATGCACAAAAGAGCTGAACTCCAGAGGTGAGGTGAGAGTGACTACCATTGACATCAAAGCAGCGTTTACCCGAGTGTGCCATCAAGGGCCCCTCGCAAAACTGGAGTCAATGGGGTTCAGGGGGAGAACTCTCCACTGATTAGAGTCACACCTAACACAAAGGAAGATGGTTGTGCTGGTTGGAGGTCAATCACCTCAGTTCCAGGACATCGCTGCAGGAGTTCCTCAGGGTAGTGTACTTGGCCCAATCATTTTCAGCTGCTTCATCAATGACCTTCCTCCCATCACAAGGTCAGAAGTGGGGATGTTCGCTGATGATTGTACAATGTTCAGCACCATTCGCGACTCCTCAGATACTAAAGCAGTCAATGTCCAAATGCAGTAAGATCTGGACAACATCCAGGCTTGGGCTGACAAGTGGCAAGAAACCTTCGTGCCACACAAATGCCAGACAATGACCATCTCCAACAAGAGAGAATTATACCATTGCATCTTGACATTCAATAGCATTACCATCGCTGGATTCCCCACTATCAACATCCTGGGGGTTATATTGACCAGAAACTGAACTAGACTAGCCATATAAATACTGTGGCTACAAGAGGCGGTCAGAGGCTGGGAATTCTGCAGAGGGTAACTCACCTCCTGACTCCTCAAAGCCCGTCCACTATCTACAAGGCACAAATCAGGAGTGTAATGGAATACTCCCCACTTGTCTGGATGTTTGCAGCTTCAAAAACACTCAAGAACCTTAACAGCATCAGGACAAAGTAGCTTTCTTGATTGGCACCCCATCCACAAACATTCACTCCCTCCACTACTGACGCACAATGGCAGCAATGTGTACTGTCTATAAGATGCAATGCAGGAACTCACCAAGGCTCTCTAGACAGCACTTTCCAAACCCATGACCGCTACCATCTTGAAGGACAAGGGCAGTAGGCACATGGGGACACCACTACCTGGAAGTTCCCCCTCAAGCCATTCGCCACCCTGACTTGGAAATATATCACCATCCCTTCATTGTTGCTGGGTCAAAATCCTGGAACTCCCTCCCTAACAGCATTGTGGGTGTGCCTACACCACATGGACTGCAGTGGTTCAAGAAGGCAGCTCACCAGCACCTTATCAAGGGCAATTAAGGATGGACAATAAATGCTGGCCTAGCCAGCGACTTCTACATCTTATGACTGAATTAAAAAAAGCACCTTCCAATCCCATGACCTCTACCACTTAGAATGAGCAAGCACACGGGAACACTAGCTTCTCATCCAAGCCACACTTCATCCTGTCTTGGAACTATATCGCCGTTTGTCGTGAAAATATAATAATTTTCATAACATTGTTGTGATTTATTGTAAAGCAACATTAATAGTGGGGCTTGGATTAGTTTCTCTGTGTGGATGTGTGTGTGGGGGATTTAATTGAATTAGAGACAGCTAGTTCGGAGTTTTTGAGTGTTCAAAAGGGAAGCTAGGTTAGAAATGCTAAATATGTAAACATGGCTGAAGTTTTAGAATGTAAGGTGTGAGGTGTGAGGAACATCTGCATTTTTAGATAAACCCGAGTAGAGAATTTCAAAGAAATGGTAAGGTATTACACCTAGCCATAAGAAGTTAAGCCAAATAGTGTGTTTATTTTTCCCAAAGATTACTGATAATATGAGTGCTATGAAAGGTTTATATTATAGAAAAAGTAAAGTTGCCAAGACATATTGGAATAATGGGATTTACATTAAAAGGGGAGAAATTTGTATAAAGGAGCTGAGGTTATGTGTAAGCAGATGACATTCTAAGATCTAACATGTGTGAAAAGCCTCCAGCCTCTGTACATCAAGTTGCTGTCTACAGGAACGGAAGCTAAGAAAACTCACTGTGGATATCACTGTCCAGGGTATTGTGTCGCTTTGCCTGGGTCTGTTGAAATTTATTTGTTTTTACTATTACCTTAACAGAGGTGTAACTGGGAGTCAGGTTAATTAGGGGGGCTAGGAGCTATCATAATAGTAATTTGGAGACCTATGTATATGCTTAAAACCTTTTCTTCTATTAATAAATGTTTAATTTAGTTTTGTGACTTGTGACTAAGACTTGGTGGACCTCTTACTACTGAATTCAAGGCACACACTTCAAAATAAAAATACAAATTGCAAATACATTTGTGGCAGCTGTTTCAAGTTTCCCTCTGGGATTTGAGCAGCTCAGCATTTACCATCCGCTGTGCCATAACACCATTCCTTCACTGTCATTGGTCAAAATCCTGGAACTTCCTCCCTAACAGCACTGTGGGTGTACCTACACCACATGGACTGCAGTGATCCAAGAAGGCAGCTCATCACCATCTTCAGAAAGGCAATTAGGGATGGGCAATATACGCTGGCCTGGCTAGCAATACTCACATTCCATGACTGAAAAAGAGATTTATTTTTGAACTACCACAGTGAACTTCAGACTCATCATTCAAGCTGTGAGTTATTCAAAGTGTTGGCAACCTTCTACATAAAGAGCACCTGCTAACATCTAATCTAGTCATACGCTTACATAGTTTATAGGCTTGATCCCAGTTCTTTTTTAATATTTGCTTCATTTTCCCGGACCTATGTATCGCAAATAGGCTATCCACACAGATGCAGTCTGGTTCATTCAATATTTTAAATACGTCAATGCAATGTTACTATTAAATGCTATGCTTTTCAAGACTAACAAGGGATTTGAGTAGATAAACCTGCAGAGAAGTGCTGAAGAGGTACTACATAATTTTGCAGATGAGATGTTAGTCCAAGCAACTATCTTAGTGCATGGTTCATGGCCACAGAATGAGCAGTGCAAGCAGGTGATTGTAGCTCTAGAGTCTTGTGTAGGAGGGAGCAGAGTTTCCTGTTGCCTACTTGATGAAGTGGACTGTTCTTATACACATCTCCTCATATGACCCATATATATCTCATGGGAAATGGTAATATCTGGAATCCATTCTCTTCAACTGCTGCATGACGTTCCTTTGCTCCTTCCTGTGCAGCCGCTCCTCCATTGTAATGGTATAAAAGAGCATGTCACACCTGTTCATAAGAAGCCCTCGCCGCGAGTGGGTAGAAAACAAAATCTCTCATGGGGTCTCACAGTATTGGAAATGGTCAGACATGAGATCGGATCTCTGTGGGAGGAATGTCAGAACCTTTGCAGGAAACCATTCCCAGCTGCAGAAATCAATACCGAATCTCTTCGTTCTCTGAACCTTTTTTCACATTTTTAAAGAACTCACTCAAAGGTTGTGGGCACTGCTAGCAAGGCCAGAATCTATTGCTTATCCATAATTGCCCTTAACTGAGTGGCTTGCTCGGCAATTTCAAAGTCAACCACATTACTGTGGGTCTGCAGTGACATATCAGATAAAGTGAAGACTGTAGATTTCCATGAGCAAATCAGGTGCGTTTTTAATGACAATCCAATAGCTACAAAGTTCATTACTGACACTAGCTTTTCAATCCAGATTTATTTATTAGCTGAATTCAAGCTACCACAGTGGGATTTGAACTCATGTCCATGGATTACTAGTTCAGGCCTTTAGGAACACCAGGACGAGACTACATTCCTTTCTGCCTGTCTCAGCTGGTCCTGCGGTCTCAGTCTAACTTATCCTGAGTTCAATCTGAGTGTAGGTGCAGGAATCTTGGGACTGTGGCTACAATGGCTTTCATTATAACATATTCAAATGAGCTTAGGGAGGACTGGAGGGATGGATTACAGGAAGGTCCATGAAGCACAGAAGAACTTGGGAAGGAGTGGGCATCTATGTTGGGCCAGGAAATCAATGTAAACAGGTTCCACTCCATTTTGCCGACTGAAGAAAGTTACTTGCTCTGATCATACTGTAAAATTATGCTGGAGTTGTTAATACAAAGCTAACTAGGTATCATGCTTGCTTTCTATTTTTTATTGCAATATATAAAAACTCCATGAAATGAGTATTAATGCTCCCAAATAGCAGGGTAAGGATTTAATCAATGGGCAGAAAGATGATTGCGGACTTCATGGTGTGAGCTTTTGATAGCTGTCTGAAGCTAGTATCGTGACTTAGGGACCTGCCTTTGAAATGTGAGGCAGCTGTGCCTGGGTGTTGTATTCATGCACATAATCCTCTTAATGTCATTCTTTATTTGTGCAGAAGAACCATCCAAATCACTCATGAATATGCGGCATTCATCAATGTTCAAAGCACATGTATAATTCTGTTAAAAATGTGCACGATTATTAGATATATGATTCTGAACAGCCCAAAGAAATAATTGCTTTACAATAAATTTATAAAGTTCTCGACAGTTTTCCTTTTAAATGCAATGGGAAATCAATTTTCTGTAATTATATTTCTAAAATGTGACTAATTAGCAGTGCCCTTGCATAACAACGGTTCTGATGATTTATTTCTCAACCAAAAAATCATGCTTAAGGAATATGAAAGATGAAAGTCAATGCAGAGTGATTGGCCCAGATTTCATGGTCAGTAGTGAAGTAATGGTACTCGCAGCTGACCTTGAAGAAATCTTCTCACAAAGTCCAAGCGATCATTCTGCAGTAGATTTTCCTGTTCCTTTTCCCCGTGGCAAGTTAAATTTGACACCTAGCCAAAGGGATCTCCAGGTGTCCAGCAACAGTGATGTAATCAAACCGGATAAGCAGCCAGTCACACCAAAGCTTTCCCACAGACAGCAAACCAGGAAGTTAAAAGCACTGATAATGCTTCACCTTTTAATCACTTTACAGACAACTATGTAAAGATTGAAACATACACATGGGATTAAGGAAGAAGCTGAAATAACCTAAACAAACATTCTTAGAAGAAGTATTTTATGATTTAAAAATATGTGCATTTAGTTTATCGTAAGGAGAAATCTGACATTTCACAAACATAAGATTAATTTTTCAGGGCCTTAGGCTGCTGAGCAATAATTATGAACGAAGAAAAACAGTTTTATCTTATTCAACACTGTGCAATTTTTTCAAGGGCTCTTACAACAAGACTAATAATGTAAAAATTCAGTGATTCTAAGTGATTGCAGTCTGGGGCAACTTTAACAGTGCACCCTCTGGAGAAGTGTAGAAACACTGACAAATCTAACTGTGCGTGTGCAGGCTCCAGAAGATGCTGACAGTTTCAGAGTAATGTGGGTGAATGCTGATGGTTTTCACCTTCATTACTGCTGCAAAATCCAGTTCATTATATTTACAATATAATTTAAACTTATTCCATAGCTGTTTTAATGATACTAAACTTATCTTGAAACCCGGACTTCTACAAATCCTCTTTGACAGGGCAATCAATAGATTTACAATCTCACAAAATTCCAAGGCCTAAGTCTCTCAAATTCCCTCATAAATTGGAAGGGTTTTGCCCTCTTATGGGATTTCCTGCTTTATAAGTGGCAGAGCCCTTTGCATTTCCTACAAAAGCCTTCTTGCCACAGTCAGATGAAGCACTCCTGCCTCTAGAAGGGTGCAAATGGGTTTCACTAATAGGGTTTCATGGATAGATTGGAGAAGCTGGGACTGTTCTACATAAGGAAGAGAAGACTGCCAGGATAATTGATAAAAGTGTTCATAATGATGAAGGGTCTGGACACAGTAGATCACAGAATCACAGAATCACAGTGCAGAAGAAGCCCTTCGGCCCATCGAGTCTGCACCGACACATGAGAAACACCTGACCTACCTACCTAATCCCATTTACCAGCACTTGAACCATAGCCTTGAATGTTATGACGTGCCAAGTGCTCATCCAGGTACTTTTTAAAGGATGTGAGGCAACCTGCCTCGACCACCATCCCAGGCAGTGCATTCCAGACCATCACCACCCTCTGGGTAAAAAAGTTTTTCCTCATATTCCCCCTAAACCTCCTGCCACTCACCTTGAACTTATGCCCCCTTGTGACTGACCCTTCAACTAAGAGAAACAGCTGCTCCCTATCCACCCTGTCCATGCCCCTCATAATCTTGTACACCTCAATCAGGTCGCCCCTCAGTCTTCTCTGCTCCAACAAAAACAACTCAAGTCTATCCAACCTCTCTTCATAACTTAAATGTTTCATCCTAGGCAACATCCTGGTGAATATCCTCTGCACCCCCTCCAGTGCAATCACATCCTTCCTATAATGTGGCGACCAGAACTGTACACAGTTCTCCAGCTGTGGCCTCACAAAGGTTCTATACAACTTCAACATGACCTCCCTACTTTTGTAATTTATGCCTCAATTGATAAAGGCAAGTGACCCATATGCCTTTTTCACCACCCCACTAACATTCCCCTCTGCCTTCAGAGATCTATGGACACACACGCCAAGATCCCTTTGTTCCTCAGAACTTCCTAGTGCCATGCCGTTCATTGAATACTTCCTTGTCAAATTACTCCTTCCAAAGTGTATCACCTCACACTTTTCAGGGTTAAATTCCATCTGCCACTTATCTGCCCATTTGACCATCCCATCTATATCTTCCTGTAGCCCAAGACACTCAACCTCACTGTTAACCACCCGGCCAATCTTTGTGTCATACGCAAACTTACTAATCCTACCCCCCCACATAGTCATCTATGTCGTTTATATAAATGACAAATAATAGGGGATCCAGCACAGATCCCTGTGGTACGCCACTGGACACTGGCTTCCAGTCACTGTCATCACCCTTTGCCTCCTACAACTAAGACAATTTTGAATCCACCTTATCAAATTACCCTGCATCCCATATACATTTTCCTTCTTTATAAGTCTCCCATGTGGGACCTTGTCAAAGGCTTTGCTGAAATCCATATAAACTACATCAACTACACTACCCTCATCTACACACCTGGTCACCTCCTCAAAAAATTCAATCAAATTTGTTATGCATGACCTCCCTTTGACAAAGTCATGCTGACTATCCCTGATCAAACCTTGCCTATCCAAGCAGAGATAGATACTCTCCTTCAGAACTTTCTCCAATAGTTTCCCAACCACCGACGTGAGACTCACTGGCCTGTAGTTCCATGGCTTATCTCTACAACCTTTCTTAAATAGCGGAACCACATTAGCTGTTCTCCAGTCCTCTGGCACCTCCCCCGTGGCCAGAGAGGGATTAAAAATTTGGGTCAGAGCCCATGTGATCTCCTCCCTTGCCTCCCTCAGCAGTCTGGGACACAAATCATCCGGACCTGGAGATTTGCCCACTTTTAAGCCTGCCAACACCTCCAATACCTTGTCACTCCCTATATCAATTTGCTTAAGAACCTTGCAGTCTCTCTCCCCGAGTTTGATACCTTCATCCTCATTCTCTTGGGTGAAGACGGACGTGAAATATTCATTCAACACTCTAGCGATGTCCTCTGGTTCCACCCATAGATTTCCCCATTGGGCCCTACTTTTTCCCTGGTTGTCCTCTTCCCATTGATATAATTATAGAATATCTTGGGATTTTCCCTACTTTTACCAGCCAGAGCTTTCTCATAGCCCCTCTTTGTCTCTCTTAATTGCTTTCTTAAGCTCCACTCTGCACTGTCTGTACTCAACTAGTGCCTCTGCTGATTTGCTCCCTTGTACCTGCTAAAAGCCTCTCTTTTCCTTCTCATCGTAACCTGAATATCTCTGGTCATCCATGGTTCTCTGGGCTTATTACTCCTTCCTATCACCCTAGAGGGAACATATTGAGCCTGTGCCCTCCCCATTTCCTTTTTGAATGCCCCCCACTGCTCCTCTGTAGATTTCCCCACAAGTAACTGTTCCCAGTCTACCTTGGCCAGATCCTGCCTTATTTTACTAAAATCCACTCTCCCCCAATCCAAAGCACTTTTTTTTGCAACTTGTCAACTGGGAGAAACTATTCCCATTGGTGGAAGGGTCGAGAACCAGAGGATACTGATTGAAGGTGATAGGCAAAAGAACCGGAGGTGAGAACATCACGAGGCTTTGCCAACTTATTGTTGAAAGTGCGACTTTTCAACTTTCAACTGACTAAAAATTTTGCAATTTGAAATGAGACAGAACAAACTACTTAAAAATGCAAGGTCAGCTTCCAAGGTAAAGGTGAGAAACAAACAAATCACCATCAGGAGAATGTTTTTTTTTCATGTGCGTAGGTGTCGCTGGCTGGGCCAGCATTTATTGCCCATCCCTAATTGCCCTTGAAAAGGTGGTGGTGAGCCACTTCTTGAACTGCTGCAGTCCATGTGGTGTAGGTGCACCCACAGTGCTGTTACGGAGGGAGTTCCAGGATTTTGACCCAGCGACAGTGAAGAAACGGCGATATATTTCCAAGTCAGGATGGCCTGTGGCTTGGAGGGGAACTTGCAGGTGATGATGTTCCCATGCCTCTGCTGGCCTTGTTCTAGGTGGGTTTGGAAGGTGAAAAACCAACGAACCTAGGTGATTGGTGCAGTGCATCTGGTAGATGGTATACACTGCTCCAAAGTGCAGTAGGTAAGATGGAGGGAGTGGATATTGGAGATGGTGGATCGGGTGCCAATCAAGAGGGGTGTTTTGTCTTGAATGGTGTTGAGATGCTTGACTGTTGTTGGGGCGGCACTCATCCAGGCAAGTGGAGAGTATTCCATCACATTCCCGATTTGTGACTTGTAGATGGTGGACAGGCTTTGGGGAGTCAGGAGATGAGTTCTCACCACAGAATTCCCAGCCTCTAACCTGCTCTTGTATCCACAGTATTTATATGGCTGGTCCAGTTCAGTTTCTGGTCAATTATAAGCCCCAGGATGTTGGTAGTGATGGTAATGGTAATGCCATTGAGATGGTTGGATTCTCTCCTATTGGAGATGGTCATTGCCTGGTACTTGTGTGGCGTGAGTGTTACTTGCCACTTGTCAGCCCAAGCCTGGATATTGTCTTGCTCTTGCTGCATTTGGACATGGACTGCTTCAGTATCTGAGGAGTCACGAATGGTGCTGAACATTGTGCAATCATCAGCGAACATCCCCACTTCTGACCTTATGATGGAGGAATGGTCATTTATGAGGCAGCTAAAGATGGTTGGCATCGCTCACTATCCTGAGGAACTCCTACAGTGATGTCATGGAGCTGAGATGATTGACCTCCAACCACCACAACCATCTTCCTTTGTGCTAAGTATGACTCCAAACAGTGGAGAGTTTGCCCCTGATTCCCAGGTTTGTTCAGATTCCTTGATGCCACACTCAGCCAAACTGGGCCTTGATATCAAGGGCAGTCCCTCTCACCTCACCTCTTGAGTTCAGCACTTCTGTCCATGATTGAACTGAGTCTTTGACGAGGTCAGGAGCTGAGTAACCTTGACGGAACCCAAACTGAGTGTCAGTGAGCAGGATATTGCTGAGCAAGTGCCACTTGATAGCACTGTCAACAATCCCTTCCATCACTTTGCTGATAATTGAAACTAGACTTACGAAACACTAATTGGCCAAGCTTGGTTTGTCCTGCTTTTTGTGCACAGGACATACCTGGGCAATTTTTCACATTGCCGGGTTGATGCCAGCGTTGTAGCTGTACTGGAACAGTTTTGGCTAGGGCACAGCTAGTCCTGGGGCACAAATCTTCGGTACATTTATGGAACCTCCTCCTCCAGTTAGTTGTTTAATTTGCCACTACCATTCACGACTGCACGTGGCAGGACCGCAGAGCTTAGATTCGATCCATTGATTGTGGGATCGCTTAGCTCTGTCTATCACTTGCTGCTTCCGCAGTTTGGTAAGCAAGTGGTCCTGTGTTGTAGCTTCACCGGTTGATACTTCATTTTTAGGTATGTCTGGTGCTGCTTCTGGCATGTCCTCCTGCACTCTTCATTGTACCAGCGTCGATCCCCTGGTTTGATGGTAAAGGTAAATTGGAGAATATGCTGGACCATGAGGTTACAGATTGTGGTCAAGTACAATTCTGCTGCTGCTGAGGACCCACAAAGCCTCATGGATGCCTAGTTTTGAATTGCTAGATCTGTTTGAAATCAACCCCATTTAGCACCGTGATAGTGCTGCACAACACGTTGGAGGGTTGTCTCATTGTGAAAGTGGGGCTTCATCTCTAGGACAACTGTACGGTTGTCTCTCCTACCAATGCTGCCGTGGACAGATGCATCTGCAGCAGGCAGGTTGGTGAGGATGAGGTCAAGCATGTTTTCCCGTCTTGTTGGTTCCCTCCCCACCTGCTGCAGACACAGTCTGGCAGTTATGTTATTTAGCACTCTACCAGCTCCAACAGTAGTCGTGCTACCGAGACACTCCTTGTGATGAACATTGAAATCCCCACCCAGCTACCATCAGTGTTTCCTCCAAGTGATTTTCAACATGGAGGAGTACTGATTTATCAGCTGAGGGGGGACAGTAGGTGATAATCAGCAGGAGGTTTTCTTGTCCATGTTTGACCTGATGCCATGAGACTTCATGGGGTTCAGAGTGGATGTTGAGAACTCCCAGAGCAACTCCCTCCCGACTGTGTACCACTGTGCTACCACCTCTGGAATGGTGATGGTGGTGTCTGGGACATTGTCTGTAAGGTATGATTCTATGCGTATGACTATGTCAAGCTGTTGCTCGACTAAGCTGTGGGACAATTTTGGCATAAGCCCCAGGTTTTAGTGAAGAGGATTTTGCAGGGTCGACAGGGGTGGGGTTGCCATTGTCGTTTACGGTGCCTAAGTTGATGCTGGTTGTCCGCTCACGTTTCATTTCTTTTTGTGGACTTTGTAGCGGTTTTGACAAAACTGAGTGGCTTGCTAGGCCATTTAAACAGGTTAGGACTTTATTCCTTGGCGCGTAGAAGAATGAGGGGAGATTTGATAGAAGTTTACAAAATTATGAGGGGTATAGACAGAGTAAATGTGAGTAGGCTCTTTCCACTTAGATTAGGAGAGATAAACACGAAAGGCATGGCTTTAGGGTGAAAGGGGAAAGGTTTAGGGGGAACATTAGAGGGAACTTCTTCACTCAGAGAGTGGTGGGAGTCTGGAACGAGCTACCATCTGACGTGGTAAATGCGGGCTCACTCTTAAGTTTTAAGAATAAATTAGATAGATACCTGGATGGGAGAGGTCTGGAGGGTTATGTACTGGGTGCAGGTCAATGGGACTAGCGGAATAATATTTCAGCACAGACTAGAAGGGCCGAATGGCCTGTTTTTCTGTGCTGTAGTGTTCTATGGTTCTATTTCAGAGTCAGCCACATTGCAATGGCTCTAGAGTCACATGTAGGCCAGACCAGGTAAGGATAGTAGATTTTCTTCCCTAAAGGACATTAGTGAACCAGATGTGTTTTTACATCAATCGACAATGGTTTCATGGTTACTATTACCGAGACTAGCTTTTTATTTCCAGATTTATTAACTGAATTTAAGTTCCACCAGCTGCCTTGGTGGTATTTGAGCCCATGTGCCCAGAGCACTAGCCTGGGCCTCTGGATTACTAGTCCAGTGATATTACCACTACACCACTGCTTATCTCCCACCACCCCACACCCTCCCCACCGGCCCTTCCCCAATGTGAAGAGAAAGACATTTCCTATAATTCATCACTGTCTAAGGAAGAGGCATTAAAATGCAAAGTGCTGGATATTGAAACAATGACTACCGCAGACAGACCCACCCAAAACTCCTTGGAAATATACAAAACAAAAATAAAAATACCTGGAAAAACTCAGCAGGTCTGGCAGCATCTGCGGAGAGGAACACAATTAACGTTTCGAGTCCGTATGACTCTTCAACAGAACTAAGGAAAAATAGAAGAGAGATGAAATATAAGCTGGTTTAAGAGGGGGGGGGGGACAAGCAGAGCTGGATAGAGAGCCAGCGATAGGAAATATACAATGTGTTAAGTATAAAGGCCAGGCTGTAGACACTGCAGAGAGATTGCAAGAAAGTCATCAGCAGAGGAAACAGGCTGAAAGCTGATCTCTCTCTCTCTTTTGGGACAAGTGTACTCCTTGGTTCAGAAGACAACCTTAAGCGAACCGAAATTTCATAATAATTGCAATATCCTCTACATCTGACCGCATTCACAAAACAAGCTAATCCAAATCAGCCATAATGTTTACAAACCAATGCCTCAAGGACAATCGAAGGTCACATAACCATTTATTATTTTAACATTTTTTTATTGGACTCTAACTTCCCTTTTTTCTGATACCCGCGTGTGTTTGTGTGTGTTTGTGTGTGTGTGACGTCATGGGCAGAATTTTCCTGTTGGCGTGCAGGGGAGGGCCAATGCACGGCCACCTTTAATTAACAGGCCACTTAAGGCCCTTGAGGCGCCAATCGACGGTGAGTTTTCGGCACCTGTGCAATCTTCGGGTCGGCGTATGGGCGCAACGAGCAGGCAGGTAGGACACATTTGTAGAAACCTCATCCATGGGCGGTGTAAGAGGGCTTCAGTGAGGTCGTGAGTGTGCTCTGTCAAATATTGATGTTTCAAAGTTACTAATACTTGCCTGTGTGATCTGCAATACTTCAAAACGCATACCAGCTGCTTGGTCTGAACTCACAATCTTCAGGTCAGCACTCTGCAGTAAGGAATCTCTTTTGGGCCTGCATGTTTCAGGAAGCCTTCCCTTATCCTGGGAATGGGAGCTGAACTCTCCACTTGAGGCACCTCCTCTGAGGTGGAAGGAAGGGCTAGAAGGGGGAGGAGGCCAGGAGTGCACGTTCAGCCTCCAGGGGAGTCCAAGGTGGAAGGAGCTGCAGAAAAAGCCACTATCCTGCAGCCAGGGTATATAGGCGGCGAAGCAGCGACTTCAATATGTCTGAGGTGCAGTGCCAAAGGAGGCTCCATCTCTCAAGGGAGACAGTCAACTATATCTGTCAGATGATAGGGCCTGAGATCTTCGCGAACTGTGTGGGTGGACACCCCATGCCAGCGACTCTGAAGGTCACAGCTGCCCTCAACTTCCATGCCTCTGGCTCCTTCCAGGGGTCGGTGAGTGATCATCACAGTGTCTCCCAATCAGCTGTCCACACTTGTGTCAAGTAGCTTACAGATGCTCTGTTCAGGCGTGCATTGACCTTCATCCACTACCGTTGGGACCAGGCAAGCCAGACACTGCGAGCTGGAGGCTTCACACTCATTGCTGGCTTCCCCCGTGTCCAGGGTGCAATAGACTGTACACATGTGGCCATCAAGGCACCAGCAGGTGAGCCCGGTGCCTTCATCAACAGGAAGGGCTTCCACTCCATGAACGTGCAGATAGTGTGTGATCACAGGATGCTGATTCTACAAGTCTGTGCAAGGTACCCAGGCAGCTCCCACAATGCCTACATCCTCAGACACTCCCAGGTGCCGGGGCTCTTCAGTGCTCCAGCCCGGCTTGATGGATGGCTGCTGGGTGACAAGGGCTATCCCCTCAGAAGGTGGCTCATGACGCCTCTCCGCCATCCAAGAACAGAAGCTGAGCAGCAGTACAATAGGAGCCACGCCTCCACAAGGGCTGTGGTGGAGAGAACCATCGGTCTTCTCAAGATGCACTTCTGATGCCTGGACGGTTCAGGTGGCACACTCCAGTGCCCCCCAGATCGTGTGTCGGTGATAGTGGTTGCATGCTGCGCTCTCCACAATCTTGCGCTGGAAAGGGGGACATAGTGGACAATGAAGACGTTGACGCAGTGGCTGCAGCTGCACACGATGAGTCCAGCAGTGAGTCCGAGGATGAGCGCGCACAGGGAAATGCTGAGGGGTTAGACACTGATCCGGGCATGCTCCAGGGAGGCAGGGACACCCGGGAGGCTATAATCCAACCTTCAGCTAGCACACCACATATGGACCTCCAGGACAAGCCCGGGCTGCAGGTTCCATACTTGATACCTGAGTGCAAAATCTGCCTGGATAGGAACATTAACTGAGGGCCTTGTTAATAAAGCTGAATATCCCACAAATCACTGATAACATTATTGGAAGCCATCCACCTGCAGAAGAAAAGAGGCACCCTCAGCCATGGTGACACGACTGAATTTAACGGTATAACAAAAGGGACTTAAGAAAACAAAATGACAAAAGTGTTAAACATCACACCAACTCATAAAGACCTCATTGCGGCCAACACAAAAGCACCAGTGATAAACCCGTGGTGTGCCTAAGGTGCCTTATGTTTACATTTTCAGGTGCTACGTCTTGGTTCTGACCCCTCGCTGGGAGCGGTGTCTGAGACAGCCTGCTGTCTCTGCTGTCCTGTTGGCCTCGATGACCTTGGCGGTTGTCCTCTGGCCCGTGGAGCTTGTGCTGGCCCCGTCTGGGAGGGAGCTGCCAGTTCCACAGCTGGCATCTCCCCAGTCGTCGCAGCCTCATCGGATGCAATGGTCACTGGTAGAGGGGCAGAGGAGCTGCTGCCCTCATCCGGAGCGCACTGAGAGGAGCCCGCAGAGACAACAGGCAGCTGTTGCGCTGACATGAAATCGCTTTGGACCTCCCTGCTCACCGTGGATGGATGGGCACTGAGCTGGGAAACTTGGTGCCTAGACCATCTCCCACATTAGCAATGACCAGCTGAGGTCAATGCCAATGTGAAGGCTTGCTTGTCCAAATGCATCCGCAAAAAGCCCTAATGGGTCTCCTGGAGGAGCCTCTCCACAAGAGTCGTCACTCTCTCCATGGAGGACGCATGGCGCTTGGACAGGAGGCTTATTGCTTCGGCAATAGTCTGCATAGAGTCCTCCACCATGGACACCAAGCCAAGCATAGCCTCATCTCCCCCAGATGCTCCCACACACCCGGCCGCATTTCCTGCGTTTGCTGCATCGTGGACGACTCCAGAGGCACATCATCAGGCACTGACTGAGCATGTGCCTGGTCCCCTGTAGTCCTCCAACCGCTGGCGGCATGGGCACTCTCTGTCTCTGTCAGCTGCTCCAGCGACTGTGAAGTGCCCGCACCGCTGTGCCCCGGGACACTACCAATGTTCTAATTCCCACCGAGGTGCTAGTATCTGCGCTGGTGCCTGCCTGGCAGAGATGGTGTGACGCTGGTGAGACTTCAGGGCCCTCAGGTGTGAGAGGAGGCCTCTGCTGCTCCTCCTCCTGGCCCTGCTCCGCTGATGCTGAAAGGAAGAACAATGACATTGGATCAGTTAATGTGGAGACAATGTCAATGTGCATCCCTGTCCCCCGGATCATTATGCGCTCATCCTTCCATAAGCAATGGTCAAGCCATGTTACAAACTTCAATCACTGAACATTCATCACTGCCATGGCTGCTGGGAGAACAATGGTGACCTCACTGCTGGGCAAACATACCTGCCCCTGGCACCCCAGCCTCACTGACATCGGTGGACCTGGGTGCATGGTGCCTCTCCAAATCTAGGGCCTCCTCCTCAAAGCAGCTGAGAATCACTAACTGTGCCAGCCCACCGCCAGTCCTCACCCGCTCGGCTGCATCATGTGCCTTCTTCTCCTGAAAAGGAGAGAAGAGCATCGATTAGTGCTAATTGTACCTGGACTCTCTTCATGGACGACCCACCCCAACCAGAGTGAGACATTGCAGGGCTCCAGTGTCTTCTCACCCCGCTGCTGCCGAACACTCACACAAAGATGCTACGCCTGTTCCCCACCCTTCCCCCCACCCCCTTGGCCAAATGCTGCCAACATCACATTAGGCACCACACAGTCTAACCTTCCATAGCAAGGGGGCACAAACACATGGCGCGCAGAGGACAGCAGATCGATCAGTGCCAATGCCACCTTGAAGCTCCCCTCCCAGTATGTCATCACCCTGACTTTGACATGTCCTGGAGTTCCAGCACTGCGTCCAGGTGCAGCTCCTCCAGGTTGCCCCCATAAAATTATAGTGGGTCTCAGTGTACCACATGCTATGGAGGCAGAACTCATCTCTTCAACACCCTCTAAGGGTGACCTCGGCATGGGCAACATGTGCTGGCCCCCCCAGCGAAGGACACATGCTGTCAATGATTCAATGCAGTCACTGCACTCAGACTGGGGGGGGAAGCCTACCTGCTGGGTTAAGTGACAAATGCCAACATGGTACTCACCCTTCCTGAGTGCAACAGGTCATTGAAGCGCTTGCAACACTGGATTCAGGTGCACCGCACCACGTCACAGGAGCTCACCACCTCCGCAACCTCCTCCCAGGCGCGTTTGGTCATTTGGGGTGTCCTCCACCTCCCGTCCTGGGGTACCGGGACTTCCCGCCGTGCTGCCACCTCCTCGAGGAGGGCAGCAAGGTAATCATCGGAAAAACGAGGGGCACAGCGCATCCCGCCCTACCCTCCTGACTGGCCTGCTTACCAGCGGCGCTCTGGGGAGCCCTTCCGCTGGCCATGATTCGGAGCCTTTGAAAGGCTGTAGCAACTTTTTAAAACAGGGCCACCATTGGACCTGATGGCCATTGCAGTGCAGTCCCATCGCCGCCTGCCCACTCCTGCTGTCCTCGGGAGCCGCGATTCACACTGGGCAGGCTTTAATTGGCCCGCCCGCATAAAATGGCAGCACGGTCGCTGGCGGCGATCGGGTCCATGCCCGCCTGTGCCCACTCCCGCATCACCTGCTCAACAGGCAGAAAGTCCTGCCCCATGTTTTTATTATTTTTTCTCTCGGGCTTAGTGGTTAATAAATTAGCTCTTTCTTTAACTCAAGAAAACCTTGTTTGATTGGCTCCTTATTGCTCACAGTTTAAACAGTTAAACACATTTGGATTCGGAAAAGTCATATCCTCGTGAAAAAGAAACTTAAAACTTTTGTTGCAACCAACTGAGAAGGCTGAATAGAGGGAAGCCAGTTCATCCCTTCTCACCTGGTCGTGACAAGGGGAAAAGCCTTTTCATGCAGTGAATGGTTAGGATCTAGGATGCACTGCCTGAGATTCAATCATGAGTTTGAAAATGGAATTGGATAATTATTTGAAGAGAAAAGGTTTTCAGGGCTGTAGGGAATAGGCAGGGGGGAGTGAGACTAATTGAGTTGCTCTCGCAGAGAGCCAGCATGGGCATGATGGGCCAAATGGCCTCCGTCTGTTTTATGACCATTTTATGATTCTATGATTCTATCAGGAAGAGGGGGAGTAATGGGCCAAGGAAGTGGCCAAGATAGCAAAGAAGAGGACAATTAAATAGTTAACGCACTGTGGGGATAGGGGAGGGTTGAACTGTGGAGGTAAGGTGGCAACTTCCTACCAGAGAGCAGCCAGGAGCTGGAGTTTCTGGTAGTCAGGAGGCTAGTCAGCAACCAAGATGCGATCATAGTGTGACAAGGGTACCCAGTGGCTTCATGCAAATCATAACTCTGCCCATCGACTCCACAAACTTTGTGGGGGGGCGGGTGTGATGATTGGGATTAGAACCTGAGGTATATTGGGCCGTGGTGTATCATGAATGCTGACAGGAACATATCAATCCAAATTAACCTCAAGGTCTGAAGGGTATCATGTTGCTTTCACTGCACAGAGAAAATTGCCTTAAACGCTTGTGTCTAGAGCTTTCAGTCAAAGTATGTCATAGCTAAAGGGGTAATGATAAAGATTTGTTTAGGTGGGAAATTTTTAAAATGTGTGAAGTCTATGTTAGCACAAACAAGCTTGGAATATAAGAGCCTGAAATTCCAGGGGGGTTTTCCTGCTCTCCTAGAATTTCAGCTGGAGTCTTTCAGAATCCCCAGTGAAACAATACAAGTGGGAGAAGCCCAAAGAATCCCAGGGCTCAATTAGGCTGTTCATGTATTCAGCTGAAGGTAAATGGACCAGGCGGTTGTTCACTTCTCATTGACTGGTTTATCAATGGAAAATTGGACAGGCCACAGATGAATATCAAAATAAAGATCAGGGATCTCTTTAACTGGTGCAAAGAATGGTACTGAGGCAAAGTAACTTGACTGTAGATGTTTATAAACAGAGAAAGTCGATCGTCAGGAAAGTTGACAGTAAACAAGGGCCAGGATTTTCCAGCCCTGTCACTGGTGGGACCCACTGCGTGGGATGTGGCAGGCCAGTGGAAAGTCCGCTGACTTTTGGCGGGACCGGATGATCCCGATGGTGGGCGGGCCCGGAAAATCCCGCCCTAGGTTGTGTTGTGACTGGGAACAGTTGTCTGGTTACTAAGGGCAGCAAGAGGAGGCAGGGTAAAAACTTTTCCCCCCAAGTGTAAATTCGATGGAGGTTTCCTTAATATTTAATTGGTGGTTATCCCAATGAAGAGTTAAAATGTCCCCCTAGATTGAGGGCCAATGGGGAGACATAATGCTTTGGTAATTTTGAGTTCATGGACTTATTTGCAGAATGAATTGGCAGATTTGAAAATGAAACTTGTCAGGCCAATCTAAAACACAAAAGAGGTGAGCCAGTCACTAGGGATCTTGTTATGTTATTATTAATCTCATTGTAACGTGAGCGATTTGGAGGCTGAAAAGAAGAATGAGTTAACAGTGAGGAAGACTATGCAAAGTTTGTTTTCAGAGTAAGGTTGGAAGCGAAAGTCTCTATATTAGACATAGGCTGGGATTTTCCAGCCCTGCCCACTGCCGGGATTTTCCAGTCCCACCAAGAGGACTTTTGGTTGGCCTGGAGCATCCCCCCCAAGGCAGGTCCTGCCATGCACGGGACAGGAAAATCCCAACCTATTTCTAATGGATGATGAGCTCCTTTAAGATAGCACCAAATTCTAATGCCTTTTAAATTCTTTATTGTTAAAGAATTATTGGTTTTTGTACCATTATATATATAGGCATGATTATTGATTGACCTGTAAAACATAGAAGCTGGCTTTCTTTGTTCTGAATTAGCTATAGAGCTTTGGTGTTAAATTTCTCAGCGCAATGGAGATGGTGTTGGAAGTGGAGTGTTGGCAACATAGGGGGGACTTGGGTCGGGATCACCAGGAGAGGTAAGCGCTTCGAGGCAGCTCTGAGAACACAAGGGTGCTTCAAATTGGAAGCTCCCCTAGAAGCTAAAAAAAAAATGATATCTTAAGAAGGCGCATCTGATTGGAAGGGAACCTATTTTACTTTTTTGCAGCGGTTTGATACAACTGAGTTAATTGCTGGGCCATTTTAGAGGGCAATCAACCAAATTGCTGTGGGTCTGGAGTTACAGGTAGGCCAGATCAGGTAAGGATGACAGATTTCCTTCCCTGAAGGATATTAGTGAACCAGGTGGGTTTTTCCAACAATCTGGTAGTTGCACAATCATTGATACTGAGGCTAGCTTTATATTTCAGATTTATTAACTAATACATTTATATTCCCTCAGCTGCCATGGTGGGATTTGGAGCGTTAGTCCAGGCCTATGGATTACTAGTCTATTGCCACTTTGCTATCATTCCTCCAGAGTGTCTTGAAGGAAGAAAGAGAAGTAGGGAGAGTGAGAGATTTAGGGAGGGAATTTCAAAGCTTAGGGCCTAGGCAACTGATGGCATGGTCACTAACAGTGGGTGAACTAAAATCAGGGATTCAGAACAGGTCAAATCAAATAAGTGCAGGGTTTTGAGGGGCTGGTTGAGATTACAGAGACAGGGAGAGGCGAGACCATGAAGAGATTTGAAAACAAGGATGAGAATTTTAAAATCAAGGCATTTGTTGACTGGGTGCCCATGTAGGTCAACAATCACAAGATTGATAAGGGAAAGGGAATTGGTGCAAGTAAGGACATAGGCAGCAGAGTTTTAGATAATCTCAAAATTACAGAGAATTACAGAATGTAGGAGGCCAGGTAGGAATATATGGGAAAAGCCAGGTTTGATGGGTGATGCTAATCTTTGACCCTCTTTACCTAATTCTAGAATGTGTGAAGGTTTTCCAAATGGGCAGGACAGGCCATGCACCTAAAATAGTTTGGCCAATGCTAGCGTAATGAGGTGCAATAAGGAAAAGGAGCAGGAGCGGGCCTTATGGCACCTCAAGTCTGCTCCCCCATGCAATAAGATCATGACTGATCTTCTAACTCAACTACTCGCCCTATCGCTGTATCCCTGATTCTTTTAATATCCAAACATCTGTCAATCTGAGTGATCGCCATGGCAGAGCATCCACAACTCTCTGGGATAGAAAACTCCGAAGACTCACAACCCTCTGAATTATGAAATTTCTCCTTTTCTCAGTCCTAAATGACCAACCCCTTAGCCTGAGACTTAGCCCCTGGTTTAATTTAGATTCTACAGCCAGGGGAAAACTGCAACCTCTGCATCTAGAAGGACAACGGCAACAGGCACATAGGAACACCGTCCACCACCACTTGAAAATTCCTCTCCATGTCACATTCCATCCTGACTTGGAAATATTTTGTTCACTGTCACTGAGTCAAAATCTTGGAACTCCCTTCCTAACAGCAATTGGACTCTAATGGCACAAGAAAGTGGCTCACCACCACCTCCTTAAGGATGGATGGGCAGTAAATTCTGGCCTTGTCAGTGATGCTTGCATCCCATGAACAACAGAAAAACAAAACCTTCCTCTCAGCATCTAGACTGTCAAGCCCTTTAAGAATCTTACATACATTTCACCATGTTTGGAGTAGAGGACATACTAAATCAGTCTCCCAAAGTCCTAGGAAGGTGTTAAAAGTATCAGATTGGAAACAGTTATGCCATAAGCCGTCCATTTATCTCTAAGATGAATGAAAGTTAGAGTCAAGAATAACTAACCAGCATTTCCCCCAGATGCAAGGGTGTTTTATATTGACATGGGGAAGAGTGCAGAGAAAACCATTTTTGAGATCAGGTTATAGGCTTCCCTACAAATCAATGAATATCACAAAAGAGAGCAGTTTTGTGTGGTCAGCAGAAAGAAGAGCTGCTTGGTCTTGTGAACTATCACAGCTCGATGAGGGAAGGAAACAGTCTCTTGTTGAGGAGATGCATCCCACCACCATCTAAGAATTCCTGTATTTTTTTGTCCTGCATGGCCTGAGAGGGAGAATCATTGGAACGGGCTTTATAGCTGGTAGTGGATTTAGGAAACTCTCCAGAAACTAATGGAAGTTCCTGGAGGCAGTCATTTGAAGTTACTTCTCGGCAAAATGGGGAAACATAAACCCATCGGGAGAGGGAGCAACTATGGACTGTTTGCTATAAGGACTGTATTTCTGTGAAGAGTGCAAGATGTGGTAAGTATAAAAGGGGAATGTTCCTTTCTGTAATTTAAAGTATAAGTGACCTTATACTTTACATCTCCTGATTGGGCCTTGCAAAAATAGTGTTTAATTAATCATGTTTTTAGTCATATGTTACAGTAAACATCTCAAAATTTGAAATATTGACGTGTTGTTCTTTCAGCTATTAACCAGAAGTTCCAACTTCTTTTAGAAAGTTATTGGTCTCCACAGGGGTCACAGCAATTAAGATCACCTCTCATTCATAAAAGCCTATTCTACTCATAGGACAGCCCTGAATCAAAGGAATCAACCTATTGAACATTCTTTGTACCCCCTCTAAGGCAAGTAGTCTCCTAGCTCAATTTCCAGCAGCTACATCCATTAGGTGCCCAAATGTAGGGTCACTCCAAGAGGTTGGGGTGTGCAAATTCTATTGGATGCCACCCCAGATCAGAGCTTCTGATAATGGGCCAACAATGAGCTGGAGGATCCCCAGTGTAAGTGGGATTCTTCCTGTTTATTTCCCACCACATCTACAGGCTTTGAGGTCAGTGGCCTGAACTGTGCTTGCATTTTTGTTCCCCAAATCAAGGCCCTATCAGGAAATGGACCTGCACCAGGGCTGTTAATGACCCTGGATATGAAAACAGATCACAGAGAGGCCTTGACACGCACAGAGCACTTAAGAAATATTGAGTCTATCTAGAGCTCAAATGCAATGAAATCAACAAAATGAAATGGAACAGCAACAAATTGGCTTTGCTGTTGCCTGTACATTTCCAAAATTAACAATTTAGTTGCTTATTGTGAAGCAGATCAATTTTGTTTCAGAGAATTGCAATCTGTGACTGAAGTCCTCCACCGTGTATTCAATTTAGATTCACTCAAAGCAGGATTTAAAGGTTTTTGTAATCTGGCAACGGACCAAATTGGTTCTGGAATTAATGTCCCTGAGGAAGATCACAAGGAACAACATGTGTAAATACTGAAGCAAAAGTGAATCAGATGAGTTATTATCCTGGTGTCAGGGTTTATAAGCAAAAGGATAAAATTACCTTCATTATATTGAGAAGAAAACAGTGTGCAATTGTGCTAAAACTGAGCAAGGAGAGGTGAGAGATGGAGATAATAGCTCCAGACATGGAAACGATTTCCATGAATGCCACCACTCTATTTGTGGAAACGAAAGTTAAAGCAGTTTGGATTTTTCTGCCAAACGGTCATTCCAAGTTGTTGAGCTAGGTTATGCTGACATTGCTTCGATGTCATTGCCACATTGGGCGGAATCTTAAGCACTTTGTGGGGTCAGGACTATTTCTGAATCCTGACCCCACACTTGCTCTCAGCGCACACGCCTGGGAGATCTTCCAGAGGCAGCCAATTAAGAGGCTGTCTCTGTGAGCACTGTCCAAGTAAGGAAGGTGGGTGGTTTCCTGAAGCTGCAGGCCCAATCAGAGGATCTTCTGCCTCAGAAGGATGCAAGCCCCACCGGCAGAGCTAGGAACTGCCTTTGCTGAATAGGGACTGTGAGGGTGCCTCCATCTTAAGGTGCCCTCTGAAGAGGTTTGAATTAAAAAATAAAAGGCTGGCCACTGCTACCAGGCCACACCTGTGGAGGTAGCGGCTCCTTCATGGGATGCCGAAAAACCATAGTTATAGCCCGCTGATCTGTGCTGTCCTGATGGGAGAGGGGGGGTTGGGGGTTTGTTGCGGGGGGTGGGGGGGGGGGGGGGCGGGGGGGCGGGGTGGCAGGGTGTAGAACAGAAGGCCCATGGTTCCTGCCCCCCAACCTCCACCTCCTCCACCCATCCAACTAGCTGCTGGGAAGCCACCTCCAGCTCTTGCCTCAGCGGGAGGTCCATCCGTCGTTGTGAAGATCCCAGTGACGTGGCCAATCAGCCCGCAGATGGGCACTTAATTATTCAAATTTCCTGCCCACTGTTGCCAGGCTGGGTGGCCACAAGGTGGTCCAGATGTCAGGCCCATGACCTGACACCCTCATATCTAAATTTCCCCCTGGCCAGCCTTCAAGCTCACCTCCACTGGAACGGGATGATTCAACCTGTCATATGCCATATATATGTGAAACTTTCATGTTGATCATTGATCTTTTTCAAATGGCAGCGGATTAGTAGTTGCCAATTTGATTCGATAGCAGGAGTTCCAAAATTTCCAATGTCCTCAATTGTATGGAAAATTGGTACTTTCGGAAAATCTGAAGACCTATGACAGTTGTTAGGGTTGCCATTTCCATTTAAAAAAAATATTTAAACATATCAACTCATCTCATCAACAGATTTTGTATCTTACAGCAGTTATCAATGCTGTTGAGCGACACTTAAAAATTGTGTTTCATTGCATTTACATCTTGTGATCTAGAAGGAGGTGTTGCTTTAAATTTCCTATACAAGGCCATTCCAATCTGGCACCCTGTCATAACTCTGGTACAGCATCATCAAAAGCACCAGAAATACCTTCTAATTAGCTCATGACTGTGGGTGGAAGTTTGTGTCTGCAGGTTTCACTCTAGAGCAGTAATGTGGTAGGCAGGTTACCTAAATTTTGTGACACTGTATTGGTATGTAACAAAATAACTGGAATTTTTAGAGTCTAAGGAACAAGGAAAGCTCTGTTAATCCTGCTCCAAGCATTCATGGTCAATTTTTTCCAGTCATAACTTAGTCGTCCATATATCTCTGCATTACATTGGGACTGAAGAGATTTACAATATTCCTGTCACTGTTTAAATTACTGTCGCATAGTTGAAATTATGGCTTTTTTGCTCTTATAAAACCTTTATTTTCCCCTTCTTTCTTTTTCAGGTCTCCTCCATCACGCAACATTATCCCACTGAGTGACAAGCTGCTACTAATTCTCTGCCTCCAGGTGCCAGGAGGTGCATGGAAGTGCTATACAATGATTTTCCCTCTGATTTTCCCTCCCTTCCTGTGAGAAGCAGTGTGGCCTAATTCACTGCCTCTCCTGATTGCACAGTGAAGACAGTGGAACAGAGAGAATTACAGGTGAACACCCACGTACCAATTTCTCTGTGATGATGCAGCCTGTTAGAGCCTTAATTGGCACTGAGAAAATCCATGAAAGAATGATTTTAGGAGAATGTAAAGAATCAGTTATTTCATTTTTTTCAAAGCTGTGAAAGAATTGTAAACCTAATATAGCAACATCAGATACAAGCAGAAGCATTGATTCTTTGCACATGGACTCATCTGGCTGCCTTCAGGCTCTGTGTTGACCTCCATTTAAGTTTACTTAATTATTAGCATGTCGTTCTTGTTATAATGCGCTTTTCATTTACCAGACTTTTTTGATCATATCTAGAACAATTGTATCGATGTTTGTATAGAGTCAGCCTGTGAAAGGTTCAATGCAAAACCAGATCATGGGGAAGTGGAAAGTGGAAGTCTGACACTGACAGGATTTATTTCTGAGAATTTATAACTGAACTTTCCCAATTTGAGCAATTATATATGCCAAAAGATGTCATCGGTTCAGTTTTGGAATTTTCAATTCTTTTCCAGTTATTTTTAAATGGGACTGTGACATTAGGTGAAAACTATGAATAGAAAATAACTTTTGTATTATTTGCTTGGAAAACTTAGAGCCAACTATAGCTCCTGTTCACCTCTGCTAACCACCTCCTCTGATCTCTCTGCCCTGCACTTTTCATCCTCATCTTTGATTCCACATGGAAGGAGTTTGAGCTCTGTTTCATAAATTAAATCTCATCTGCTTTCCTGCCTTTGCCCACCATGGATACAAGCTCATAATGACATCCACAGTTTGAGTCGCCTCCTGTGCAAAGTTCCAGAGTCATTGTCTCTGTGCTTATTTAGCTCCAGTGTACATTACTGAACTAATGTCACGAGAGTTGCACTCAATTTCAACTCCCTGCACAAACTTTTCCCCATCTGGTTTACATCACCTGCTCCAGCAATCCATCCCATTATCCACCTTTCATTCCTCATCCCAGGATTAATGCTTGTGCTGCCTTCTCCAATCCACCCATTATGCGCACTCGTTCAACTGTTCTTAATATCACAAATAGTGTCTGATAATGCTTCTGCTAAGAGCCCTGGGGCATTTTACTACATTAAAGGTGCTATGCAAATGCAAGTTGTTGTTGGTGATATAAACGATTCAGGTCAATAATTTTGGGTCATCACTTAAAATCAACATTGGTCATTTGCAATCACACCCTAATTTACAATTTAACTGCTTTCCTCTATTCATTTCCTCACTATTTCTTTTCAATATACTTGCTTTAGATGAGCTAATTATTTTTTTAATTAACATAATCTGTATACTTTTCACCCTACACATAATCAATGTGACAATGAAGATAAAAAAGCCAATCTACAGAGTAGTTACCCTTTAATCATATGGCCTCCATGTTTGCTATTTATGCATTTCTCTCTTAAGGATTTGACTGAAGCCTTTATACTCGATGCCATCCACAACAATGTAAAAAGAAGGTATTCAAATGTAAGGAAGAAAGTTAGGGATTGCTAATCACATGTCTGACAGTAAATGTGCAACCATTTTCTTGATGTTGCATTCATGTGGATAAGATTCTATAGGCCCAGGAATAGACATGGGCACTGCCATTTAATGGGTCACATATGGTATTGGGCTTTGGGGGGACATGTACAATATGGTAAATTGAAATTACAGCCCTAGGATCCTGCTGAATGATCAAGATACAAATCAGTTTACTAAACTGTGCAAATGTCCTGTATGGAAGCAACGAGCATGATGATTTGAATCGATGCCAAGATTTCTGAGTTCTTTGGTAGATTAGCATCTCTTTTGTATACAGCACATAATATGAAGTGCCCAAAGGTCCAATTTGATGATCTTTTCAAGTATTTTTAAGTCACTTAAGCAGATGCATTGCATGTAAACCTTTGCATTGAACCAAGCCATTCCATCTGCTGTGGTTTCTGAGTGCTTTCAATGGGACACATAAGCTGTCAGAGTGTCAGGTCTTGGGACGAGTTGTCAGCTCTCATCATAGCTGATGAATGAGCATTGATGTGTTTATGTAAAATAAAAATCCCCCAAAACTTTTGAAAAATTACTTTTTTACTCCACAAGGAATACAAAAATAAAATAATCTTGCACTGCCTTAAATAAATTATCCGGCCAATGTTTCACCAGAGAAGGAGGACAAGTTAAAAGCTACAAGGTAAATTGAGTGAGTTCAAGTTGGAAACATTAAATAGATAAGCCTTCAAGTTACATATTTGGTGCTAATAAAGAGTTGGCTAAGTACTGCTTGTGTTGTTTCTGAGTTATGCCAAACACTCCCCAATATGTAATTTTAATACAAAATTGCAAGTGTTTTAATGACCATACAATGTGGAGCTAATTAAATATTATCTGTAATAATCCTGTTCAATTCCTGTTTAAGGATCTAGCCAGCCATTTTAGAATTTCAAATTGTGTTGTGACCACAATAAAGTTGTAATCTGAGTGACATTAGAGTGAAGAATACACAAGAAGTCTTGTTTCAATGGCTAGGATGCTTGAAGTTCCAATTCAGTGAATGAAGAAACAGGGGCACCCAGTTGAGTATATTTCTCAGTCGATGTCACTCATGGTGATGGTGTAGAATAAGCATGGGAGAGGCTGGAGGCTGGAAAAGCAAATGGAAAACCCAAATTGAGAGGTGTCCACACATAGGGCAGGATTTTCCCCTCGTCGGGCGGAGGTGGTGCAGCCGTGAAACTGTCCGCTGCCCACGATCGGCCCCCAACCGCGATATCACGCTGGCTGGCCAATTAACGGTCAGCCAGCATGAAATGTGCACTGAGAACCTCAGCGCTGCCAGAGTGGGGGCGGAGGGAGAGCGAGCTCTGCACATGCACGGGGGAGCGCACACGAGAAGCACCCTGAAGGCAAAGAGCTGCCTCAGGGAGCTGAAGATTTTTAAATTAAAAAAGAAGAATCTACAATTAATATAAACATGTCCCCACGTGTGACTCAGTGACATGAAGAGGAGCATGTTAAAAATGAGTTTGAAAAAGTTTTTTTTTTATTCATTGTTGGAAACCTCATTCCGCCCATGAACTCATGGATGCATTTGCTGGTGGAGGCTTGTGATATCCCACAGAGGTCACCTGTGGAGCCCTGAAAGGAGCCACTGGCATTGAAATTGAGCACTACTGTCACTTTCATGGCCACTGGCAGTGGATGCCCTCCATATCCCCATGGCGCCAAATACTGCAGTAGCTGGCAGGTGTGACCAACAAGTTCCCTAGACATGTGCAGTCTTCGGTGACACTGGTTCTCGGTCATCTGCAGGAATGAAATGTGGCGTCTATAGGCCCTGGATCCAGCTAGGCTCTGACCAGCAACAGCTCACTGTGGCTCTTCTTCCAAAGGCTGCTGCTTCTTCTTCTGCATAACAAGGCACCTCAGTCACTCTCTCCTCCATCGTCTCTGCTCTCTGTAAACCACGAAACATACAGCTAAGTCACCAGGCTCCATGATCTTGATGTACTCCTCCTGCAGGATGAAAGAGAGAGAGACGCATGTGTTAGCATTGGTGTACTAGGAACCTGTCTTGGTTAAGTCTGAACGCATCCTGGAGAGTGCTGGCCACCACTTGGATGGCCAGAGATCACTGGGCTGCATGGCTGCCCGAAACCCCATCTTTGTCCGCTCCACTCCACCTGACCGATTATAATAAAAAGACAAAATACTGCTGATGCTGAAAATCTGAAACAAAAACAAAAAATGCAGGAAAACCTCAGCAGGTCTGACAGCATCTGTGGAGAGAAAGACAGAGTTAACATTTCGAGTCCATATGACTCTTCTTCAGAGCGAGGCATCTCAGTCACTCTCTTCTCCTTCTCCGTCCACCTGACTGATTGGTGGCAACTTTGCCCATTGGACTGCATGCTGTGCTCTCAGCTCAGGATTGCCCTGCAGTCCCCCTCTTCTAACCTGCGCTGCAAGGCTACACTGTTAGCTTGAACCATGCGGGACTGGTCCAAACCGGGATGATGACATTGCAAGGGACTGTGAGTTCCTCCGCCCATGACTGCTCCATGGCCAGCTTTAGCAAGGAGATTGTACAACGTGCCCAGTCATCCAACTGTTCTGCAGCCCATTAAAACACTCATTACTTTTCAGTCTGTGCCCAAGGGATGAAAAGCTCTGGAGCACTTAGTGGCACTTTGATGCCGCTGTGTTGTTTGAGTGGGCAGATAAACTAAAGGCCCGACTCCAATCATATCAATGTGACTGTGTCTGGACTGTCTCAGTTTCAGAGGAATGGTCACTGTATACAAGGTGCCCTAATGTGTGGCCGCTTCCCTCGTCCGCCCCACCCCTATCCCGCACATACGTGACAGTTCTTGCCACCACCCCTAATGTGCCTCAGCCTTCGAGTCCAACAGGTGACCTGGGCAAGTGCTCCACAATGTTACTGTGCATTCACCTCCGAGTTCACCTCAAAAGTGCAGCCCGCCAAGTGCACGCCTTTTATATGCTGTTGTGAAACCTGTCAGTGTGCAATCAAGCTGATCTGGGAGGATGATCCAGCAGGGGTGGTGGTGGTGGGGGGGGGTGCGATTTCGGTGGGCTGGCCTTATAATGACACGCTGATGTATTTCAATGAGGTTCCTGACGTTCGATGGCAGGAAACGTGGCCCACCATCGGTGGGCAGAGCGGACAGTCGCAAACCAGTTTGACGACATTGTGAAACCGATTTCTGGCCTTCTCGCCATATTGTCCGCCGATGCCACCAAACACGCCCGCATCAGCGAGCACGGAAAATCCTGGCCCAGGTCTTCAAGCTGCCTCCACTTCTGCTAATGAGCAGGTATGTCTGCTTTACCAGCCCTCTGATCTCCTACCCAATCTCCAGCATCCTCCACCATCTAACATGCCGCCTCCCTTTTCCTACCTGCCACCAGCATGTTGTGGTTCATCTGAGAGGCATTGACAGAATTGTGCCTACAGCCAGTCGCTATCACAAGGATAGCACTGCCAATAGCCCTGAAACTTTATGATGTTGGGAATTCAACATGAATATGCAAAGAGGCTCAACTCCAGGAGGTTTGATGATTTGAACATTGCTTTGTTCTGGCAGGCACAAAGCCTGCAACATTGAGCCTAACTGTCCCAAAAATATTGCAGGAAATTCATCTCACCTACAAAACACAGAATCATCCCATCCCTGACCTGGGAACATATATATTTCCTCCTTTCAGTTCCCTGTACAACATGAATGATGCATAATCCTTTTGAAAAAAAACTGTTCAAAGGTCTGGGATACTTTCCTGAATGCTGTCCCAATCTAATGGCTAACATAATGTTCATGCAGTGCAATGTTTTCCTACAAACCTAACTATTTGACCAAGCTTTTAGTCAGCAGTCCTAACATCGCCTTATTGGTTCAGTGTCAAATTTTTCTTTATAATCCTCCTACGAAGCACCTTGGGGCATATTTTTCTATATTGAAAGCACTTTATAAATGCAAGTTGTTGTTGCACTGAATAAGGGTCACGTGGGTGCACACACAGTTTGAACAATGCCAAAGTGAATAGTACACTGTGGTATACTGTTGCAGTCTGTTTCGTGGAACTAACATCCTCACAATTTTGCTCTTTTTCCATTTCATAATAACGAGCAATAGAATGACCCACCAACCAGTGCCTCTGAGACACTCTGTTTCAAAGAACTATTAAGAGCTTCCTTAGGGTTAGTCCAGTCCATTGCTTATCCCTCACTGCACCATCCTATCATGTTCAAATTTTACCTTTAGACATAAGACTAGTGAGGCTTGAGAATAGGATCTTTTGGTCCATCGAAAGCCCTTCTTGCAATCCATTCTTTTTAACATCATGCCATATATAATGAAATTTATAAAGTCGTGTTATTTTCACTTCTACTGCCTTATTTGTTGTGTCTGGGTCAGTATAGTATTCTTGCCACTGCCTAAAGCTACCATTTTCCTTTATGTCCACATATACCCATGCTGCTGCTGCACGTTGCTTGTGTTGGATGTTTCTCCCCATTGCCTTGCAAATCTCCATTACCATGAAGGCCAGCACAAGAGCAGACCTAACAGTCAACTGAAAACATCAGGACTGCTGTAGATGACCCCTTTCTCAGGGGATACTTTACAGAAACAAATTTTGTCTGAGGCAGAACAATTAGCCATATTGTTTAATCACTCCCTGCACATGAGTGAGATAGCATCATCTAGTTCCTCTTCTAATCACCTCATTTGTCAAAACCTGTGAGACAAAATGAGTTAGTTCAGCACCAATCAGAAATCCTTGCAATATTTGTACAAATTTTGATGTTTTACGGATATTTTTGCATGATGGCATCCTTCGAACACATTTTTCAAGCAATGCTTTAAAACCGCAAACATCTTCAGACATTGTTCTAGCACAATTCTAAAATGCAACAACACCTCATTTAGATAGCATTTCAATTATCAGCTTGTGATTGGATATCATAGCATCTATCAACCAGCCTTTGTTAATTTATAAAGCACACATCTCTAAGCTGACAAATTGTCCTATAGTCAGACTCACTTAATGATCAGCTCTAAATTTCAGTCGGGTACTCTTCTGCTGTACTACAGTGAGATTTGTTCATTCCAGGCAGATTACAAGCAGTCCCAATAGCTTCAATGCAAGTTAATTCTCATGTTACATGGAACCTGATCAGCATAAAATAATACTGTACACCGACAATCGTGCCAGATTGTAGAATATGGCAGCATGTTGCTAACATAGACAGCAACATACTGGAGATTGGGGTTTTACAGAGTTAACAGCAATGATGCTAATTGTAAGAGTCATGTGAATGTTAATGCAATGATTGCCACAATATTGTGAACTGTGCACCATGTCTGCAAAGTAGATTGATGACCTGAGATAAAAGCAAAAAACTGTGGATGCTGGAAATCCAAAACAAAAACAAAAACAGAAATACCTGGAAAAACTCAGCAGGTCTGGCAGCATTGGTAGAGAAGAGCACAGTTGACGTTTCGAGTCCTCATGACCCTTTAATAGAACTAAGTAAAAATAGGAAAGGGGTGAAACATAAGCTGGTTTAATGGTGGTGGGGGGGGTGGGGGGCGGGGTGTGTGGTTGGGACAAGAAGAGCTAGGTAAAGGTGGAGATAACCAAAAGATGTCACAGACAAAAGTACAAAGAGGTGTTGAAGGTGGTGATATTATCTAAATGTGTTAATTAAGGGTAGAAAGCAGGACGAGCAAGGTACAGATAGCTCTAGTGGGGGTGGGGTGGGGTGAAGGAATCTAAAAAGGCTAAAAGGTAGAGATAAAACAATGGGTGGAAATACATTTAAAAATAATGGAAATAGGTGGGAAAAGAAAAATCTATATAAATTATTGGAAAAAACAAAAAGGGAGGGGGAAGAAATGGAAAGGGGGTGGGGGTGGAGGAGAGAGTTCATGATCTAAAATTGTTGAACTCAATATTCAATCCGGAAGGCTGTAAAGTGCCTAGTCGGAAGATGAGGTGCTGTTCCTCCAGTTTGCGTTGAGCTTCACTGGAACAATGCAGCAAGCCGGGGGTGGGGGTTGAGGGATGGGTGTAGGTGGCGGCCAGTGCTATAGTTACCGAGGAGTTAGAAGTGGTTAGAAGTAGTTTTCATTTTTCTAACTTTTCCTGGGTAACCATTGCTATATAACAGTCAGAACCATCCGAAGTTTACGATTTATAATGTACATTCAGATGGTTCCCATTCCAGGGCAATTGCCCAAAGGCAGTTTGAACTTCCAGGGAAATTGCCATGCAATCTTTACCTGGGGACTTCTGGGTGAGGCGGGCGTGTCGGTGTGGTGGGGGGGAGGTTCCCCAGTGCAGCATCTTTGGGGTACCCCTCAGTTATGATGACCCGGAGCTCAGAAGTTATGGGCCAAAACCTCACATAGCCCTGGTCGGGGAGAGGTACATTACCACAGGGTTATTCCCGGACCCTATCTGGAATATTATGACCCATCCGAATCTTGTTAAAAGGGCTATCCGGAGGACAGTAATACTCTCGGGGGGATGGGCGGGTTCCTTCCCTTTGGACCCATTTAGCATCTTTCGGACCTGTCTTTCTCAACTTAAACCTGAGAGGAATCACCTGAAAGGTAAGCCTGTCCTGGGACTTTTGCAAAAGGTGCCTAAGATTATAATCCACCAGAGATAAACGGAGCTAAAATACACATCAGCCATGCTTTAACTGAATGGTGAAAAAAGCTGATGAGCGGGGTCAATGGGATGAGAAAGAGGTCAGCAGGATTAGCCTCCAGTGTTCCACTTATCTGGAAAGTCAGCAAGAATGGAATGGGGAATTGGGGCTTGCTGCTTGTAAGGAGCTAATAATGGGTCCCTTGCCGGGCCCTTGGGAGATATTTCCCGGGGTGAAAATAGCATTTAAGAAGAGAAGGTAAATTACGGAATAGTCAACGAGTGACACCAAGCTTGGATTTCTGAAAGTATAATGGTTGTAGGTTGTAGAGAAACAGGCATATAAGGATTGTCATAAATATTAAACCTGGAGAAAGAATGAATTAGAGTAAGGGACTGTGCCATAAATTTTGAATCTCCACACTGGGGGCTTAGCCCATGCACCATTTAGCCTGGAGGGATTTGCTTTTGAAGTATATTTCTCACCACATATCTCACACACTACCTGAAGCTGAGATAAAAATGTACAACTGAAAGAAATTAAGACAGTGTAAATGCACTCCGCAGTTTTTATATCTGATGATTCAGTTTGCTGCAGCATATATCTCCTCTTTAATTAACTTAAGTGTATATCTTTTTAATATAGATCTCATAAAAGGAATATTTAGCACATAAATTTTCCCAGTATATCTTCATGAATGCATGTTGTACAATAAGGGTCATTTCTGTGCAGAAGATTTAGAGCATTATTAATACTGTGATATCTTTTCAAATATTAATATGTTAATTATTAACTTAATCAAATTCGTTTAAAATCTGTCAGGTCCATATTGTACCACCAAATTGTACGAGACTAAGGCCTGAATTTTTCAGATGGCAGGGAAATCGGAAGGGGTTCCCAGCCGACTCCAAGTGCCCCGCAGCCATTTCACACTCAAATGAGCATTAAGTAGCTGCAGGCACAACTTCTGCCTCTCACTCAGGAGGAAGTCCCGCCTTAGGGAGCTGTTGGTCAATCAGATTGGCCAGCAGCTCTCCAGTTCCTGCAGTGACAAGAGCTGCAGTGGACAGAAGAGGAAGTACACCAACATGCCTGAGCTGAAGTTTGGGAGCCCAAGGGCAAGGTAAGTTTAAGGGTTCCCAGGGTGCAGAGGGTAGGGAAGGGATGCATAGGGTTTGGGGTGTTGGGGGAAAGGCCGGGGGATGGAGGGCTGGACCTTAATTGCGGGGAGGGGTGCCCGGAGCAGGAGGGGGCTTTTGATGGAGGCCCCCTTCCCACCCGAGATCCAAGCATATTCTTTTTTTGGGCTTTCCCCACACCAGGCAAATCTTCCTGCCAGCCTAAAAATTGAGATGGGCAGAAAACGGCCCTTAAGTGGCCATTAATTGGCTCAATTGGGGCAAGGGTGGGCTTCCCATCTGTACTAATTATGGTTTTGTTAAATGTTGGACTGTAAGGATAGTCCTATGATGTAAGATCACATGATCTGTATAAACCAATGTGTTAGCAGCATGGGCTACCTCCACAGTCAGTGTAGAGATAGAGATGGAGTTGAATACACACGTGTAGTTGCTGCTGGCTGTATTGTAAATAAACCTAATGTTCCCACTTAGAAAGTTGTCTGCAGATCAACTCTATTACAAATAGGCAACAAGGCTGTACTTCAACACCTTGCCCACCCCAGTATAAAATCACTGTGTGAGTTGGGGTGAATGGGAACCCGGAGGGACCCTGTTCCTTCAATTTCACCCTCTCCCTCCCCAAACACCCGCCGGCAGGGGAGTGTGAATTTCTGGCCTAAATCACTGAGACCTTTGTTGTATTGCTACACTTTGTAAACAGTCCTGGTTTATTTTATTATTGTAAATATAAAAATGAACTACTTTTCAGTATTACATCACAGTAAATGAATTTCCTTTATCTATGTGCTTCTGAAGATGGTATCATTGTCTTAGGAAATCAGCCGTGCTCTGCTGTGCAATGCTTGACGCCAGCCAAAACCATGTAGTATTCGGTTCTGCATCTCCTCATTGGAAGACTTGTATCATGCTTTGGAATTCATTTATTATCAGCTCTATCCATCGCAGAAACAGAACTGGCAGCACATTTCATGTTTGGATCTGGCTGCAAATTAATCAGACTGGAGTTAAAACAAGGTCACATTTTAACAAACATCGGCCCAGATTTTTGCTCCCAGGTCAGGTGCGCAGAAATGGGAGAACTCCTAACTCTGTGAACCCAGCCTTTAAAAATGGTTGCCTGAATTTCCGATTTTCGGCGCGGGGGTGTGGGCGAGAATAGGAGTCGGGGTGGGCGATCCCGGAAGTAATGCGGTGTTGGAGCAGGACCTGGCGTAGGTTGGGCGACACGGGCGCAGATAAAAAGCGGGCCTTCAGAAAGGCCCAACTGAGAGATAGGCCATCGACTGTGAAGTTCCTGCACCTGGGGAGTGATATCATTGCCAATTGTCAGGTGAATATCAAAGATGTAAATGTTGTGAGCTGACCTTGGAATGGATGGCCCATCATGGGCTTTCCCTGTGGGGGAATGGTTGTTGTTGTTGTGTCAGATCAAAGTGTACTCCCCTGAACCACTGAGAGCATGGAGTGGATTCTCAAGACACAGCCATGGAGTTGGTATCATTTTGCCACCATTACCTAGTACAGATATTATACCGTAATGTAGTTCAACTCAGCGAGTGAATGAATTGACGAACAGTGCCATGCTCATTCTCTCATACACTAGCCTTCTCGCCACCATCTCTCCCATCCATCAGGATACATCCACACTGTTGACCAGGTTCCTCACAACTGCACATTGTCATGGCATAACAGTGTAGCTAAGAGGGAGGAAACCAGCAGGGCTGTCAGCAGTTGTGGAGGACAGCATAATATCTTGGAGCAACACCCACAACATACATGGCACCAAGCATTTGCGCAGAGCTATTTTCTCCACCAAACCTTGCCAGTAATCACTCATGGTATGGTGAAAATGGTTAGTGCACCCAAAAGTGAATGACAGTGTGGTAATCTGAATGGCTCACAACCCTTTTTGCCTCATATTTTTATTCATAGAATGTCACGCAGAGGAGGTGTGGGGAAGTGATTGACATGTAATTGTAATGATATAATACCCTGGCTTATTTACTGTATAAGACACAAGGCACCAATTGCTCATAAGAGATTGGGTAAACTCATTGTGGGTTCATTTATTTCGACTAGGCTCATGAGAACAGTGAAACATAGGTATAAAGCCTGAATATATCAGAGCTGTGTATGTGCTCTGCTCAAAGCAAAAGTGAAACTAAGACTGGATCACATGACACACTTCCCTTCTAGGGACATTATGCTGATATCCGTCATAGGCATATTACAACATCGTCCTCTCTTTTTAAAGATAATTTTTCCCCTTCCAAAAATGTATGACTATTTTGCCCTTTTATTTTTGGCAATATGATTTTTCAACTTTCAACCAACTGGAAATTTTGAACTTTGAACTGAGACAGAGCAAACTGCTTAAAAATGCAACACCATATTCCAAGGTGAAGGTGAAAAACAAACAAATCACCCTCAAGAGAGTGTGAAAAGAGAGATATTCCCTACAATTCAGATACCCATTGAAACTCGTAACTGTCTAAGGAAGGGATATTAAAAATGCAAAGCACTGGATATTGAGACAATGGCTGCCACAGACAGACCCATCCAAAACCTCTTGGAAGTACACAATGGGTGAAGTATTTATAGGCAAGGCTGCCTAGCCACAAGAGAGAGATTGCAAGTGACACAGGTGGTGTCAAGAAAGTCTTCAACTGAGAAAAAGGCAGAAGGCTGCTCCCTCTCCCTCTCTTTTGGAAGAAGCGTGTTGCCCAGTTCAAGGAGCCAACACTACTGGAAACCTACCAGTGAATCGAGATCTGATTACATCCAAGAACACAGCTAACCCAAATCAAGCACAGCATTTAAAACCTACACTTCAAGGACAATCAAAAGACACTTAACCGTTTATTCTTTTATCTTTTTTTAAATTGGGCTCTAACTCTTATTTCTGATGCGTGTGAGTGTGTGTTTGTGTGTATACTTGTGTGTGTGTGTGTGTGTGTGTGTGTATGCATGTGTGTGTGTGTGGGGGCCCAACATCACATTTTTATTATTTTTCTCGGGTTTGGGGATTAATAAATTTACTCTTTCTTTGACTCAAGAAAACTATGTTTGATTGCTCACAGCTTAAATGGTTTTGATTTGGAAAAGACATACGCTCATGAAAAATAAAACTTAAACCTTTGTTGTGACCAGCCTAGGAGGTTAAACAGAGGGGAACCAGTTCACCCCTCCACACCTCACACCTGGTCATAACAATTTACAACACATGTTTAGTTACCATTACATAAGTGCATGGAACTGATGAATCTATGAGTCTCTAAAGTGTAAAGGTAATCTGCTGGTATTCCCAGACCTTGTGATGGTAACCTTGTCTGGATATTTCTTTAATTGCTCACAGTGGTCTGTGAGATTGTCATTCTTGGATGTTGCTCCTGGTTTCATTTGGGATCTTGTCCTAGATGCAAAAGAACTGTGTGTTGGTTACGGAGCCCGAATGGATCTGATTTGTCCTTGTGGATATTTTTTGGTTTGTCTATGTTTGAGAATTAGTAATTTTGCCATGCGAATCATTCATTCAGCTAGGCCATTGTTAGATCTAGGATAATGAGGAGAAGTAGTAGTGTGATTAATATTCCATGTCCCATACATATCCTGAAATGGATTACCAGTAAATTGCAGACTGTTATCCATAATGATCTCTCTCTGCACACCAGATAAACTGAAAATGGCACTGAGAGTGTGCGTGACAGTTGTGCTTCACGTATTGTGGAATTGTTGAATAATGGGGTACTTGGTAAAGTAGTTGATGATGATGATGATGATGAAGTCAGTGTCATGGACATGAAAGAGGTCAGATGTGGTTCTGGACCAAGGATGGGTAGGACCTTCATGTGGAATCAATGGCCTGCCTCACACACGACATGCCTCATACTTCTTGATGACGACTTCAATGTTAATGTTCATGCCCGGCCAATAGACTGTCTTTCTTGTGAGACTTCTCACCTGATCTATGCCCATGTGTGAGTGATGAAGTTGTTGAAGAATATCAGGTTGCAAAGAATCTGGAATGATGACCTGCCTGCCTTTAAAAATGACTCCCCTGGAGATGCCTATCTTGTCCCCATAAGGCCAAAATGGTCTCACATGCTCGTGGACATGTTGAATTGAATCAGGTCATCCTTCAATGATGTTTATCCACAATTTCTGTACTCTGGAATCTTTAGCCATTTCTTCTTGTAGCTGCTGGCATTTGCATTGCCCAAAATGTACCAGATCAATGGACGTACTTGCATTCTCCTGCAAATGTAATGTTGTAGCTCCATTGAAACAGCCAATTTTGTTGAAACATTCTGGATATTTCAATATTAAGTCGTGAATTGAGGTGATAGGAGTAGTTTCTGAGGTTGATCTGTCTATTGATGTCTGACTGATTCCATGGATTTTCACTGATGTGAAGTCACAGTATGCCAACAGGCCTGCAATCGCCAAGCCCTTAGTCTCCATGATGTAGGATATCTGCGACATCCAGGAGGATTGGTTGTACTTATACTCCAAAACTATGGATCCTGCACATGGAATTAGTGAACCGCCGTATGCTGAAAGTTGCACAGCAGTAGGTATCACCAAGGCCTTCCATGTCAGTAGATACATGTCTTTTAAGAATTTGCAGTGGTAGCATGCTGGCACATGCCCCTTTGTCAATCTTGGCCAATAGCAAACAGCTACCAACTTTCTTAGGGCAAAGAATTCAAATCTTGGCAAACACTTTGGACAGTGACGTGGCATTTATGTTTCCCACAAGATTGATGGTGCGAAACACGTGTTGACCGCTCTTCTTCTCGTTGTGCACATCATTGTCATTTTCTGGTTTGTCAATCACCTCATGTATATATTTCTATTGGGATGGTCATTTTTATTGCTTGAGGGCACCTGTTGTGTAAGGTCGGTTTGGATCAGTGCACAGCTCTTTGTACTTGCATCAAAATAGTTGGGTCAAAATCCTGGAACTCCCTTCCTAACAGCACTGTGGGTGTACCTATGCTACATGGACTGCAGCGGTTCAAGAAGGCAGCTCACCACCACCTTCTCAAGGGTTAACTAGGGATGGGTAATAAATGCTGGCCCAGCCAGTGAAGCCCACATCCCGTAAATGAATTTTTAAAAAAATCAGCCTTTGCTCTTGTGCACTGCTGCTGCCAATGGCCCTTTCTGCTGCATGCCTTGCACAATTGCTGGAAAACTGGGCATTTCCTTGGTGCATGTAAAAGGCCACACCTTCCACATGTCTTGCTAGGTTTGGGTATTATAGTAAGTGTACCAACAATTGGGATTATACTTAGGACTTGTAAGGTTTGTCGACCTGCAAGGACCACTTTGTACTTATACCCATACTTGAGTAGCTCTCCAATGCTATACGTTTTGGGCTTCCCATGGGAAAGGATGTGATCACCAACTTGACAATTCTGTCTGCGAGCTCTGTGTTTGAAAAGTCACAGTGCACACCCTTTTCTCTGCATCTGCTGACAAAGTGGTCTATGGATTCTGTAGACTGTTGCTGAAATGGCATGAATTCCAGTTGATGAATACGGAAGTTTAACCTGATTCTGATCTTGTCTTCCAATGCAGTGCACGTTTTTTGGGGATCCATTAGCTCTTCTGCTGTTAATCCTGACGTGTCCAGCTTGTGTAGACCTTCATTCCCAATTGCTCGGTGAATTTTTATGGCTTGCTTATTTGGTTCAGACACGCCTGAATCAAGAAACTATAGCCCTGTACGCTGTTTAAAGATATTGAATTTGGATGGTAGGTCAGCTGCATCCCAATTCAAACAGGGAAATTTTGTGGACATTTTGACAATATCCCTTTGACCTTCATTCCTCTACAGTACCTAGAATGAGTATTATTGTAACCACTTTTGTCCGCTTTTTTGATGCTCCACCCATTATAATCGTAACATTCCCTGGCCCGATTTTTATGATTTATTTTTGTTTGACCCTCCCTCGCTCCCTCGCTATCAGTCCAGCCCCCACCTTGGTCACTTGTCTTTCCAAACTGAGCTAACCCAGTCCTGGTCCTCTCGACGCACTGTCTCACTTGCTAACCTGACTGGCTATGTGCTGCAATCTCACCACAAGGGAGCCGTCTCTGTACAAGCTCTTTATTTGGGCACTACCCCAGCACTGTGTCTTCAAAACTTTTCTGCACAATCAGCACACAGCAGTTTCAACATTCTCTGATGCTGTATCTTTGTTGCAGTCTGACCAAAACATCGAGGGTTGTCTCTTGCCATTTAACATGATCTAAGACTGTTCACCATGTCATAGCCATACTCAATCTTGCTGCCACATTGTTTGACCACTGCTGAACATCATGTTGTGTTGTTATAATGATATAAAGGCACCAATCATTCATAAGGGATTAGGTAAGCACATTGTGGGTTCATTTATTAAGACGAGGCACATGAGAACATGTATACAAAGGTAAATAGCTTGAAGACATCAGAAGAGCTGTATGCATGTGCTCTGCTCAAAAGCAAATGTGAAACTAAGACTGGATCTCATGACACACTTCCCTTCTACTGATGTCATGCCGCTATCCCTTAAAGGCATATTAAAACAAAAACTACTGGCAACTTGTATTTTCCACTTTGCTGTCAATGAGAATAGTTTGATATGGCACAGACCTGGTAGCAATATAACAGCAAAATACTGTGGATGCTGGAGATCCAAAATAAAAAACAGAAAATGCTGGAAAAACTCAGCAGGTCTGGCAGCATCTGTGGAGAGAGAAAAAGGGTTAACGTTTTTAGCCCGTTATGACTCTTCTATGTAACTGAGCACTTGTAGTGTTGGTCCAGTGTTAAGTGGTATATTATGCCAACAATGTACCTCTGCCTGAAGTGAGATGAACATTTCCTAGAGGCATTGACGCCCCACTCTCAGCCTTCATAATTTCTGTTTTAATGAGACTGAATTGCTGTTGTGTTCGACTAAATTTAATTTTTCTCCTGAAACTATACTTTGGAAATGTTTGTCGTACAAGGTGTGATGGGGGTGGGGCAATTGGGTGACCCAGACTGAACATTTACCTTCAGCATGTGGATTGGAATCCGATCAACTATGATTCCCTTATCTCTGCTGGTTGCATGAATCCTAAATTAATTGAGCCATTATAATCTCAATCCAGTATGACATAAGTATTAAGTTCACAGAATAGCTGCAATGCAAAGCAAATCTCAAAGGGAATTGGCAACTTTCCTTGGAAAAGTCCTACAAATGTCCAGCATGGGAAATTGAACTGTCACATCGGTGCAGTGACGGTACTCTTCTAGCTGAGGCGAATGTGCATCACTGGGTCTGAGTACAGGTAAATGTATCTTGAATTTGGTCATCCGAGAACTCACCCTGAAATGCTTGATATAAATCCTGCCTGCAAAATGTGGGAACGTGCAAAACAGACATTCCTCATTTTCATTAGCACAAAATTCAACCTGAATATTGTTACAATCCAGTGAGGGACCGTCAACATTAAGGAAAAATCCGAACAATTTATTTTAACCAATAGAATTACAGCATAAGATTTTACTTGTTTTTTTTTAGCAAAACAAACTTTACTGTATACTAAAGAATTAAATAAAACAAGCGCTATTAACTTAACAACATGGTTTTTAACTTTATATATTATGCACTCAGGTTTACTTCATACTTCCCTCAAGAATTCTCTTCTAAGACACAGCAATATTAAAGTTATTTACTTCCAGTGAATAGGGACCACCCATAAATACGCCACAGTCCTCTGGAGAATTCTCCTCAGCTCCCGCTATTCTCAGAGCTAAACTTTTCATTTACCCTCTGTTGACTGTGGATACCTCAATCCTTTGTTCTGGTTACTTTTCCAATACTTCCGAGCTTAATTTCTTTTGCAATAAGACACTGTAAGGCCTACTGTAGATTCTCCCACTATCTTCAAATTAGGCAATCTTCAAGCTTCTGTTCCTCACAAGATTCAAACTGAGATTAAGCCTCACCCTTCTTTCTTGCGGTCAACAATGAAATTAGTGTTTTACTCAGCTTACAGTGCAGGTCTGTCTAACTGTCACTTATTTAGGCTAACTTTATAGAGTACTAACCTAAGTTAAACTGAACCTTTATAAGTCACTGATTTCAGCTGGAGTATTGAGTCCAAATCTGACCACCCACAATCTGAAGCATTTGAGAGAATGCAGTGAAGATTTATTATAATGGGACTCTTTCTGTGTCCTTATCACACTGTGAAATAATAAGCTGGTGATTGGCATATTGTTGCTTATAAAAAAAGTCAAAATATTGCAATTTTAACATTGATGTCGCTGATTAAGAAACAACAGTCACATTTCATGCAGGGAGCGAAACAAAAATCAGGATTTAACTCCACAGCTCATATTTTTGTAATACTGTCGCATATAATTGATGTGGGAAGCTTCAAATCAGTGCTCATGGCTTATCTACAGGAACTTGATACATTTGGTGTATTCATCAGGGAGGTGCTGGGGGAGTTCACATTCTGAACTATTCCAGACAGAGCTTCAAGCGTTTAAACTAAATGTTTGAGTTTATAAAACCTTAGAGGTTTTGGTCAGGCTAATCCACCTTCAGTTAACAATTTTCAACACCGGAGCAGACAGCTGCCCACGCAGTTAATTTATTTCTAAAAATTGTAGGTCTACCAGCTTGTCGAGTGAAACAGCACGTCTTAGAAATAAATGCTCTGTATACTGCCCTGATGTACGCTCCAGACTAGCTCCAGCAGACTGTCTCTGAGAACCAAATAATGTATGAAAAAAAATCAGCAGAATTATCTTGTTTCAATTACAGAGAAATTGAGAAAGGGATGTTTATTTAAATCCCCCCAAAGAAAACAATGATATTTGCACAGACTTTTCATATATCCTCTACAGAAACCACAAAACAACCACTGACATTTCTCTTGGCAGGATAAAATGCTTTGAGCAACAGATTTATTGGCTCTGACTGAAAGAATCCAAAACAAGCAGTGTCTGTCCAGTATATCATAGGCTTAAATGTAAAACAAAGATTGTATTATATGTCCTTATCTGAAATGATTTTCAAAGCAATGTTATTCTTGGATTGTTGCCAGAGCATGGATCTGTACCCTTTTTTTCAATAATCAAAGTATTTCATGATGAAGGTCACAAGTGCAATGGGAAGGTTGCAAGATTTTCTTTTAATCCTGCATGAACAGATCATATTCAGTGTCTTTGCCATGAGAATACAAATTTTAGTTCCAAAGCTGATGGTGGCTAAATGCCTTGTGAACATCAAATTCATGAGAGACAGTGAAAGGAAGCAGGTATTTATTATCTTTCTCTGTCTATTCCCAGTCCCAAGACACCTACCACCAAAACAGACAAAAGCAGTAACATTGTGGGAACATTGTCACCTCCAGGTACCCTCTGGGTCACACACTATCCTGACTTGTGTTAACATCAGCATTGCCTCATTGTTGCTGGGTCAGAAACTTAACACCATCATGGCCCATCATGAGAATACGAGCAGTATAAGATGGCTGTCCATCATCTTCCTTTAAGAACAACTTGGGATAGGCAGTAGGTATGGTGTTAGTAATGTTGCCAATATTTCGTGAACAAACCTTTTAAATATAGAGGAGGTTGGTAAATGCATGGTTACTACAGATCTGAAGAGATTGGATTCAATCTCTGGTATATAAAGGTTTAGCTCTTTTTGGGAAAGCATAGTGACAAAAGCGAAATGGGCCTTAAGGTCAAAATCTTGGAGTTTCAACATAATGGCATTTTTGGCAGAACTACCATTTCCAGGAAAGGGCAGCAGCATAGTGGTAACATTAATGGACTAGTAATGCAGAGGCTTTGACCAATGCTCAGGAGATGCTCAGGTCCTCGAAAGTGATGATGATGGGGATGAGACCCTCTCACTGACCAGGCGAGGCAGGCACACTCAGGAGGCCCTCATAGCTACTAGCTTTGTGGAGGATGATGATGACATGGAGTGAGGAGACACCATAGATCCTTCACATTGCATCTGTGAATGTTTGACTCCAGTCTGGCTTATGGCAACACACATCCCCTCTATGATAATGCTCCTGTCATGGAGATGCAGTGGAAGCCCTAATAGTTGTTCAATTGCAGGAGGATGATGACGACATGCAGTGAGGACACTCCATAGGCCTTCACATTGCCTCTGTGCATGTCTGACTCCTGTCTGGCCGAGGGCAGCTCGCTTGCACTCTGATCAGGGTCACATCATAAAGACACAGCCATGAAACTTTAAATGCAGCTGATCCTTAGTCAGCCTTCAGCACCTGACCCCTTCAGGAGCACAGCGTCACTGGTCACAGATGCTGAAGAGATGGGGGCCAACCCCACCTTAAAGGTGCTGAGAGCACATGGAGAGTATGAGGGAACTCTGTGGCGCCTGTCCACAACATTCTGGCAGCAACGACAAGCACCACTGAGGTGCAGGCATCACTAATGTTTCTAGGGAGTGTGAGACTGGACCATCACTTTGACCTGAAGGCTGCACAAAGCACAGGGAAGAGGCCCTGGACTGAGACACCTGCCTTTGTCTTATGCAGAAAGGTCTCATGTCTGAGTGACATGAGCACTGCTCATCAGAACAAGGAGCCATAGGCAGGGAGACATTCTTGAGAGTTTATTGACAATAGTGAACAGTGTGTAGAAGTGATTAATACCTGTGCCCAGGCTGAGCACCTATGTATGCTTAACTTTCCTGCAGCTATGTCTCCCCAGCCATCCACAGCGGAGATGGAGGCAGCCTGCTGACTGCTACGCTCTGTCTGTGATGGCATTGGCAGGCATCCTCTGGAGGGCCGAGACCTGGAGGGCCCCGGCCTGCTTTCAGGGTCCTGCTGTGTGGCAGTGGCACCCTCCTTGGCCTGTGGAGCTGGAGCTTCTGGTATCACAGGAAGAGGGGATTTGGATGGGCCAGTCACCTGGCTCCCTGTGGGTGCATCTGCTGTCCTATGGGTGCCCAAGAGCCCCTGGCTGACTCCTTGAGGAGAAGGGGTAGCTGGAGTGAGATCAGGCTGCCCCGCACCCCTCTCATGTACACAGTGTTGGAGACCAACTATGGCATCAGCGACGGAGTTGAGTCTGCGCAGCAGTGCAGGAGTGAATTCCTGTACCAAGGTCTCCATGGCGGCCACCATCCTATCAGTGTTGACCTTGGTGCATTGGCATGCCCGTGCTGTCACCTCAGCCAGAAGGCAGATGGGCTCCTCCATCATGCCTTGCAAACCGAGGAATCCCTTCCTGATGTTCCCGAGCTTGCCTTTGCAGTTCCAGCAACTGTTACATCACTGAGTCCAGAGGCTTGTCATCTGACTCGAACTCAGCAAAGTTCTGTACACCTGGGAACTCACTACACCGCCACCTGCTGTGGATCAGACAGTGTGATGTGCTCACCAGATTGTGACCCCGAGGCTACTCTAAAGTTAGGTTCCACTGAAGTGTGTGTCTCTGCACTAGTGGAGGGTATGGGTGAGCGCTGTGACAGGACTTCAAGTAGAGTGCCTTCAGATTCCTCTCCACAGGTTTCTTCAGGACTTGATTGGAAGCCCTGGGTCGTGGACTCCGTTGGCTGTTTCCCAGGTGTGCCTGCAGAAGCAAGGGGATATTATTAGTGCATGGCAGTGGTCTGTGAAAGAGGACACATCACTCACAGCATGGTTGTCTGATGGATGTTGCACTGCTGGATCCTCACTTGGTAGAGCAGCTCCGACCTCACCATCAGCACAGGACAGGTCCAGATCCTCACTGGCCAACTGGATGGCTCTGTTATCAAAGTCCATGAGGACCTTGATTTCAGGCGTTCCTCCACCGGTCTGGGATCTCTCCCTCTGGTGTGCCAGCTTGTCCTGTATGGATGGAGATGGAGAGAGAGTAAGCAGGACGCCTGCCAGGCCAGATGATAAGTATGCCTGGCATGTGTGGGTGGTGAGTGGTCCCATGGACGGGATGAGGTCAATGAAAGTGTATGTGAGAGAGTGAATGGTGATGTCCCTTGAATTGGCAGTGAATGAGGGCCCTGTGGATGTGTGATGGGTTTGTGAGCGTGTGAGTAGAGAGTGTTGGCGGAATAGAGCAGATCATTCATCCTCCTGCGGCACTGGGTGGATGTCCTCTTTTGCCGCTGACCACCACCTCCCAAGCCTGGTTGCTCACACCGCTGCCCATCCTGCGGCCAGACCAGGGGTAGAGGACATTGCAGAATCCAAAAGGTGTTCCAGCGATGCATCATTAAACCTGGGGTCAATCTTTTTGCCTTTCGTGGACATCTTCCCTGCAGTAGTCCTGGGCTGGAAGCACTGAGATGTGTGCGTGCGGCAGCTCTTTAAATATGGCACCTAGCATGATGAAGCAGCGAGGTGATGGCGCGGTGGGTGAATGAGAGCCCACCCACCATGGTAACAGCGTGTTTCCTGGGAATGCATAATTAATGTGGCGGGTTTGGGACAATACGGCACGAAAGGTCGCCATTGCGGCTGACGGATAAAACATCGTTTTACCCGCCCGCTACCACACTTAGTGCAAATCTGGGAAAATTCCGCCCACTGTCTTAATGCAACTAGACATGGGCAATAAATGTGATGTTGCCTACTTCTGAGAAGAATTATGTTTAAATGTTACCATAGGCAGGCAAAGGGAAATTCAATTAGACTTCTCAGTCCTGATTGCTATCTAAATTAATGCAAGGTTTTCATGCAAGCACATGATCTGATGACATCTTATGTTTAGGTTAATCCATGAAGGATGATCACTTAGACAGGCTCTCCAATGCTCATGGAATCATACCTGACCTAATTCAGTGCCTGCAGGAATGGAGGGAATTACAATTGATGGAGAAATAAAAAGAGGTAGAATCTATTCCACTCGGTTTATCTGGAAGTGGTGAAAGTACTAGAAGGAGACCTCGCCCAGATTTACCAGTTATTTCTCCTGCTTGAATGTATTTTTCCAAACTTTGGTACATATAATTTCCATGTATTCCTGTTAAAGTTTTAGTGGAAGCTAATGTAAAATGAGGCTAAAATCTTTAAAATAGACTCTTTAAATATTTCTGCATGAAAAGCTTAATGAATGCACATGAAATTCTTTTCAGGTTTTAATGGAACCCTTAACCCATTCGTTTTAGATAAGGTACAGCATCCCTGTAAATCAGCAGACAATATAACTCTTGTGGACAAAAGATATTTTTTCTGTAGGAACAGAAAATATATACACGGGGCGGAATTTTACGGCTCCGTCGCAGCAGGAGCGGGGTCGTAAAGTGTAGCCAGCCGTTCAAAGGTACATTGGCTTCGGCAGGACTGGAAAATGACACCAGCGGGAGGGGCTGTAAAATTCTGCCCACAATTGCTGGCACACACACACACATCTATCAAAAACTTCACATCATTTCTGAATTTTGTCTCTTGTACAGGGGCTTCAGCAGTACTTTCAACCGACGCACGCGGAGAACATTTACTGTACAATTGCTTCAGGGCCTTTTCATTAAAATGGAAATTACGATGTAATTCTAGTGGAAAATTATTCACTTTCTTTAAACTTCTAATTCAGTTTGATGGCTCCTTTTTAATAAGCTGCAGTTCAGAAGATTTGATTATATCTTTAAGAGATTACACTCTGGTTTACCGCACAAGCACACTGTGGGCTTTTTTTTTGCAAACATTTAACGAGAAATGCTCCCAGTTTTTAGATAACCCCCAAACTCTGCATTCCCCCTCTCCCCTCCCCCACACTCTCCTCGGAAATTACTACTTGGGAACCAACCGCTTGCCGTGGGCTAGGAGACTATGAGTGAAACTGGGTGGCTTGAATTGTTTCTCCCTTCAGGAGCATGTCCCATCTCACCACACAGGCCCCCTGCCATGAAGAAGTACTTGCTGGTACAAACATGAATTCTATAGTCCGTTATACTGGAGTGCCTACATGGTGGGCTACTGCACCACCTATCTTTTCACATGTTTAATATATTGTCATTAATCTCTGTCTCTCTATTCTCAGTATAAACATACCTTGCTGATACCAAACATCTGTTCAACAATGACATTAGGAAACAGCAGCTTTTTTTGATAAACGTGTTATGCATCATTTCCCTCAGCATGTTGATGTCATGGTTCATTAAGAGAATTATCTTCTTTTTTTTTTCCATTTTGCACCATAATACGCCAGGGTGGCAGGTCATTCATGTGCCCTGTATGGTGAGATGGTTAGGGGAGGGGAGAGGGGGAATGCATAGTTTGGGAAGATTTGAAAACAGAGAGCATTCCTTGGTAAAGATTCTGTAAAAAGATCACAGCATGTTTGTGTGGTAAACCAGTGTGTAATCTACAGAAATTCATAACTGTACATAATGTATGACATCTTCGCTACATATAGAACCATAGAAAAGTTACAGCACAGAAGGAGGCCATTCAGCCCATCTTGTCCATGCCAGCCTGAGGACACCCAGGTGCCCTTTCTAATCCCACCTTCCTGCACCCGGCCCATAGCCCTGTAGCTTACAGCACTTAAGGTGCAGATCCAGGTACTTCTTAAATGAGTTTAGAGTTTCTGCCTCTACCACCAGCTTGGGCAGCGAATTCCAGACACCCACCACTCTCTGCGTAAAAAGGTTCTTCCTCATGTCCCCCCTACACCTTCTGCCACTTATCTTGAATCTATGGCCCCTGGTTCTAGAATTCTCCACCAAGGGAAACAATTTTATCCTGTCCACTCTATCTATTCCCCTCTTAATTTTATACACCTCAATCAAGTCACCTCTCAGCCTTCTTTGTTCTAAGGAAAATAACCCCAACCTATCCAATCTCTCCTCATAGCTACACTTTTCTAATCCTGGCAACATTCTTGTAAACCTCCTCTGCACTCTCTCCAGAGCTATTACATCCTTCCTGTAATGTGGTGACCAGAACTGCACACAATACTCCAGTTGTGGCCTCACCAGTGTTTTAAACAATTCCAACATTATATCCTTACTTTTATATTCTATATCTCTGCCAATGAAGGAAAGCATTCCATATGACTTCTTTACAACCTTGTCTACTTGAACTGCTGCCTTCAGGGACCTGTGTACTTGTACGCCAAGATCTCTCACTTCATCTACCCCTCTTAGTATATTCCTATTAATTGTGTAATCCCTGTAACTGTTTGACCTCCCTAAATGTATGACCTCACACTTCTTTATGTTAAAATTCATCTGCCACTTTACCGCCCACTCCACCAACCCATCTATATCGTTTTGGAGATTATGGCTATCCTCTACACTATCCACTACTCGGCCAATCTTTATGTCATCTGCAAATTTCCCAATCGTGCCCCCCACGTTCACGTCCAAATCGTTATTATATAACACAAACAGCAAGGGTCCCAGCACTGAGCCCTGTGGAACACCACTTGAGACAACTTTCCATTCGCAAGGGCATCCATCGACCATTACCCTTTGTTTCCTGTGACAAAGCCAACCTTTTATCCAGTTTGCCACATTACCCTGAATCCCATGGGCTTTTACTTTCCTGACCAATCTGCCATGTGGGTCCTTGTCAAATGCCTTGCTAAAATCCATGCACACAACATCCACTGCACTACCTTCATCAACCCTTCTTGTCACTTCCTCAAAGAATTCAATCAAATTTGTGAGGTAAGACCTTCCTTTAATATAGTTAGATTTTTCACCACGACAGTAATTCTGGGGTAGAATTCTCCCAGATTTGCACTAAGTGTGATAGCGGGCAGGTGGAAGAATGTTTTACCCGCTGGCTGTAATGGCGGCTTTTCATGGTGTATTGCCCCAATCCTGCCTCGTCAATCCCAGAAACACGCCGGATCGATGGTGCCTCTTATTCGTCCACCCCGCCGTCACATCCGGCCTTCAGTAAACCGCGTGCAATATTTAAAGGCAGCCCCTGCAAGGAGCTAGTACTCTTCAAGGGAGAGGAAGCAGCTGCAAAGTCATGGCCGCCGCAGGGAGGAAACATGCTGCCCCCAGATTCACCGACACCTCCCACTGGATGCAGTGGTGGCCCGCCACCATGTCCTCCACGTTGCTCTGGGCAAAGGCCAGCAGGCAAGGTGACAGATCTAGCATGGGAGGCGCTGGCAGTGGTGGTCAGCGCCAACGCCTTGCAAAAGTGGACAGCCACCCCAGTGCCGAAAGAGGATAAATAATCTCCTCCGTTCACCAGGGTAAGTCACTCTTCTCATCATTCTCAACTTACACACTCACAAACCCATCACATACGCAGGGATCTCACTCGCTGCCGGTTTAAGGGACATTACCATTCATTCTCTGACGCATACCTTCATTGTCCTCATCCCGTCCATGGGACCACTCACCACCCACACATGCCAGGCATAAGAACATATACGAACATACGAACAATGAGCAGGAGTAGGTCATTCAGCCCCTCGAGCCTGCTCTGCCATTTAGTAAGATCATGGCTGACCTGATAGTAACCTGAAATCTGCATCCTACCTACCCCAGATAACCTATCACCCCCTCGCTTACCATTCTATCCACCTCTGCCTTAAAATTATTCAGATTCTGCTTCCACCACCTTTTCAGGAAGAGAGTTCCAAAGACACACGACCCTCTGAGTAAAAAGATTTTGCCTCATCATTGTTTTAAATGGGCAACCACTTATTTTTAAACAGTGACCCCTAGTTCTAGATTCTTCCACAAGAGGAAAGATCCTCTCCACATCTACCCTGTCAATACCCCTGCTTCAATCAAGTTACCTAGTTCTTACTCTTTTAAACTCCAGCGGATACAAGCCTAATCCGTCCAACCTTTCCTCATAAGACAATCCACTCATTCCAGATATTAGTCTAGAAAACTTTCTCTGAACTGCTTGCAACACATTTACATTCTTCCTTAAAGAAGGTGACCAATAACGTACACAGTACTCCAAATGTGGTCTCACTAGTGTCCTGTATAACTGAGGCATAACCTCCCTACTTTTGTATTCGATTCCCCTCACATTAAATGATAACATTCTATTAGCTTTCCTAATTACTTGCTGTACCCCTGCATATTAGCATTTTGCGATTCATGCACTAAGACACCCAGATCCCTCTGCACCTCAGAGCTCTGCAATCTCTCACCATTTAGATAATATGCTTCTTTTTTATTCTTCCTGCCAAAATGGACAATTCCACACTTTCCCACATTATACTCCATCTGCCAGATCTTTGTCCACTCACTTAACCTATTTATATCTGTTTGGAGCCTCCTTATGTCTTCTTCACAACTTACTTTCCTACCTACCTGTGTCATTAGCAAATTTGGCAGCCATCCCTTCAATACTTCACCCAAATCATTTATATAAATTGTAAACAGTTGAGGTCCCAGCACTGATCCCTGTGGCACATCACTCATTACATCTTGCCAACCTGAAAAAGACCCATTGATGCCTACTCTCTGCTTCCTTTTAGCCAGACATTCTTCTATCCATGACAGTGTGTTACCCCTGATACCATGGGCATATTTATCATCTGGCCTGGCAGATGCCCTGCTTACATTCTCTCCATCTGTATTCATGCAGGACAAGCTGGCACACAATAAAAGGGGGAGGTTGCAGACTGGTGGAAGAATGCCTGAAATCAAGGTCCTTACAGACTTTGAAAATATAGTCATCCAACTGGCGGGCAAAGGTCTAGACTATTCCAGTGCTGACGGAGAGGTTGGCGGTGCTCTACCAAGTGAGGATCCAGCAGTGCAACATACATCAGCCAACCATGCTGTGAGTAATGTGTCCGGTTTCACAGGTCACTGCCATGCATTAGTTATCTCTCCCTGCTTTTGCAGGCACACCTGGGAAGCAGCCGAGGGAGTCCATGCCCCAGATACTTCACTGAAGCTCTGAAGACACCTCAGAAGAGCAATCCACTGAAATCCTCATTGAAGACCCGTCACAGCGCTCAGCCACACCCTCCACCAGTGCAGAGTCACACACACCCCAATGAGACCAAGCTTTAGAGTAGACCCAGGGTCACAATCTGGTGAGCATATCGCACTGTCTGATCCACAGTGGGTGGCAGCAGGGACTTCCCAGGTTTCCGGCACTTAGAGAACTAATAGGGGCCGGAACTTTGCTGAGTCCAAGTCAGATGAGGAGCCTCTGGGCTTGGATATACCTCAGTTGCTGGAGCTGCAAAGGCAAGCTCGGGAACATCAGGAAGGGATGTCCACTGCACTCCTCAGATTGCAAGGCACGATGGAGGAGTCCGTCTGCCTTCAGTCTGGGTGATAGCACCGGCATGCCAACGCACCAAGATCAACACTGGTAGGATGGCAGGCACCATGGAGACCTTAGTCCAGGACATCGCTCCTGCACTGCTTCGCAGGATAAACTCCATTGCTGACAACACAGTTGGTCTCCAACAGTATCAACAGAAGAGCGGTGTGGAGCAGCTCGACCTTACGCCAGCTTCCCTTTCTCCTAAAGAAGTCAGCTAGGGGTCCTCGGGCACCCATAGGGATGAGGATCAGCAGGTGCACACTCCGGGGCCATCCACTCAGGTGACGCTGGGAGTGTCTGGCCCATCCGAATCCCCTTTTCCTGTGACCCCTGCAGCTCCAGCACCACAACTGAGGAGGGTGCCACTACGGCACAGCAAGACCCTGAAAGCAGGCCGGGGCCCTCCAAGTCGGCGCCCTCCAGGAATGGGCCCTCCAGAGGGAGCCCATCAAGGTCATCACAGATAGGGCATAGCAGTCAGCAGGCTGCCTCCAACTCCGCTGTGGATGTGCAGGGAGCACTGAGACGTAGCATCAGGGTTAGGAAGGTTAAGAAGAGGTAACTCTTTCGAGTTATCAACAGATCGCATGTAACTCTTTCGAGTACATTCACAGTTCTTGGTTTTCCGGGAGTGGGACATGAACTCACAACCCTCTGATTCAAAGGCGAGGGTGCTATGAACTGAGCCACAGCTGACACCTCAGAAACTCTTTCGAGTTATCAACAGTCACAGATTGCAACTCTTTCGAGTACAATCACAGTTCTTGGTTTCCGGGAGTGGGACATGAACCCACAACCCTCTGATTCAAAGGCGAGGGTGCTACGAACTGAGCCACAGCTGACACCTCAAAAGTTGCACAGCCTGGGCATGGGTGTTAATCACTTGATTTCAGCACTAAACTCCCAAGAATGTCTCCTTGTCTATTACTGCTTGTTCTAATGTTCGTGTCACTCAGATGTGAAACGTTGGTTCCTGCACAAGATAAAGACAGGTGTCTCAGTCCAGGGCCTCCTCCCTGTGCTTTGTGTAATCTTCTCAGCACAATGATAGTGTGCCTTCACAGTCACTGGACACATCAGTCATGCCTGCAGCTCAATGGGGCTTAACATTGCTGTCAGAATGTCCTGGGCCATTGGCACAGAGTTCTGTCATTCCCTCTGTGTGCTTCCAGTACCTTTGAGGTGCGGCTGGCCCCCATCTCATCAGCATCTGTGTCCGGTGACAGTGTGGGTCTGAAGAGTTCAGCTTACGAAGGATGCCATAGGATCAGGAGAAGTTAAAGTTTCCCTGCTGCCTACAGCCAGACATGAGTCAAATGTTCACTGATGCAACGTGAGGATCGATGGTGACTCCTCACTGCATGTTGTTGTTATCCTCCACAAATCTAGCAACTATCAGAGCCTCCTGAGCACACCTGCCTCCTTTGACCAGTGCAATGGCCTCATCGCCATCACCCTCACCTTTGATAACCTCCTCACTCTCATCCCTGTTGACGTCCTCCTCATCAGAGGAGATGTCCAGCTCCTCCATCTCCTCCTCAGCCAGCTCTTCTCCAGTTTCTGGAGGGTGCAGCAGGCGACAATAATGCGTGACACTCTCTGTGGGCTGTATTGCAGGGCTCCATCAGACCGGTCCAGGCACCGGAAACTCATTTTCAACATTCCGATGGTTTCCTCCAAGATGTGAGTTGCAGCATGAGCCTCATTGTGCCTCCTCTTTGCTGCAGTCTGCTACAGTGGCATAGGTGTCATCAGCTACGTCCTCTGCAGGTAGCCATTGTCCCCAAGGAGCCAACCCCTGCAGGCTGTCTGGACTCTGGAAGGCATGAGGGAGGGATCTAAGACCTACTGAGAATGTAGCAGTCGTGGACACTCCCTGGGAACCGTGTGCAGATCTGCAGATGCATTTGTGGTGAATATTCAGTGAATGGGAGTCCTTGTGGATGACATAGTTGACCACTTGTTGCCATGCAGATCTCAGCAGCACGTGAGTGCAGTCGATGGCACCCTGCACCTATGGGAAACCTGCGATCTGGGCAAATCCCAGCGCTCATGCTTCTTGGCTTTTCCTGATCAATGTACAAAGTTGTGTGCCTTCGTGAAGATGACGTCCATGACATCATGGATACATTTGTGGGTGGAGGCTTGTGATATCCCACAAAGGTCACCTGTGGTGCCCTGAAGGGAGCCAATGGCATAAAAATTGAACACCGCAGTCACTTTCACGGCCACAGGCAGTGGATGTCCTCCATCTCTCTGGGGTGCCAAGTCCTGCAGCAGGTGGTAGATCTGACCGACCAGTTCCCTGGACATGCATGATCTTCGGCAACATTGGTTCCTGGTCATCTGCAGGAATGACATGCACTGTCTATAGACCCTAGGTTGGGTTAGGTGCCGGCCAGCGACGGCTTGCTGTGGCTCTTCAGTGGCCAGCACGAGACCCCCCAGCCATCCCTTCTTCCTGAGGGCGCTGCTCCTCCCTCTGCGCAGCCAGGCGCTGTCGCTCTCTTCACCATCGTCTCCGCTCTCTGTAAGCCACGAGGCATACAGCTAGGTCACCAGGTCCCATGCTCCTGATGGACTCCTCCTGCAGGATGAAGGAGAGAGACATGTGGGTTAGCTTGGGTGTACCAAGAACGTCTGTTGGTTAAGCCTGAAGGCCCCTTAACGCATCCCAGAGTGCTGGCCACCACTTGAATGGCCAGAGTTAAGTGTGCTACGTGGCTGTCCGAAACCCCACCCACCTCCACCCCACTCCACCTGACCAATTGGCGGCAGCTTTGTCCACTGGGCTGCATACTGTGCTCTCAGCTCAGGCGCAGGCATTCTCCAAACCCACACTGCAAGGCTGCACTGTTAGCTTGAACCATGGGGGGGGACTGGCTCAAACCAAAATGATGACATTGCAAGGGACTGTGAGCATCTCCATCAGTGACTGCTCCATGGCCAGCTTCCGCAATGTGATTGTACAATGTGCCCAGTCGTCCAATTGTTCTGCAGTTCACTAAAACACTCATTGGTTTGCAATCTGTGCCCGAGGGGTGAAAAGCTCTGGGGCACTTGGTAGCACTTTCATGCCTCTGCATTGCTTGAGTGGGCAGATAAGCTAGAGGTCTGACTCCAAGCATGGCAATGTGGCTACACCTGAACTGTCTCAGCTGTGGAGGAATGGTCACTTTATACAAGGTGTCCCTAACGCGTGGCCGCTTCCCTTCCCCCCGCCCACACGTGCTTGTGCACTACCAACAACTGGAGAGCACTCTTTCCCCCCTTCAGTCCACCTCAACCGCCATTGCCCACCGTCTCAACTCATCTCAATCGCAGTGCAGCCAGCCGGGAAAATGTGACCTACTTGTGCCCTTGCCTGAACGTGCGACACCTCAACCTTGAAGTCCAACAAGTGGCCCTCGTGAGCACAGTGCAATGTTACTATGCACTCATCTCCGAGTTCCCTTCAAAGTGCAGTTTGTCAGGCATATGCCTTATAAATCCTAATGTGAAATACATCGGCGCACAACCACACGGACATGCCTGGATGATCAATTGTGGGGGGACAATTCTGGTGAGCTGGGCTTATAATAATATGCAGATGTATTGCAATGAAGTTCCTGATGTGTGGTGGCGTGAAATGTGGCCCGCCATTGCTGGGCGGAGTGGACGATTGCAAACTGGTTTCGCAACGTTGTGAAACTGCTTTTTGGACTTCCCGCTATATTGTCCAATCACACCAGCCATGACGCCCGACGCCAACAGGCACGGAAAGATCCCCCCTGGACTTTGTGTGATAGTGAGTCGGCAGGCCTTATACCTTTCCTGGTTTTCATTTACATTGAAGTCAAGCCAAGATCTACCCCATAGATTATGAGAAGGCAAATATCTAGCGCAATATATAGTTGTCTGGATTAAGCTTAGAAACTATTGTTGGTCAATGTTATTATACAAACAATTGAGCCCATTCATATTAAATCCTGGTCTCTGTTAATGGGTTACTAGCTCATTTATGTATAATGCTTGAGAAAAGAGCTCATTAGCTCATTATGAGTGATTAAAGTATTCATGCAATAGCATTGCTTACCTTTAAATGGCAAATTCAAATAGAAACTGAATACAGTCATTTCTAGAGTCATGGTTCCTTCAGTCAAACTACCACTCTTAAGATCATGGAATTACATTCCTTTTAGTTTAACCAAAGGAAAGAAAAGTTTAAATTCACCAAATCTGCTGCCTTGTTGTGCACACAACAAAAAAAATGCTCATGTAAGTGATGAGCAAATGAAACGGCACTGATCTTAAGCAGTGATTTTTAACCTGTTGTGTTGTAGCGGATGGAATAGTCAGTCAGAACTCACCCTAATCTCTAGGAGGAAAGTACAAGTGAATATTTTTGGAGATTTTCTTTTTGAAAAGTGTAGAAATCTTGGACACAAGCCCATTTTGATACTAGGAACCATTTCAATTAAACAAAAGTGGAGAAAGTCGTTATATATGCGTATATGCTCATAGAAATACACTTATGATTTTGTTATAAATATTGCACAGGGAAATTTGATTTGGCTGGTGCAGGTCAGTCTTACTGTTGAAATTTTGCTAGAAGGTGTTTAATGATTATAGTGCCAATTAATGTTCGCCACTAAGGCTGAGGATATGAAGGGGTCAGCTTCCTGTCTTTGCGGTATCAACTGGCACTCTGCAATCTACCGTGGAGAGTGTGGTCATCTCGAGGGATGCTGCAGCAGGGCTGTCACAACAGGACCCCATGTTCGCAGACTTTGCAGCTTTGATGGCAGTTCAAACAGTTACCATGCAAGGACTAGGTTCAATCATGAAGAGACTGGTGGATTGAATAAATAGGGGCTTTGACAGAGTCATTTACTTTCTGCAGTCCGTTCTCCTGCAGGTGAGTAGCAGTGCAGAGGCTTAGCCACATATAGTGGCCACTGCCAGGGTGAGAGTGATACCTGATGCCCAACAAGTTGTCTCTTCCTTCACTAATTCCTCAACTACAATGGTGATAGCAAGCTAGCAGCTGCAGTCCAGCAATCTGAAGGCAAAGCCCTTGCAGGCTCAAGCAGCCAAATGTCACCAGCTACAGGCACTTCAAGGATACCAACATCAGCAACCACCCAGCTGTTTTATTGAGGTCACTAGGGTAGGACCTCATCATATAGGAAATAGAAGCAGGAGTAGGTCATTCGACCCTTCGAGCCTGCTCCGCCATTCAATATGATCATTATAAGGTTCCTGTAAACATTTTACCCTCAACATGCCCCAATTCTTATGAGGCACAGATGGGTTAAAATTGGAACTCATCTGCCTTGTCCAAATTTTAAACTATGGCCTTGACCTTTATTGGCAGAGAGATTTCCAAATAATGAGGACTTCTGGTTTCTGTAATGGTGCGGAGTTTTGACTCCATGCTTTTACTTCAACAGAATTCCTGCTTGGAAGCCAGCCTGATTAACATGCTTTGGAAGGTTGGGGGTCGGGGGATTTGGAGACAGATCAGGGAAATGGAGGGGAATCGATGATTGTGGAGAGGTGGTTGTCAGTGATGGTGGAAAAGAGCTGTTGATTGTAGGGACTGGTCAGTGATCACGTTTGGTTGCCAGTGATAACACTATCAGGAAAGAAGCAAGTTAGCTTGGGAGTGGGTTGGCGGGGAGAGCATTCATGCTCCCTTTGCCCACAAGCAGTGTTGGAAAGGCACTCACCTCTACTACACAGTGGTCACTTTGGCTGCTGGATTTCCTGAGGCCTGGGAAACCTGGGTGGATAGGGTTAAATTTAAAATGGAGATAAAATGTGAGGCATGTAACCTGATTAAAATACTTAAATGAGCAACACATATCCTTAGGGTAGGCTGGTTGCCCATTCCCTGCATGTGTTAAAATCAGAAGTGGGAAAGCTTCAGGCAAGTGGGGTTTGTGTTTAAGGTTTTTAAGATATTTTCTATCCTATCTGACACAAACACACCTGCTTTGGGTTTTAAAGTTCCCTCTATAACCCTGAGATAATAGACTAGTGTGAAACACACTCTACTGCTCAGCTTCCCCTAGACAAATCAGCTTAAAAGCTATTATCAAAACTGGAAGAGGCTTTTATCAATCCAACTTGTACAAAAGAATGTTTCAATCAAAAAAAATCATCTTTCTGGATTTTTTACAAAAAGGAATGAACTTTATACAAACAGGTTAAGTATTCATCTGCCAATGTTTGCATTGTGTGATCTCAACACTAATGATGGTTTAAATTTATGGATTTTTAGGATTAACATAAACTATGAGGAGAACAATAATTCACAAAAGTTAACACAAAAATGGCTGTGGTGAATTATTGAGGTGGGGCAAAGCAGTTCCTGTATAAAGAAAGAGTAAAGTTCACGAACAACGGAAATATGATTAATTGTTTAAGGCAGTGAATTAGCAGCTGAAATACATGTGCCACATGTTAATATTTGTTTAAAGGGTGGGCTGCATTTCATCTCGTAATTTATACATCTCTAAATCATTACGATGAAATGGCGATGTAGTCTAGTTTGTTCCCACTTGCCCTTTTCTGAGCATAACCTACAACAGTTGACGGGATGTGGGGGGCCATTGACAATGTTATCTTTATTGCCCATCCTTTGTTGCTCTGAGTTTTACTATTGCTGCCAATAATGGGATTAAGCAATTGAAAAGAACAATGATTAACTATATCACTCTTTTGTTTTTTTCTTCCTGACTGGTTACTCTTGATTTACTTTTAAATTGCACTTTCCAATCTTCTTGCTTCGGCTCCTGAAGGCAATGACTCAGAAGGTGGTATTCTTCTACAGGCACCATCAGCTGTCTGGATGTCTTACTCAACTGGCCCTTGTGTAACGAGAGAGTCACAACAATGGTTGTCAACAGGCTCTGCAATTATGCAACATATTAAAAGCCGGGACCAACCTCGTCCTCATCTGATATCCTTATGTTTGCTTTGCACCCTCATCATGGGGTGGTGCGCGAGAGTGGGAGCCCTGGTTCCGTTTTCTCTTCCTTAATATCAATTTCAAGCTTGGTGCCTACCTCTACATGACTCCAAATTAGATCAGGGACTGAAACATAATTGCTGGGGAGGCCATGCTTCCCATTCCCGCCAGTGGGAAAACTGACTCCATTAAGTCAGTGGCGGGAATGGGCTGACATGGGGAACCCACCCGCTGACTAATTAGGCTAATTATTGAACCATTTAAAGGTCATTATCCCTGAGCCCACTGGAATTTAGTGGTGACTCAGGGATTCTCCGAAACTCGGAAGGGTTTCCCGTGCCTTCTGAATGCCGTCCAGCAAATTCCTGTCGGGTTCGACAGCAGTCTCCCTGTGATGCCCAGACCCCCTCTCTGCAGGGGTCCCAAGGTGATTCTGATGAAGGCCTCACTGGATTGGGATTTCCACCGCCGGTGTCCTAAATCCCGGTGAAGGCCCAATGCTGGCCAGTTAACTGCCTGAGAGGTACTTAATTTGGTCGGGCCTCCCCCGCCAGAGGAACGTGGGTTACACATTGGTTCTCCAACCAATGAGTGGGACGCACATCGGGAACATTAAATCCAGCCCCAGCTAACAGCGCAGCCCAAGGAGCTTCCACATCCCACAGTGTTTTGCCGACCTGTGATGTAGAGGGAGCTCTTGACGATGATTGCTTAGAACAGTGAAGTGATGAAATGACTCAGTGAGTTAAAGCTGAAACACATTTAGTAAGAGTGAATGCATATCACTTTGGTGCATTAGCAATTACACTGATAGGTTTTAATCACGCACTAAAACTGATGAAAGCATGGAAATACAAAGGGTCATTGTTTTCAGGCTTGGAAAGTGCCTGTGAAGCACGAATTGAAGGCAAATGCAAATATTCACTTCATTACCTTGAGCCCATATGGCTTTAATGGTGGCCATTTAAACATAGCACGAAGGCAGTTTGTGAATTGGTAGAACTCCAAAGAGAGGGTTTCTGAAAATCTGCAGGCCTGACATCTCAGTGTAAATGCTGGGAAACGCTCACCCTTGACCTCTGTTTCTAATCCCACAGAAGTAGCCAGATTTTTGTCCCCTTTGGAAAGAGTCAACTGTTTCAGTCCATGTAGTAGCATAAATAGTCTTGCGTTGCTGGATATTTTGATGGAGGAGGAGAAGAAGCAGTTGAGGGGGACTTGCAAAGTCTGAAGCTATTGGAGGAGGACCACTAGTCTCTGCTACTGTCCTTGTCGTGTGTCTAACAGAACTACATGCAATCAGGTGACCATTGAACAATTGTATGATCTGGAACCTGACATGGAACCAAAGGATGAAATCAATGCCATAGTTCAACTGGTGACATCTGCAATCACTTATTACAGCAGGTCCCTCCCAGCCAATGGCAGAAAACCTAACAAGAGTCAGTCAAAGGAATCATAGGAACAGGAGCAAACTCTCAGTCACTCGATTGTCTTCTGATATTCAGTTAGATCGTGGTTGAACCCCAGCTCCATTTAACTGTCTTTGATCAATATCTTTGATACGCTTACCTTAAAAAGAAATCTGTCGATCTAAGTCTTGAAAATTCCAATTGACCCAGCATCAGCAGCCCTTTGGGGAGATAATTCCAGATTTTCACTGTGCTCGTGTGAAAAAAATGCTTCCTGCCTTCATTGCTAAATGGCTTAGCTCTAATTTTAAAATTGCCTCCCCTTGTTCTGGATTCCTGCACCCGAGGAAATAGCTTCCGTAACCTATTGAATCTTTTTCTAATTTTAAAGACTTCAATTAAAGCGTTCCTGAAGCTTCTACCAAGGGAATACAAGCTAAGTTTAAACAACCTTTCCCCATAACTTAACCCTTTAAGTCCTGGTATATTTCTGCCAAAACTGCGCTGTATCCACCCCAAAGCTAATATATCTTTCCTGAGGTGATATGCCTAAAATGGAACACAGTGCTCCAGATGGCCTCCAATGAGGCTTTATACAACTGAAGTGCGTCTTCTTCACTTTTGTATTTCAATCACCTTGAGATACGTTTAACATTATATTTGCCTTTCTTGATTACTTTTTGTACCTGTCCAGTAGCTTTCCGTGACATGTACATGGACACCTCAATCTGTTTCCTCCCCCACAGTTCCTAGTCTCTGACCATGAAGAAAATATTCTGATTTGCCTTTCTTGGATCCAAAGTGGATGAGCACATACTTCCTTACCTTGAGCTCCATCTGCCTTAGTTTTTCCCACTCATTTAGTCTGCCTATGTCCCTTTGAAACTTTCTACTTCCATCTACACAACTTACTGTACTCCCTAACTTAGGCCTGGATTTTCGTCAAGACAGAGAGGGTCTCCAGCTTAGCCAAAATGGTGCCAGAGCCCCGATTCTGGGAGTCCCACCCCCGAACCCGGCACTCACTGTTTTCGCCAGGGCCAGGGTAGGGGGAACTGGGCGGGTTGTACTTTGTACATCTGTGATTCACGGAGGTAGCTGCACATGTTAAAGTGTAGCTGCTTTCAAACAGATCCAATTTTCACTAGTGGAATGTCCAGAACATGTCTTGTGGGCTTTACACTTTTCAGGGGAAGGTCTGAATCTGCCGGAGTTATTTGGAGAGATAAGGTATGCTTTCGGAGAGGTAGTGTACACTTTTTGAGCAGTAGGATGTCCATTTGGATAGACCCAGTGATGCCTTTGGGAGAGGTAAGGTGCCCTTTGGGAGAAGTCAAATGCCCTTTGGGATTGTTTAAAGTAAAAATGAATATATTTAAAATCTGGATAAACTCATTGGAACTGCCAAGCTGTCAAGGGAAACATCAAGCTGTCAAGGCATTTAAATCTCCGAGTCTTTATTTACTTTTTAAAAAGCAGTCTGCAGTTTAAAAAAAAAATCAATGCTTACTTTTCACTCTGTCTGTGATATAAGCTTGAGGGTGATCATTACAGAACTTGTGCTGAATAACAACTGATTCCACAATCTATCATTAGCGCAGTGGGGTGCCTGTCAGTTCACAATCTGATTGACAGCTCCAAGTGATTATTTAATCTTTGTTGTGGGGCTATGAATACAAATGTTTGTTTTTATGAGGGATTAATCACCTGAAGGAATGTAAATGTAGTGAATGGATTTCTATAAATGAGAGCTTTTTTTAACTAGTTATCAATAGACACTTAGAACTTTATTTTGTTTCACCTCAGCATGGGTCTTGAGAACTGCCCCTGGTGGATACTGAGTGAGTTGGCATGGTAGGTGCAAGGGAAAAGGTGGAGAAGTTTGGGTTGGCATCTGTTGTCATTAGGTTTGCTTAGGGGCTATAAAGGGCCATGGGGGAGGGTAGAGGGGCATAGGTTACTGTGGAGGGAATGAGGGGCCATGCGGGTGGGTGGGGGCATGAGGTGACATGGATTGGCATGGATAGAGCACAGGAAGTGTGTGGGGATTGAGGGGGTGTGAGTGGTGAGGGCTGTTTTTTGTTTATTTTTTTTTTTAACAGCTGCGACAGAGTCCTGGAGCACCGAGGTGGGCATTTCACACTGCCCACCTTTGCACCTGGCAGCCCCTGTGACTGTCTCCGAACTCTTTCCGGGGCAGCGGGCCCAACTCCTGTTAATACCTGTACCTCCACTCCCGCCCCCCAGAATGAAAATCCAATTGTCCGGGGCACTTTTTCCCCCGAGTTGGATTTGCGGATCAGGGAATTTTCCCAACTCGGGAGCGAAAATTCAGGCCTTAGTGCCATCTGCAAACTTGGATTTACAACTAAGTTTTTCATCCAAGTCATTAATATCCATGCTGAAAAGTTGATCCCCAGATCCTTGGGGAACATGACTTGTGAAATCCCAGTGAACATTCCAGTCATCCTCAATGTCTTGATCCCACTGCCCAACCAATTGTCAACCCATGACAGAAGGTGACCTGCAATATTTTGCAATCACTTGGCAATGATCCACTGACAATTATCACCTCTGCTATTACATAAAATGAAATGTTAACCATATTACGCAGAAATAAATACACAGATGAAGACTGGTCCCTAGTTTATCCATGGCTGTCATGCAAAAATAACATGATAGGACCAAACTGGTTTCCAACACGTGTTGTAATTAACACATCCTTCCAGAAAAGCACAAGAACCAACTGGTTGGCTAGGGAGAAATGCAAAATTCTGAATTAAGTCAATTTTGTAGGCACAACACATGTACACACAATTTGCAACTGTAATCTACAATTACACTGATGCAGCTGTGACCATTTGAAAGTCTGTGGATTTCCATACCAAATCTTCATGCTCTGTCTAATGAATAAAAAGACAGCTTTTCTGAGAGTTAAAACTTCCCTTTCATAAGACATGTTAAGGGTGAAATTGCACAAAGGATTCCACTACTTGTGCTCCTTAAATCCATATAATCCCTTGCGCGGAAACAAACCTTCCTGTGGGATGCCAACCTTATTAATATTTGTCTGATATTGAAAATTACATTGAAGGTACTAAATGAGCATAATTTCACCTGAATCACCTACTTTCGTAATCAACAGTAACATTTGGTAATGTAAACACACTATACTAATGGAGCAATGTTCCTTATAGATAAATTTAACTCCAAAAATGGTCAGCAACCTTACTTGCATGTTATTACTTCCAGCTTCATGAAGTGTTCACCCACTGAACCAAGCTTTCTTTTACAGGACTGAAATAATAACCAGAAGCACATTTTTGATCAGTGCAACCAACATTCTAAATGTGGCCTTAACACTGGGTTGAAATAAATTGTTTTAATTTATAATCAAATGATTTCAAGATGCTTCCTGATGTTTGATTAGCTTGATTAGCTTCGGATTGACTGGATGGTCAGCGATCTTGATCAAACATTCTATCCTTCCAAATCTTTCTAAAAGATATCCATCAACCATGTACACGAGTTCCATGTCTCTGTACAGATTACCTCGCATTTGCAGTAACATGAAACTCTGTCTGCTTTTTCTCAGCTGTGTACCAAATTTGTCCAAATTGTTTTAAATGTTATGGCTGCAAAATTCAACTCCGTAACCTTGGCAGTTTTAGCACTATAGGTGCAGGTTGATATGAAAAATGGTGTTATTGCTGCTCCCAACCATTTCTGATGTGACCCATGACGAATGTCATGTTATTGAAGGTGGAAGTGCAGGCGTAATGTGCATGCATTGGAAGTTTTCAATGGTCAGATCATGACATCAGTCCATATCAAATGTTGATCTGACATCTGACCTGCCATGATGGACCTTGCCACTCCCATTCACACCCTCTATTAACACACACAGCTCAACATGCTGGTTAGTTGCTTTTGGCAATCTACTTGCTGCTGCAGAGTTAGTAGAAATACTGGGTTGTTAGAGAGGTTGTGGAAAGTTGGAAAAATGTTCAGGGAGTGGCGCTGGACATTGGGAAAGAATTATGTGCTTTTGGAAGGTCTCTGTATATGCGTCCAGCTCCCAGTCATGGGGCCTATAGTTGTAGTCCTCCTTACAACATCAGTGGGAGAAGGAACAGAGGAAGCTGCCCATAAGGAAAATACAGTAAAAACTGGGAAATAAGAATACTGGACCGAACTGGTCTTGTATACCTTAAAATGGAACACCAGTAAAACTGGGAAATAAGAGTACGGATCCGAACTGCTTTTTTCCTTCTTGGTGAGAAGCTGCTCGCAATAACAAGAGGAGGCGAGTTCTCAGTAGGAGGCCTTAGGCACCTAGGGTCTTCAGGGAACACTTCTCCTACCTCCAGTTGAACCAGGAGCAATGTGTTTGGCTGTACATCACCAAAGAGATGGTTACAGAGCTAAGCCACCTCCTGGAGCCAGACTTGCAGCCACATCAGAAGGATGTTGCTCTGTAACGAGGGCTATCCATATCTGATGAAGGGTCATACAGACTCGAAACATCAACTGTATCCCTCTCCGCAGATGCTGTCAGACCTGCTGAGTTTTTCCAGGTATTTTTGTTCTTGTTCTATCCATATACGTACAGATGATGAAGCCCCCGCCCCCGCACCCCCCCCCCCGCCCCCCCACCACACCCTCACCATACCTCATCAGTGCTTATAACATGGGAGCCATGCTGCAATGAGAAATGTTGTCGAACAGACCTTAGGGGTGCTGAATAAAGCCTCCACTACCTGGACCTCTTGCCTATGGAGCCCTCCAGGGCTGGCTGAAGTGGGTTGTCAGTTCATGGTGGTCTGTTGCATTCTCCACAACCTGGTCAACATGAGGGTTCAACCTTTGCCACGTGGGGTTCAGTGACCACTTCAGGAGGAGGACGGGAAGAGGCAGTTAGCACATCAACATTCCAAATGCGCTGTCATCAGACTTCCCAAATCCCTTATGCTCATATCCCTTCCTATCCTTCTGTTGTAGACATTCACTATATCCTCTTGACCACAATCCTGAAAGAAAAGACACCACAAAACAACAATTCCAAACCAATTTTATCCAAGAAATCATCCAATATTCCATACAGCACTCAACTAATAACCCTTGTGCATTCCCTTAGTGTCTGTTTTGTGAGAGCCTTTGTCTGGCCTAGTGCTGCTACACAGTACTACCCCTGTGGCTGCAGCATGCAGATCCTGCGCTATGCTAGCCTCTAAATTACACACAGTGCCGGTATCTGAGCTGGTGGTTGTGAATGGCAGATCAAGAGATGGCGTGTTATCAGTCTGCTCCCCACCAAAGCTTTCTGCCTCAAGCACCATTGGTTAGCCAGGTAACAGTTCTTGAGTATCTGAAAGGATAAATGCACAAGAGGAGGGTTGGAGTGAGGGATGGGGGGGCTGCTGGGAGGAAACCATGAGATACATGGTTACACCATCTGGAGCTTGTACATTTCAAAAGATTTTTTTGAGAAGGTGCAGAAGCCAGGAACATGCAATCATCCTGGATGTCACTGGCCACTGCCTCAGTGATAGCCACTTCATTTATCCCCAGCACTGTCTTCTCTATTGGGGTCAGCTATGCAGTCATGGCCAGTGCTCCTGTTTAACATGCAAATTAGGAGCAGGAGTAGGCCATTCAGCAATTCAAGCCAGCTTCACCATTCAATAAGACCAAGGCTGATCTAATTGTAATCTCAACTCCACATTCCCATCTACCCCGGTAACCTTTCAACCCCTTGCTTATCAAGAATCTATCGAGCTCCGCCTTAAAAATATTCAAAAACTCCACTTCCACCGCCTTTTGAGGAGAGTTCCAAGACTCACGGCCCTCTGAGAGAAAACATTTTTCCTCATCTCTGTTCTAAATGGGCGACCCCTTATTTTTAAACAGTGATCTCTAGTACTAGATTGTCCCACAAGAGGAAACATCCTTTCCACATCCACCCTGCCAAGAAGCCTCAGGATCTTAAAGGTTTCAATCAAGTCTCCACTTACTCTTCTAAATTCCAGTGGATACAAACCTAGTGTGTCCAACTGTTCCTCATGAGATAACCTGCCCATTCCTGGTATTAGTCTAGTAAACCTTCTCTGAATTGCTTCCAATGCATTTATAGCCTTCCTTAAATAAGGAGACCAGTACTGTACACAATATTCCAGATGTGGTCTCACCAATGCCGTGTATAACTGAAGCATAACCTCCCTACTTTTGTACTCAATTCCTCTCGCAATAAACTTGTTGTACCTGCATACTAGCCTTTAACGGTTCATACACAAGGACACTCAGATCCCTCTATATCTCAGAGCTCTGCAATCTCTCACCATTTAGATAATATGCTTCTTTTTATTTTTCCTGCTAAAATGGACAATTTCACACTTTACCACATTATACTCCATTTGCCAGATCTTTACCTTCTCACTTAACCTATCTATACCCCTTTGTAGCCTCCTTGTGTCCTCTTCACATCTTGCCAACCAGAAAAAGACCTGTTACCTAGTCAATCTTCAATCTATGCCAATATGTTACCCCCTACACTATGAGCTTTTATTTTCTGCAGTTACCTTTGATGTGGCACTTTATCAAATGCCTTCTGAAAATCTAAATACAGTACATCCACCGGTTCCACTTTATCCACAGCATATGTTACTTCTTCAAAGAACTCCAATAAATCGGTTGAACATGATTTCCCTTTCACAAAACCATGTTGACTCTGCCTGATTACCATGAATTTTTCAATTCAGCCCCGCTATAACGCCTTTAATAATAGCTTCTAACATTTTCCCTATGATAAATGTTAAGCTAACTGGCCTGTAATTTTCTGCTTTCTGTCTCCCTCCCTTTTTAAATAAAGGAGTTATATTTGCTATTTTCTAATCTAATGGAACCTTCCCCTATCTGGGGAATTTTGGAAAATTAAAACAAACGCATCAACTATCTCACTAGCCACTTCTTTATCGACCCTAGGATGAAGTCCATCAAGACCCGAGGATTTGTCAGCCCACTGCTCCAACAATTTGCTCAGTACCACTTCCTTGGTGTTTGTACCTTTCCCGAGTATCTGCCCACCCACCCCCGCCCCCCCCCCCCTCCCCTCACCCCCACCTTCTATTTCCTGATTTACAGCTATTTCTGGGAGGTTACTTGTATCTTCTATAGTGAAGATCAAAATACCTGTTCAAATCATCTACCATCTCCTTATGTTCTATTATAAAATCACTAGACTCACTTTCTACAGGACTATCGCTCACTATGTTAATTCTTTTCTTTTTTAAATATCTATAGAAACTCTTCCTATCTGTCTTTATATTTTTAGCTGGCTTTCTCTTGCGCTATAATTTTTCCTTCCTTATCAATCTTTTCGTTATTTCTTTGCTATTTTAAAAATTCTGTCCAATCGTCTGACCTGCCACCCATCTTTGCGCATTATATGCTTTTTCTTTAAGTTTGATACGATCTTTAACTTTTTTAGTTAACATGGATGGTGGGTCCTCCCCTTGGAATTTTTCTTTCTCATTGGTAGTATATATTCTGTGCACTCTGAAATATCCCCTTAAATGTCTGCCACTGAATCGCCATATGCCTTAACCTAATTTGCCAGTTCACTTTCGTTAGCTCTGCATTTGTGCCCTCATAATTGCCCTTAGTTGAGTTTAAAATACAAATTCTTCTCTCCCTCAAACTGAATGTAAAATTCAATCATATTATGATCTCTGCTACCTAGGAGTGCCTTCATGATGAGGTCATTAATTAATCCTACCTCGCTGCACAACACCAGGCCTAGTATAAACCACTCTCTGGTTGGCGCCAGAACGTACTGTTCTAAGAAACTATTCTGAAAATATTCTATGAATTCCTCATCTAGGCTACCTGATTTTTCCAGTCTCTATGTAGATTAAAATCCCCTATGATTATTGCTGTACCTTTCTGACAGCTCTCATTATTCCTTCCTTTATTCCCCGTCCTACCGTGTGGTTACTGTTAGGGGGCCTGTACAGCACTCCCACAAGTGACTTCTTGCCTTTATCATTTCTCATCTCTACCCAAACCATTTCTACACCCTGGTTTCCTGAACTTAGGCCATCCCTCTCTATTGTGCTAATACAATTATTAATTAACAAAGCCATCCCTCCACCTTTTCCTAGCTTCCTGTTCTTCCCAAATATCATGTACCCTTGAATATTCAGGTCCCAATCTATGTCATCATGCAGCCATGTCTCTGAAATGGCTATCAGATCGTACTTTCAAATATGCTAAGTATGTGAGGGTGAGGTGAAGCATCTGACTGTGTTTGAGTCGTGGTTGATATAGATTGTAGGACTGTGAGTGAAGGGGGTGTGGTGATTGGAGAAGTGTGTGAGGCTAGTGGTGTATTTGAGAGCACTTGGCATGCCAGGATGACATTGACCACTCATTTGAGGTCATTGAACTTCTTATGGCACCGCAGCCTTGTCCTCAGGGCTGGACTGATGATATTGACTGCCACAGTCGATTGTCCTCACTGCCTTATGAGCATTTGCCTGGAGGGCCTACTGGCTCAATGTGCATAGAGAAATGCTCTCCACCAGTTTGCTTCCTGAACCAATGACTTGGGTGCAGCACCCAAAACCTGGGTACACCCTCTTGCCTGTTGTGCCATGTTAGGGCACTCCTGAAGGTCTTCCAATGATATCCGAGGAGTTTCAGCCCGTGCTATTGCTAGAATGGACCTTTAAGTAGTCTGGCTTTAAGTAGTGCACATTAAATTTAAGTGGTGCTAGTTTCACATAAACTTGGGCCCCCTGCTGAAGCGTGCAACCAATCAGCAGCATGTTCAGCGCTGAGCTGCATGCCGCACTCATCAAAACGAGCAGGTCATTTGAGGTTTGAGTGCTGCCTGCATCGCTTCAATGGGGTAATCGCAAATCACAATTCCTGTGCTTGATTTCGCAGGCTATCAAATTTTTAGCACTAGCAGTCTCTCAGACACCAAGTTATGTGCAATCAGAAATTTAATATCACTGGAAGCACCTCTTTGATATAGCTGCTGAGATATATAAACAGGTGGGGGAGTAGAACCGATCTCTGTTTTGAGAGTCAGTAAATCCTCTCACTTAACCCGGACAGATCCATTTATCATTACATTCTGTTTTCTATTAGCAACCTGATTTTCAATTCAGTTTCTTAATTTACCATTAATTCTGTGTAAGCTTAATCAAGCTTTGCATGTGGAGTCTTACCAACTGTCTTCTGAAAATTTAATGGGTAATTTCTGTTGCAAAGGCCTGCATCACTATTTGCTAACGTATGCGAACAATTCCAGTAATTTAATCAGCCATGACCTATTGCTTCCAAAATCACGCTGACTTCATAAGACCTCTGTGCTCTTCAGAGGAACATTGGTAACATTCTATAGCATTCAATGCTAGATTAACTGTTCCATAGTTTAACGAATCTCATCTCATTCCCTTTTGAAATATTAAGATCAGATCACGGTCTCAAGAACAAGTCCGCATTTAAGGAGCGCTTAAAATATTAACCACAACCTCACCTGTGACTCAATTGTACACAACAAATTGAAATGTATGTCCCATCTGGTTAATGTACTTTGCAAGTCACTATGGAGGAATTATCTTGGTTGATGGCAAAGAACCTCTGGTGATGAATATATGCACAAATACTACATGGTCATTTCTGATCCTTTGGTACAGTAATTAATTCAATATTGTCTACATTGTCACAAGAACTAGGTATTGCTACATCACATGAAATAACCCGCAGCCATTTAATCCTTTTTGATTAGCCTAGATTAGGCTTCATTGACACTAAATCCTCCAAATTGGTGTTGCAAAAGTAAGCTGAAGTACGCTGGCATGTTTCAGAGAAACAGTTTAATTGAAGAATTTATTACAGGGAAACAAAGATAGGAACGAAAGACAGAAAAGTAGAAAGCAAAATTGGAAGGCGGAGGAATCAAGGGCCTGAATCGTCGGCTCGGTGAGCAGGGGCGGGGCCCGCACGCCGAGGAGTAAAATAACGCGGGGTGACGTCGGGCGTGCGTCCCGACATCACTGCACATCATTTAGATTTTCAGTTCAGTGGGCACGCCCGCCGAACTGTCAAAGGCCTACTAAGGCCATTTAAATGGCAATTAAAACACTTAACAGGGCTGCCCGTCCAACCTTAAGGTTGGGGGGGCAGGCGAAGAGCCCAGGCGGCCTTTGCATTTTTCATGGAACCTCATCCACGGGCGGGATGAGGTTTCATGAATAATTTTAAATTTTCACACAAATTTTTTTTAAATTAATGCATATGTCCCAGCTCACGTGGCAGTTTCACATCAGGCGACATGTCATAAAAATTATTTCTCCACTTTATAAACCTTTTAAAACCTAAAACATTTCGGTGCCTCAGGGAGATTTCTGTGTTCTTTTGTGCGCATGCATGAAAGAGCGCACTCCTGACTCAGGCAACCCCCTCCCCCACCCCCCCCTCCCCCCACCCACACAGGGAGGGCACAGTGCCTCTGGATGTGTGTCACGCTGGGTGGGCCTTAATTGGCCCGCCCACGTAAAATGGAGGTGCAGACCTGATCGGGGGCACCGATTGGGCCCGCGCCCACCCCTGCACAAACCCCCCCCCCCCCCCCCCCCCCACCCACCGATGGGGTGAAAATTCTACCGAAGGGCCAGCAGCAAATAGGGCCATAGTACAAAAAAAAATGTGTAAAAATGTTAAAAAGTCAAGTCTAAAGGCACATGAGCTGAATGCATGGAGCATTCACAATAAAGTAGATGAATTAACAGCGCAAATCAATGCAAACGGGTACGATATGATTCCGATTACGGAGACATGGCTGCAGGGTTACCAAGGCTGGGAACTGATCCAAGGGTACTCGATATCTAAGAAGGCAGCCAAAAAGGAAAAGGAGTGGCTTGATGTTGTTAGTTAAGGATGAAATCAGTGCAATCGTGAGAGAGGATATTGGCTCAGGAAATCTAGATGTAGAATTAATCTGGGTGGAGCTAAGAGGCAACAAGGGGGAAAACATTACTGGGAGTTGTCTAAAGGCCTCCAAAGAGTAATGATAAGGTAGTGGACGGCATTAAACAGGAAATTAGAGATGCATGAAACAAGGGTGCTCCAGTAATCATGGGTGACTTTCATCTACATATAGACTGGGCAAACCAAATTAGCAATAATACTGTAACAGCTGAATTCCTGGAGTGTTTAGGAAATGTTTTTTTAGACCAGTATGTTGAAGAACCGATTAGGGAACAGGCTATCCTAGATTTGGTATTGTGCAATGAGAAGGGGTTAATTAATAATCTTGTTGTGCGGGATACTTTAGGGAACAGTGACCATAACATGATAGAATTCTTCATTAGGATGGAAAGTGAAGTAGTCCGATCTGAAACTAAGGTCCTAAATCTTAACAAAGGAAACTATGGAGATATGAGGCATGAGTTGGCTAAAATAGATTGGGGAACTTCATTAAAAGCCATAATGGTGGATAGGCAATGGCTGATATTTAGGGAACGAATGTATGCATTGCACAGTTATACATTCCTTTCTGGTGCAAAACCACAAGAAAAGTGGCCCAACCATGGCTACCAAAATAAATTACGAATATATTAGATCCAAAGAGGAGTCATACAAAGTTCCTAGAAAAAGTAGCAAGCCTATGGATTGGGAACAGTTTAGAATTCAGCAAAGGAGGGCCAAGAGATTGATTAAGAGGGGAAAAATAGAGTATGAGCATGAACTTGCAAGGAACATAAAAAGGACTGTAAAAGCCTCTATAAGTATGTAAAAAGAAAAAGATTAGTGAAGACAAATATAGGTCCCTTACTGTCCAAAACTGGAGAATTTATAATAGAGAACAAAGAAATGGCAGAGCAATTAAACAACTACTTTAGTTCTGCCTTCATGGAGGAAGACACAAATAACTTCCCGGAAGTACTAGGGAACTAAAGGTCTAGTGACAAGGAGAAATTGAAGGAATTTGGTATTACTAAAACAATAGTGCTGGAGAAATTATTGGGACTAAAAGCTGATAAATCCCCAGGGCCCGATAATCTACATCCCAGTGCATTAAAGGAGGTGGCCATGGAAATAGTGGATGCGTTGGTTGTCATCTTCCAAAATTCTGTAGATTCTGGAACAGTCCCAGCAGATTGGAGGGTGGCAAATGTAACCCCATTACTTAAAAAGAAAGAAAGGAGAAAACAGTGAATTACAGACCGGTTAGCCTAACGTCAGTAGTAGGGAAAATGCTAGAGTCTATTACAAAGGATGTGATGGCAGGACACGTAGAAAACATCAACAGGATTAGACAAAGTCAGCATGGATTTATGAAAGGGAAATCATTTTTGACAAACCTACTGGAGTTCTTTGAGGACGTAGATAGCAGAATAGGTAAGGGAGAACCAGTGGATGTGATGTATTTGGATTTTCAGAAAGCTTCTGAAAAAGTCCCACATAAGGGGCAGAATTTTCCTCTTGTCATGCAACCAACCCGAATGGGAGTAAAATTGTACGTGATGACATCAGGCGGGCATTCTGACGTCAACGCGCCCTCTCGTGATATTTCACTCAGTGTGCACGCTTGAGGTCGCACTGCACTCGCCGACAATTAAGAGGGCTACTAAGGTCCTTAATCAATTAATTAAATCAAACTTTTCATTGCCCATCCAACCATTCGGTTGGCGGGCAGGTGAATAGGCCAAGCAGCCTTTGCACTTTTTATCCACGGGCGGGATCAAGTTATGACCAGCGATTTAAAATAAAAACTTCTGAAACTCATTTTTAACATGTCCGTGCTCACGCGTGACAGAGTAACATGAGGGGACTATGTTTTCCTTATTTTTCAATTCTTTATTTGTAATGTCAAAAATCTTCAGCTCCCTGAGGCAGCTCTGTGCCTTTAGGGAGCTTTCACTGAGCGTACCTCCGCACATGCGCACACTTCAGCGCTCGCGCTCCTCCCATCCCCACCCCAGCAGCACTGCGGCTTTGAGCGCGCCTCTCATACTGGCTGGTCATTAATTGGCCAGCCCAGCGTGAATTCGTGCTCAGTGCCCGATTGCGGACGGCGGTCAGTTTTGTGGCAGTTTCCTGAGCCCGCCTGCTGCACCCTCCCAACAAGGTAAAAATCCTGCTCAAGGGGTTAGTGTGCAAAATTAAAGCACATGGGATTGGGGGTAATATATAGGCATGGATTGAGAATTGGTTAGCAGACAGGAAACAGAGCAGGAATAAATGGGTCATTTTTGGAGTGGCAGACGCTGACTAGTGAGGTACCGTAGAGATCAGCGCTCGGGCCCCAGCTATTCACAGTATATATCAATGATTTGGATCAGGCGACCAAATGTAATATTTCCAAGCTTGCTGATAACACAGAATTTCATGGGAATGTGAGTGGTGAGGAGGGTGTTAAGAGGTTTCAAGGTGATTTAGACAAGTTGAGTGAGTGGGCAAATACATGGCAGATGCAGTATAACATGGATAAGTGTGAAGTTTTCCACTTTGGTAGGAAAATCAGGATGGCAGAATATTATTTAAATGGTGCTAGATTAGGAAATGTTGACGTACAAAGGGACCTGGGTGTCCTTGTACACCAGTCACTGAAATCAAGCATACAGATGCAGCAAGCAGTTAAGAAGGCAAGTGGTATGTTGGCCTTCATTGCGAGAGGACTTGAGTACAGGAGCAAGGATGTCTTACTGCAGCTGTACAGGGCCTTGGTGAGACCACACCTGGAGTATTGTGTGCAATTTTGGTCTCCTTACCTAAGAAAGAATATACTCACCATAGAGAGGGTGCAGAGAAAGTTCACCTGACTGATTCCTGGGATGGCAGGATTGTCGTATGAGGAGAGATTGGGCCGACTAGGCCTGTATTCACTGGAGTTTAGAAGAATGAGCGGGGATCTCATTGAAACGTATAAAATTCTGACAGGGATGGACAGATTGCATGCAGGAATGATGTTTCCTCTGGCTGGAGGGTCTAGAACTAGGAGTCACAATCTCAGGATATGGGGTAGACTATTTAGGACTGAGATGAGGAGAAACGTCTTCACTCAGGGTGGTGAACATATGGGATTCTCTACCACAGAAGGCTGTGGAGGCCAAGCTATTAAATATATTTAAGAAGGAAGTAGATAGATTTCCGGCCTCTAAAGATATCAAGGGATATGGGAAGAGAGCAGGAGCATGGCATTGAGATAGAGGTTCAGCCACGATCGTATTGAATGATGGAGCAGGGCTCGAAGGGCCAAATGACCTACTCCTGCTCCTATTTTCTATGTTTCCATGAAGGAGACAAAATAGTTGAGCCTTCCACCACAATCCCAAAGTGAGCGAAAGCATAGATGCTGGTCTCAATTTTATTGAAAGGGGAATAGTACATCCCCATCATTGAAAACACAGAGGATTGCAGAAGAGATAAAGTTACCTGAAGAGATTTGTGGGGAGATCTCCCACTGTAATTTCTGCCAACCTCAAGGCAGAAACAGTCGTTTATCCATTGTTTCTCCAGGGATTCCGGCAAAGTTATGGTGATAGTATAGGAGTTCCTAGCCTACTATCTGCAGAACAATGACTTATATCAGTAAATTAATCTTCAGTAGAGAGAGAGAGGGAGAAAGGCTGCAGACTTTGCGATTGTATGGCTATCAATCCAGATCCAGGCAGCCATAAAGTTGTTACTTAGATAAACAAGTTTCCCTGAGATCAAGAGAGGGGACATTTATGCTTGTCAGTCTGGATACAGCTACCTGTGTGGACTGTGCATATACCCAGGAGCAAAGGATTCAGGAAGCATAATAGCGCCTACACAAAAGTTCATCAGTCAGGTGTCTCAGAAGGCAAACAGCATCATCCCAGAGAAAGAAGAGCAGCCAATTCATCATGTCAGATCATAAGGATGAGGTTGTATAAGTTCTGACGCAATCGGTAATCACACAAAAACATTTTGCAATTATGCTGCACCGACAATGTATTGAAACACCCCAAGGTGCTTCACAGGAGTATTAACAAAACTAAATTTGACACCAAACCACATAAGGAAGTATTAGGCCAGATGATCAAAAGTTTGATCGCAGAGGTAGCTGTTGGGAGCATCTTAAACAAGGATGGGGATGTAGAGAACCTGAAAGGCTTAGCTAGGGAAATCCAGAGCTTAGGACCCAGGCAGCTGAAGAGATGGCCACCCATGGTGGAGAGATTAAAAGCAAGGATGCTCAAGGGGCCATAATTGAATGAGCTCATTAGAGACCTCAGAGGTGTGTAAAGCTGGAGGAGGTTACTGAGACTGGGAAGGATGAGGTCATACAGAAATTTGAAAACAAGGATGAGAGTTTTAAAATTGAGGTGTTGCAAAACCAGGATCCAATGTAGGTCAGCAGGTGGCGGGTGAACAGGACTTGGTGCAAGTTAGAATACCGGCAGTTTTGGATAATATTACAAACGGGAGAAAAGGAGTGAACTGACTCCCGTTTTTATTCAGTCCCCTTGGTTCTTTGCAACAAAGGTTTTTTAAAAAGTTATTTTGCCCCGTAAAAGCCTTTTCCAATCCACTTTTTAATAAGGAGCCAAGCAAACCATGTTTTCTTATGTCAAAGAAAGAGTGAGTTTCTAGGAGTCACAATCTCAGGATATGGGGTAGACTATTTAGGACTGAGATGAGGAGAAACGCCTTCACTCAGGGTGGTGAACATATGGGATTCTCTACCACAGAAGGCTGTGGAGGCCAAGCTATTGAATATATATATAACTCGAGAAAAAATAACAGAAGATGCAATGACACAGATCTCAGAAGTAAGAAAAATTAGGGTCCAATTAAGGTTAAAAAATATACGACCAAGTCCCTTGCTTGTCTTTGAAGCGTAGGTTGTTGAACATTGCAGCTGTTTGAAGTTAGCTGGTTTCCTTTAAAACCCTGAAGTTGAATTGAAATTCAGGTAGCTGCACCTTGCTGGAATCAATTTTAGCTCCAGAGAGAGAGACAGAGATTCCTTACTTCTCCCTTCAGCAGTATTTCCAGTTGACTTTGATATTTCTCTCTTTGTTTCTGTCTTGGCAAAACTAATTCTGAAACCTTCTGTCTGTATATTCCAAGGAGGAATTTGGTTAACATGCCTTGCAGCCACTGTTGAATAAGTAATCACATTTTTGATCTTTAATCTCAGAAACTTTTTGACACATTTCAAGATAGTAGAAACCAACAGGAGATGGGGTAATTTCATCCTCCACAAAGGGTTTTGAATGTCTGCTGACTCTCTGGCTGGTTAGCAGTTCCCATTGTCTTGACAGAATTACAGCCGATTAAAGTCCAGTACTTTGCATTTTTAATGTCTTCTTTCAAGAGTCCCTTTGAAGTGGACTTTGACAGACCCTAGCTGTGAAAATCCATGCAACAGGCCAGGGCAGGTCTGTAGTACAATTCATAAAGGAACTTTCCAGAAAAGTAGTCAACTTAGAATATCAGACATCAGGTGACTCATAGCAGCTATTTTTTGGTCTGTCTTTTCTTGCATTTTTTAAAAAGTTCCTCTTTAAACAGTTCACATGTTTTTTGTTAGCTGCTGAAGTCACAATTTCCCGTCATTGTGACAATAAGCTTAAGTTTATGGAGGGTGGTAGGTAAGAGGCCAGCTATGAGTGTGTGGAACTAGTCAAGTCTAGAGTTAACAAAGGCTTAGATGAGGGTTTCAGCAGCAGATGAGCTGAGGCAGGGGCAGATTCAAGCAAGGTTATGAAGGAAGAAGGTAGTCTTGTTGATTGGTGGACAACATGTGGTCAGAAGCTCATCTTGAGGTCAAATACAGCACTGAGGGTGTAAATGGTCTGGTATAGCCTCAGAGAGTTTTTTTTTTACTCATTCATAGGATGTGGGCTTCGCTGGCTGGGCCAGCATTTATTGCCTATCCCTAGTTGACCTTCAGAAGGTGATGGTGAGCTGCCTACTTGAACCGCTGTAGTCCATGTGGTATAGGTACACCCACAGTGCTGTTAGGAAGGGAGCTCCATGATTTTGACCCACTGACAGTGAAGGAACAGTGATATATTTCCAAGTCAGGATGGTGAGTGACTTGGAGGGGAACTTCCAGGCGGTGGTGTTCCCATCTATCTGCTGCCCTTGTCGTTCTAGATGGTAGTGATCACGGGTTTGGAAGATGCTGTCTAAGGATCCTTGGTGAATTCTTGGAGTGCATCTTATAGTTGGCACACACTGCTGCTACTGTGCATCAGTGCTGATGTCAGTGCCAGTGAGTGGGCATGCAGGTCTGAGAGCAGCCCCAGCAACACCTGATTCTGTTCCTGGAGCAGCCTCTCCATGAGAGTCACCACTCTCTCTATGGAAGGGGCTGTGCGCTCGGAGCTCCGGGTCAGCACAGTGCTCACACTCCACATAGACTCCTCCATGTCAGAGATGGCACACAGACCATCAGGGATCTCTGCTAGATCTTACCGTGCATCCTGCTGGACATCCAGCATCTGCCGCCTGATGGACGACTCCAGAGTCTCATCATCTGCCTCGAACTCAACATGGTCCTGGTCTCCAGCAGTGTTCCAACTGCCAGCACCCTGGGCACTCCCTGCCAGTTCCTCATGCAAGTATGATGTGCCCTCACCACTGTGCACTACCATCTGAGCTGACAAGCTATTGCCCACTGATGTGCTTGTGTCTGTGCTGGTGCTAGGCTCGGGTCCTCGGGGTCTCTCTGGTGTCATGAGGATGGCACGTCTGAGGGAGGAAGAGAATGTGTCAGTTGATAACATCATTACAAAGTGACTGTGCATGCACAATGGTTGCTTGTCACAATGGACAACTGCCTCACTGAGGCACTGTGATTTGACGAGCAATGGGGATGCTTGGTTAGAACTTCTCATTGGAGATGCCACAACCCTTCATCTGAGATCTCTGTCTCTCTGCAACCTCTGGGCTTTGCTCCACACTCGAATTCATGTCGAGGGTGTTCAACTCAAACTTTCAAAGGGTCAGGAGGTTGGCCACCCCACCACCTGTTTATGCGCGCTCCTGCGTATTATGGCTTCTCTTCTCCTGTACGAACAAAAGTGCCTTCATTATTCAACATTCTACCTGCCACACCATACCAGCCTCACCCCCCACCCCCTAGGAAGCCCAGGTTGAGGTGCATGTCAGATTGGCACGAATCACCCTTGTACACACCCAAGCCAAGCAGGCATATCTCCCAGCCTTGGTTGACACAGGGATTTGTGCCATTTGGCACTTTGCATCTCACACCCCTGAGCGCCACGAAGAGCAGCCACCCTCCAAGAAATCCATACATAGTTTCATGCCAAGTCGGTACTCAACCTTGCGGAGCGCAGAAGATCATTGAACCTTTTCTGGCACAGGACCCATGTGTGGCGCACAACATCATGCCCACTCACCTGAGCAGCCACATCCATCCAGGCCTTCTTCAGCAGGTGGGGTGGCCTCCCCACAGCATGAGCATCTCCCGCCAGGCACTCACCACCTGCAGGAGAGCACACAGACAGCCATCAGAGAAGCAGGAGCAGAGTGCCCACCAGCAATGCCCTCTTGCCTGGCATGGCCAGAGGCTGCTGAGGCTGTAACTCTTGCCAATTCAAAATGATTCAAGTTTCTTGAACAGCTCCCTGAGGCTCCTCGCCAACTCCTGGCAGCCTTCATGGAGCTGCCTGTGCTGCTTTTACAACCCCCCTCAGGACCTGGTGCCGACCATGCTCCCACCCCTGCCAGCAGCGCTCAGCCACTGTCAGTGCGCCTTTCACGCTGGCCGGCCCTCGATTGGTTAGCCAGTGTGAAATTGGCTCGGCTTGTGATAGCGGTTGGAAGAAGATATCACATCCACTTCCAGGCCCACCAACCTTGTGTGCACAACATGTGCACCATTCAGTCAGTAGCTTGTATGGACCTTGATAGGTGCTTGGTAGGGCTTGCAGAGGATGGAGTGGTAGTTGCATGGAAAAGGTGCATTAGGTCAGCGTTTCAAACTTAAGTTAGATGGAGAAGATAACCTGGACACCATCCAGGATGAAGCAGCCCTCTAGATTGGCACCCCATTAACCACCTTAAGGATTCATCTACAAGATGCACTGCAGCATCTTGCCAAGGTTTCTTCAGCAGCATCTTCCAAACCTGCTATCACTACCACCTAGAAGAATAAGGGAAGAGGGAAATAGCCCCCTCTAATTGACACTCCATTCTAATGATATCACAGTTTCTTCAACCTCACTGGGTCAAAATCCTCAAACTCCCTCCCCTATCAGCATTTAGCTGTACCTACGTCACATGGACTGCTGTTGTTCAAGAAGGCAGTTCACCACATTCTCAAAAGCAATAAGGGATTGGCAACAAATACTGGTCTTGGCAGCAATGCTTCCACCCCATGAGTGAATAATTGGTCCCAAATTCCAGTCACAACGCTACTGGAATGTCATACCCTCCTGGGGGTGGAGGGGTGGGGGAAGAAGTTGGAACTTCTAAGCTGTGGCTAATAGCGCAAATCCACAAAAGAGCTAGTTTCGGTTCAAATATAAATTGGTTATTACATTCTTTCACACCATATCTGTTCATCTCTTTGATGTGGATGAGCGTTTTGATTTCACTTTATGTCGTCAAATGTCATTTTCCCAGGAACTCTCTCGCTTGCAGTTATGGCAGAGTGATCCAAGCCTGTTAAAGAATTAATGGTTAAGCTTGTTCTCCCTCACCCCACCCACACAGACACATAATATCAGGCAGGAAACCGTCGTTCCACACGCTCTGATGATTTACTGATGCTGGATAGTGAGCAATGATTTCTGCTGGAAGTAAGTCAATCCAATGGGGTTACTAAGAAACCTGCAGCAGCTTTATTTTCATTCCTGGGAACCAGTGACCAGCTAAACAAGCTATGAAGTGGGTATCTGCCTCAGCCCCTTCAGAAGGAAGGAAATCCGGACACAGACCCTAGAATAACAAATAAATCCCTGCAAAGAAAAGTGACAATCTTCTATAAAAACAGAAAGCTTGTGTGGATTTATCTGATTACTTAGCCGTGCGGACTTATCTGATTAGTTAGCCGTGCAGATCGTACTGTTCAAATTGCAC
>NC_135889.1:104222581-104428766 GCF_964194155.1 Cetorhinus maximus | reverse complement strand
GAAGGTAATTGAAGAGGAAGGGTGAAGGACATAGAAATGGATAGCAACAAACATGCATGAAACATGAAAAGGTCCTACTTTAATGCACGCTAGTGGAATTGTTGGATTGGGCTTAATTTAAAAGATCTTGAAGGATTTCTAACCCACCCAGACTGTTTCTTTAAAAATTAAACTAACAGCCTTTTTTTTGTGGACCACAGATCCTTGGAGGCAGTGGGGTGGGGGATGGGTGTAGTGGAACATATAAAGTTTGAATCCACATTTCCATTAGAAATATAAGCACTTACAGGAAAAGGCCTTAAGAGCTGGATTGACAGGACTCAATGTGACTATGGGTCTTGTGCTGTAAATTATAACCCCCTTGTATGAGTGCTTGATACATAACAAGCACTATGTGCAGTTCTGGTCAGCCAAGCATAGAAGGACATTGATGGCCTCAGATGGTACAGGGATAAGCAGTAAGTGCAAGATCGGGTTTCAGGGATTGACGTTCACATAAGGTTGAGGTATTATTTTTTAGAGAAGAAAGTTCAAAATTGGTGGTAAAATATTCAAGATTATTAAAGGTTTGGTAAAATTGATCTAGGCAAATTAATCATAGTCAAAGATGAGGACTGTAGGCCAAAGAAGGGAAATCAGATGGAATATGGCCACCCAAAGAGCTATTGCTCAGGACTACACGGAATACACACCACAGAAAGAGGCTGTTCGGTCCAACTGATCCATGCTAGTGTTTATACCCCATGAGCCTCCACCCACTCCTCTTCCTCCAAACCTAGCAGTATGGTATATTATTCCAATCCCCTTCATGTGTTTGTTCACATGCTCACCTCAACCTTTGATGCGCTAGCCTCCATTAAAACCATTGCTCTCTCTCACCCTGACCATTCTCCCAACACGGCCCTCCTCTCCACTCCCTTATCCAAGGGATGCAGACTTGAACGTAAATGGCAGATAACTAGTTTAGCCATTCACTAACCATACATGGCTGGATCACATAAAAGCACTTTCAGATCCTGCTGTCATCTAACAAAGCCACTCACTATTCCAGGATCAGCCTGGAATTCAGGGATAACCCCCAGATTATTTTCTCTACTGTAACCTATCATTTTAAACCCCTCTCCTCTGTCTCCTCCATCCTCACCTACAATAATACATGAGGATCTCATGGAATTCTTTGTCACTAATATCAAGATCATCTGATCAGTTGCCTCTTCCATATTCTTCCCTTTCACTGGCCCACTGGGCCAAACTTTCTCTAAAGTTTCCCAGTGCCTTAACCCTGAACTCATATCACCTTTCTCTAGTTTCCGTTCTATCTCCCCTCATGCCCTCTCCAAGCTCATCTTGTCCATCAGACCCAACACCTGCTCCCTCAACCCAATACCAATTGGTTGACTACCAACTTCCCCTCCTGGTCCCCTTGTTAGCCAATGTTGTTAATGGTTCTCGCTCTTCAGGTGCTGTCTCTCCTTTAAATCTGCTGTCATCATCTCTCTCCTCAAAAAGAAACACCTGTGACCTTTCTCTCCTTGCAAACTACTGCCCCTTTTCCAGATTCCCTTCCTCTCCAAGATTCTTGAATGTGTTGCCTCCCAAATCCAAGCCCAACTTTCCTGTAACTCCCATGTTTGAATCCCTCCAACCAGGTTTCTGCCCTGGCCATAGTACAGAAATGGCTCTTATCAAAGTCACAAATGATATCTTGTGTGACTGTGACAAAGGTAAACTATCCCTCCTGATCCTTCTTGACCTTTTTGTAACCTATGACACAGTTGATCAAGCATTCCTCCTCCAATGACTCTTGTCCAAATGGGTGGGACTGCAGTCGCCTGATTCCATTCCTATCTGTCCAGTCATAGCCAGTGCGTCACCTGTAACAGTTTCCCCTCCCCTTCCTGCATCATTATCTCTGGTGTCCCCCAAGTATCTATCCATGCCCCCCTCCTATTTCTCATTATCTGAAAAAGCAACATCAGTTCCCACATGTACACTGACAACATCCAGCTCCCCTTCTTGTGAATCCTCCACTGTTCCAAAATTGTCCGGCTGCATGTCTGACATCCAGTACTCGATGAGCAGAAATTTCCTTCAAATAAATATTGAGAAGATTAAAGGTATTGCCTTTGGTTCCTTTCACAAACTCCATTCCCTAATTGAAAGCTCTGGAAATCCATTCCTAAATCTCTCTGTCTCTCTTCCTTTTTCCAACCTTAAGATGCCCCTTAAAACATACCTCTTTCACTTGCCCCGGTATGTCTTTCTGTAGCTCCCTGTTAAATTTTGCTTGATAACACTCCTATAATTTGCCTTGGACATTTTACTATTAAGGCACTATGTAAATTTAAGTTGTATCTAGCTTCTCCTTAAATGTATCTATGCTATTCACCTCAACTACTCCATGTGATAGCAAGCTTTATTATTCATTCGTTGATGGGACATGGGCGTCACTGGCTAGGCCAACATTTATTGCCCATCACTAATTGTCCGTGAGAAGGTGATGGTGAGCAACCTTCTTGCACCGCTGCGGTCCATGTGGTGTAGGTACACCCATAGTGCTGTTAGGGAGGGAGTTCCAGGATTTTGACCCTGCGACACTGAAGGAACGGCGATATATTTCCAAGTCAGGATGATGTGTGACTTGGAGGGAAATGTGCAGGTGGTGTGTTTCCATGCACCTGCTGCCCTTCACCTTCCAGGTGGTAGAGGTCGCACGTTTTGACCACCCTGGGTAAAGAAGTTTCTCCTGAATCCCTTACTGGATCTATTAGTGACTATCTTATATTTTTGAAACTTAGGGCAGAACTGTCCCAGATTTGCACAAAGTGCAGTAGCGGGTGGGAAAAAGAACATTATTCCGGCCGGCCGCAATGGCAGCTTTTCGTGCCACATCATCGTATTCTTGGCACATCCCACCTCATTAATTATGCATTCACGGGGAACACGCCAGATTGATGGCGAGTGGGCTCGGATTTGCATGCCTCACTGTGACCTCAGCGCTTCTTCACTCCGGGTGCCATATTTACAGGGCACCAGAGCACGTGCCCACTTCATGTCTTCAGACCAGGACTGCTCCAGACGACAAATGACCCTGAAAGCAAACAAGACAGCAGCCCACAAATTTAGTGACGCCTCTCTGGGGCGCCAGCTGGATGCAGTGGAAGGCCGCTGCAATGTCCTCTACCCCCCACTCTGGACGTAAGACGCCCACCAGAGTCACCATCCAGGCCTGGTAGGTGGTGGCAGCAATGGTCAGTGCCACCAGAGCACAGAGGAGGTCAGCCATCCATTGCAGTAAGAGGATGAATGCTCTCACCAATTCTGCTAGGGTAAGTCAACCACCTCATCACTCTGAACTCACTTACCCCCAAACCCATCACACACCCACAGGGATCTCACGCCTCAAGGGACAATGCCACTAACTCTCACACACACCCTCACATCCCTATCAGTCTCATATCCTCTGGAGCTCGTATCCATTGCGCCGCTCACCACAGTGCCATGTTTCCTGCTCTCAATCTCCATCTGTTTTCATGCAGAAGCTGGCTCATATTAGCAGGGAGAGGTCCCAGACTGGGGGTGGAGTGGCCCACGTTAGGCCCATCACTCACTTGGAGGAATGTGCCAAACGCGCTGACTGCTGAGGACGTGGACCATGTCTGTGGCAATGGCGAGGCTGGGAGCGAACACCCACATGAGGATCCAGCATCCCTCTCTCAATGCAAATGTGCTCTCTCTCCTGCTTTTGACTCTGCTGCCATGCACTAATTATCTCTAATGGAGCTCTGCCAAGCAACCGACACCCTCAGCCAGCCAGTCCCTCAACTTCATCCAGGTCCTCACCTCCAGCCAACAGAACACCTGCTTCATTGGAGAGCTAGAAATAAGCAGCCTGGGTGCCCCATCACAGCGCTTACCCACATTCACCACCAGCTCAGAGACAAATACCTTGGTGGAACCTAGATCTAGAGCAGGCTTGTCTCACTGTCCCGAGCATTTTCAATGCTGCCAGTTGGGGATCTCTTTCAATTGACCATCTGAGCCGACCTGCATCTCCGCCCACCTACTGATCACACTCCCATGCAGCGCCTGTGCTCATCCAACACAAGGCTCCTCTCACTTTCGATTTGAGAAACATGGTCATAGTCAAGTTTCTCATAAGCTCCCCGTCCATTCTCCTCCCCCAGTCATCCATGTCCTTTTCCCCATCACTGTTGATCCTCCGGCACCTTCCACCTCCCCACTGTCAACTACAAACTCAAACCCTTTTCTTTCCAGGGTGTCCAGGTGAACGTGCACATTCCCTACCTTCCCCACCTCCATCCACATTGACCTCGCCGACCTCCTCCTTTCCACCCCAGGGTCCATGTCTGCCTCCAAGTCCCCACCAACCAACCTTGCCGTCCTTTCTACCACCACCTTCACACCCTCACCCTCCCACTCTTCTGGCTCCCTTTCACCCCTCTCATAATCACCATTCCCTCTTACCACACCCACCCTCAGTTCACTACCCAGGAGGCAGACATTGTCTCCACAGACCCTTCCCTTGCATGTTCATCTGGACAACCCCCCCATCTCTTACTCCCTCCTCCACCCTTACTCCCCCCACCAGACTCACTCCTTCCCCCTGCTGGATTCACTCCTTCCCCTTTCCAAAGTCCTTCCCTTATGCCTTCCTCCCCCCAACTCCCCACTTGCCGCATTCTCTCCCATTACATCCTCCTGCCCCCATACTCCCTTCTCCTCCCCCTCCCAATATCAGCCCCAACACCTTTGCTCCCCCCTCCCCAACCTAATCTCTGACTTTAACTCTGCCCAAGTGGGAGGGTTTTGAACGAGTTACAATCTCACCCGTTAACACTGTTTCTCTCTCCACGATTGTCGGCTGACCTGCTGAATATTACCAGCATTTTCTGTTTGTATAGTAGCATTAGAAGTTACAAGCTATGGGAAACTGTTCCAAATTTTGTGTCTCACCTCAAATATCCTTGGGGGCTGCAGTGGTGCTTGTCACTTTTATAAGAAGTCTGGACATCTTATGAATGGAAAATCAAAATGATAATGGGCACGTTTTGATTAAATATTTTTTGGGTATTCAAATTCTGAACCGTCCAATCAGGGAGCCAAAGAAGATGTCACTGCCAGATTGACTGTATTCCATGAGCAGCTGCCCAACAATTTTTCAAAGAAGTGAGCTCTTCACTCGAGATTTTCATTGGCCAGAGACAGCCTTATGTCATCAGCATCCTGAGTATTCTTTTCATTATTGATTAACCCGTATTATATTTCAGTGGAAAATGTACCCACTCGGTGGGGAAGGGGGCAGCGGGCAAGCACTAAAAAGAGCTATAAATCATTATAAGGCAGTATTTTCCTTTCAATTTTATGCAGAGGGACCGGGAAATTAGGAAAGCTGTGCTTTATTGCCTGCTTCCTGTAATACAGTTCTCGCTTGAAACGGCTGAGTGCTCACACTGATTGCCTTGTCAGCAGGTCAACCACAAAACCTCAAACTGTGAAAAGTCAAAACACTCACTTTACATTCAGTCAACTCACTTAAAGCTGCGGTACTCTTTCTTTTGATGCATTCTTCCAGTACAATCTTACGAGTAAATGGCATGCCAGCGATCAGAATTGGCAAAAAAAGGTTAATATTAGTGACCACGGGCAAAAGCGGAGTGGAAACAAGTTGGAGAATATATTAAGAACTGGCTGATATACCAATAGAATCAATTCAAAGCAGTTTCTCAGGAGTTAAGACCAGACGTGGTAAATTTTAGACCTAGTGTCATGGAAGTACAATAATTCTCATATTATTGTGATTTATTGTCAAGGTAGGCTAATAGTGGGGTTTGGATACTTTCTCTGTGCATGTGTGTGTGGGATTTAATTGAGTTGGAGACAGCTGGTCTGGAGGCTTTGACTCATCAGAAGAAGCTAGGTTTGAAATGCTAAATATGTGAACATGGCTGAAGTCTTAGAATGTGAGGTGAGGAGAATTTGTCTTTTTAGATAAATCAGGGTAGTTTGAATTTCAAAGAGATGGTAGGATCTTACACCTAGCCAGAGAAGCTAGGCCAGGCAGTGTGTTTATTTTTCCCAAAGATTACTGATAATATTAGCACCATGAAAAGATTTGTATTATGAGAAAAGTAAAGTTCCAAAGACATACAGGAAAAATGGGATTTACATTAAAAGGGAGAAACATGTATAAAGGAGAGTGAGGCTGTGTATCAGGGAAGGCATTGTAAGATCTACCAGGAGTCTGAAAATCTTCTAGTATTTGTGCATTAAGCCTGCTGTCTACAGAAACCGAAGCTGGGAAAAGCCACTTTGAATTCTGCTGTCCAGGATATTGTGTTGACGTGCCAGGATCTGTTAAAATCTATTTTTTTTACCGTTGCCTTAATGGGGGTGCAACTGGAAGCTAGATTAATTAGGGGTTATAGTAGTAATTTGTAGACCTAGGTTTGTGCCTGAAATCTTTTTAGTTAATAAATGTTTAATTTAGTTTTCTAAAAAAAATCTCTGAAGTCTTGGTGGGCTTATTACTGCTGAATTCAGGGCACATATCTCAAAATAAAATACAAATTGCAAAACCATTGTGACTGCGTGATCAAGTTTCCCTCGTGGATTTGATCTGCCTGGCACACATCATCTGCTGCGTCATAACACCCAATCAATCGGGTTTGGGAATCTAGGGTCAATGTATGTGCACATGAGGAAACTCAAAGCAGTGCAAGGCATTGGACATAGCCATGAATTCAGCAAATAGGAAAGGTCTGTGGGAGCAATAGAAAACGAGGCTGATTTGGAGGACAGCTACTATAATCCCAATATTGTGAATGGAAGTGACACAAACTTCAGAATTGTAAACCATTTAGCCTAACGCAGTTACTCAAAGAAACATATAAGAGCTAATGGTATTCATCATTAGAGCATAAGAGCCCGTGAGCAATAGGTAATGCCACATCAATCTACTGCGATTCTATCGAGGATATCTAAATTAGTTAGTGGCTGTGCAGTGGTTAATAATTTAATTGGATTCTCATGAAGCATCTGATAAAGTTCCACACCTGTGACATTTAAAGACAAAGGCACATGACAGGAGTGATAAATTAACCAGGCAGAGCAAACAGAAAGCTGCAGGTGATGACGAGCGAATTTGCCTTTGACTGGACTTCATTTGGGCACAGGCCTCCTTTGGACCATCTGTTGCTTCTTCTTCTTGAGTTCTCTGGCCGAAGGCAGGCCCTTGGCGATTTGTTGGCAATGCTAAGCCATGCAGCCAGAAAAGTGGGTCCTTGGCCCAATACACCTAACTCCTCTTAAAATTCAGACAGTTTGCATCCATGGTACTATTCAGCACACCTCTAGTACTTCAGACACCAGTAAGCCAAGGTAAAATAGGTACCCTTCTTCTCCTCCTGCAACCCTGCCTCCCATGGTGTCACCGATCAGAGAGATAACTTCCTTCCCCCAGCCTTTCAATTCAACCAACTTTCCTTCCCTTTCCTTATTTCATGCTGATAATCATCTCCTCTTCACTGCTGCTGGGTCCAATCTTATGTTGTTGCTGCTTTGTTTTTGATCTTGCTGAGCTATCATGAGAATAGAAATTCCTGCCTCTACAGCAGCAAGATTTTAACCCGAGATCAAAAGCAGCAACATCAACGTGAAAGAAACAGATTCAGCTGTGAGGGGTGAATTGGAGAGGGGGAGTGGCGGGGGGGGGGGGGCGCATAGCCATCAGATGGCATTAATTATACTCTACGTATTTTTCTCCAAATTGTTTATTCATTGCGCAAGGTGACAATGCAATGAGGAGAAAATTAAGTGGGGAAAATGGGTCTGTGTTCGCACCAAACACCATGTTAAAGAACACGGGTCAGAACTAGCTGCAGTTGGATACCACATGCCTCTTAATATGGAGCACACTCCCCACTGAAATCTTCCATTCTGGGGTCTAAGTTCAGTGTAGGGCGTGGAAATGTGAGTGATTTCCACTGCGGGTGGGATGACTGGCCACCTACGCTCTTACACTGTTCAGCTGATTACATGTGTGTTCGTGAGGAGCTCGCCGATTCTCACAGCAGGGCAGGCAGGAAGAAACCGTCCCTGTCATTACCTCATGCGGTTGAAGGCCCAGGCACCATATTTAAAGGGCACCGGGACAGCCTGCACTGTCCCTTCACCTTTGCCCTACCGCTGCTCTACCTTTCCCCGCTGACCCTTCCTTGGTCATCCTCCAAACAACTTGCACTGTCACCACCCGGTCTCGGGTATAAGCTGGCATTTACAGACACTCCCCAAAGAGGACAATGCCAGCGGCAACTCACCATTGATAATAGATGAAGTCTACTTCGCCAGGTGCACACCACTTGTGTGCAGTCATGAATGTGAGCATTCCAATTTCTCGCTGGTGGGGAACTTAATCCCGGTGAGGTGGCCTTTTTAATGAACTTGCATGACATGCTAATACATGCAAAAGGACTTCCTGGCATTGTTCGGTGAGAAGCTTGATCCGCCTTTTACCTGCCTTTAAAGTCCCAAGAACCTAATTGCTAAAGTTTATCCGACCATCGGGAAACTGATTGTTGGTCTCCCGTCAAATTAAATTCCCCTGCCCGCCTAGCTTCCACTGCTGGTGAGACCGGAAGATTCCACCCCCCTCACATCAACCACGTAGTTTCACATATGCAAAAGAAGACGTGTTGCAATTCAGATTGCAACTCTCAGCAGTTCAGACAACGAGGGGCAGGGGACAACCTGAATGTTGGTATCAAAAATATATTTTTAACAAGTCAGCAGTTGCTCTCAATTTCTTAACATCCATTCAAAATAATCAGCTTATAGAATTTTTAAAACCAACACTTTTAAATATTGCAGTTGTTTTTTTAAATTCTAATGCTCCTCATGCACAGGTCAAGCCACAACACTGAACTCAAGCTGCAAGTGCAGTATTAACTGAAAATCAGAGCATTGGAAAACTGTTTTGCACTGACGATACAGTTGTCTTGCGGCTGCATCCCTGGTGAGTATTGTTGTAGCATCTGGCATTTAAATAGTTAATAACTGCAGCATATACTAATGGTTAAGGAGAGAAAGGTGCAAATCAATGAAGCTTTCTGTTCTCAATGAACCTTTTGAGAAAGTTGACAGTCTGGTGTTGGCAATCTAGCTGAGCATTAAAGCATTTCACAACACCTGTCTATCTTTAACTCCAAACAAGATAAGTTACCTTGTTCTTGCTATAGCTAACAGGGAGCATATCAAAACAAATGTATGCTAAGCTATCTGAGTACTAAGTCTACATTTTAATCCTTATTTGCATGGGTACTGCAGCCACTTTACATGGGAACTAACATTGGTTGCTGCAGGTACTAATATCCTTCGGACCAGAGCTCACCCTGGGTGGATCATAAATCACAACTGGACAGCCTTGATAAATAAAAGATCTGAGGTTGGGCTTGTGTGTATGCCTACTTCACCTGAATTATATCTGCAATATATCATTGTCTCCAGGTGCTGCAACTATCTCCGATTTGAAATCAAGTCATGATAATGAAGCCTCGACAGGGGTCACAAATGAAGGTGTTCTACTCTCTCCAAATTTTGTTTATTTACCACAAAGTTTAATATTTACATGAGGTGATTGTGCAGTTTCTAAGGCATAGTGGCGAAAAGAGAAAGGCATTTTGTGATGCTGCAGCAGGATGTTTACAATGTAAGCTTACTAGTGTAAAACATACTTAAATTCACTCATGGGGATTTAAAAATCAGGTTATTTAACACTGTGTTTTCCCAGGTGTATTTAAAATTTGTAAACCACATTTATTCTAGAATAGGCTGACATAAATGATGCTTCAAGTGTTCCTAGCTCCATTCAGTCTAACCATAATGGCATGATTTTCAGTGTAGTGGGTACAAAGCAGTTGCTCCCACACCCCCCCCAATATCACGAGGTTCAACTTAGTGCGCTGTTCCTGATTTACACATCAGCATTTTTGTCAAGGCCTTTACATGGGCAGCCCAGGTATCTGTCCATTACTGGCAGCAGTCTAGTCGCAAATATGTTAATTAGTCTTATGACAGAACATAGGCTCCTCATTCAATTTTAAGGCCCAACTTGGCAGCCATCCAGTCTCCCACCCTTTCACATCCAGTCAGCTGCTGCAAAAACGCCCATTTGGCAACCACCAGCTGCATGTACAAATGGGGCCTCATGGCTGTAACAATTGGCAGGTGGTGAGCACTTGCTCTGAATCAGAAGTTAAAATTACCCTTCTTTGGTCAAAAGCATAAAGCAGCATCAGAAAAAGTCCCATCTCTGCTGCACCGCACCTTTTTTTGGGCAAGCATTGAGGCAGCCAGTACAGGGAGTGGCATTTGGTCAGGAGCAGGTGTGGCACTTACGAATTTTGAGATTGTCAGACCAGGAAATGACTAATAATCCAATCCAGTGCCTTGGACTAGGCTGAATAATTTTTGAAACTAGGACAGAAATTGGGCAAACACTGCACAGGTCAGGCCGTACCTGTCAGGGAAACACAAATTATTTGACATTTCAGGTACAATTCTTTCCTCGGAATAGGTTTCCAGATGAACAGTACTTAAAACAGGCCAGAAGAAAGGAAAGGCAAGGGTGGGGTGGGGTGGGGTGGGGCGGGGGTGGAAATCACATCAACAATACACACAGGAACAGACAGCAAATGTTATTGTGTGGATAGGGAAATGGTTAAGAGAACAGAAGTGATATATACACAGGAGGCAAAAGGAGGCAAAATGAAAGAAATCAATGAAACAAAAGACATGGACGATGCACTGAGAATTTGAGAGCACTAAAGGGGAATAGGTAAATAGATTGAGAACATGGAAAATTGGTAAAATGGGCCAGGGTCCACAGGCAGTCTAGTGGAAGAAAAGATATGTCAACGCCATGGGATCACCCATCAGCACTACGTTTCCCCAATTCTAGCACCAACCCATTTTCTTCCCGCATTACCAGAAACACAGGCACAACCATCCCACATTGTCAGTATCCACTGCCAGAGAGGAAATAGGAAATGTGGTTAAGGTTTGAAGTTGGTAAAATCTATAATTATACTTTGAAGTAACTGGTAGAAACACATGGTGTTGTTCCTCAAACTTGGGTGAGCTTTATTGGAACAGTGTAGGGGGTCAAAGACAATGACAGACAGAGAAGGATGGAAAATTGGTATGGTAAGCAGCGAGAATTCAGGGTTGCACTTGTGACCAGAATGTAGCTGTTCTGCAGAGCAACCTGACTGTGGTCTCTCTGAAGTAGGGGAAGCCACACTGTCATCAGTGTACTACGTTGCAAGAAATACAAATAAATAGCTCTTCCATCCAGAAGTTTTTGAGCCTTTGGACATTGGTGGGTGACGTGGTGAATGGGCAGACGTTGCATGTCCTTCAGTTGAATGTGAAGCGTCAGGGGAAGGAAAACAATTGGTGATGGTGATAGAGAGGTGAAACAACTGTTGTGCTCATTGCAAAAGTCATGAAATCCTAGCACCAGTTTATATTTGTATTGTTAGTTGAAATACAACTGGAGAGTCAGCTTCTGTGTCTGTACCCGAGAATTTTTTTTAAAAATTTGTTCTTGAGGTGTGGGCATCATTAGCCAAGCTGGCATGTATCGCCTATTCCTCGTTACCTTCGAGAAGGTGGCGGTGTGCCTTCTTCTTGAACTGCTACAGTCCATGTGGTATTTGTTACAGTGTCTTGGTACACCTGATGTGCCTGAAAGGCTTGCTCAGTCACTTCAAAGGGTAGTTAAGAGTCAACCTTGAGTCACATCGTACTAAGGGCAGGAAGTTTTATTCCTCAAGACATCAGGGAACCGGATGGATTTTTAGAACAGCCCAACAGCTTTTTATTGACAGATTTTTTTTTCCTTTAAAATGAATTCAAATTCTCAAACTTACATTGTGGGAAACAATCAACACCAAGGAATCATGATTCATATCAATATATCCACAGAAATACCCACACTGTCTATTGTGAGTTTGAAAAGTAATCAAACTTAAATTTAAATTAACCTGAAAGTTAAACATTACGAAAGGTCATGATCCTATGCCATATATTTTATTTTATGCCCTCAATTTTACATGGAGATCACAATCAAAGCTCTTTTAACAGCACTGGGCAAACATAACACAGCTGTGCTGGACAACAATGAGGCAATAATGTTAATAGGTTGTAAAGCTGCAGGTTTACAAATAAGCTTCAAATGAATTTACCCACAGCTATCTTCTGTACATAGCCAGCTCGAGTCTGAATACAGAAATAACAGGGCTCCCAACCCTAACTTAATGTCAGATCAGAAACTAGAAGTGAAACATAATTCTCAACTTGGGAAGGTATTAGGCACAATACTATTGTTTCATTCGGTGAAGAGAGTGTGCTCTTACTGATAAAGAGATATCAGTTCCAAAGAGAACAGGCATCTTTCCTCCCACACGTCAGGTTAGATATAACCTGTAGCATGATTGTAGCAAATAAGCTGTAGCAAAGTAAAATGTCTTCCCAATTGGTCTCAAAAATGTACCCTTAGCCCCAACAGAAAAGCATCAGTGTAAATATTTTCATTCCTCACGCCAGCTGCCTTCATGATTTCCTTGATATGTGCCTGTCAAATCTGAACCAAATCATAGTTTCCTGCTGTACACCCATGGCCACCAGAACCTAGTAGAAGATTGCCTGAAATTATTCCCTGTATAGCCAGAAAGAGAAACAACTTTCAGCCCATCAATTTGGATTCAACCTTGGTTCCCATAGGTCAAAAAAATAATGCTGTGTGCCATTAGGTTAGTCTGTCACTGACACACTGCGCTATTCTTAACTCATACATGTAAATATGTACACCATGAAATGGTAAAACATTCACAAATCACATTCAGATTCCCTTTAGCCAGTGGCTTGGCTATTTTATATAGTAGAGCCCTTGTTCCCACACTAGAAAAAGTAGGTTCAATTCCCAAGGCTAATCAGTTGGATCTATTCTGCTAGAATTTGCTTGTGTTGGCAGAATAGAACAAACTGCATGTGGTTTGTTTATGTGTGAAGCAGGGAGAGTGGGGGGGAGAGGGGAAGGGGTATATGGTAGGGAGGAGAGAGTGAGAAATTGATTAAAGGGTTAATTAAAAAGAAGAAAAGAAAGAACCTATCCTCATTTAACACTAACATATTGTCATCATAGACAGATGCCTTTCGTACGCCAGGATATTAGCCCGGTGATCTCCTACTTCAAATCAGTCTCATGTTGAATTAATTTTACTTTTACGATTAGCTGAGTTTTTTTTATCTTCCATTTCCAAAGGTAAAATAAAAATTTGTATCCCTGGAGTCATTGGTATTGTAATTAAATCCATATGATTGCTACTAATGCAATACTAAATTATGGCATTTTGGATCATATCCAGCCCCATGTCTTACATGATTAAAATGAACAATTTCCAAATATCACTTCATTAAAATGCAAACTATTACAGATAGATCAATTACATCCAGACTGTACGAAAGTAGTGTTAGTAAATCAATGAAGGGAGAAGTACGTATGTAGGAGGGATGCTTGAGCTTGAAGCTTCCGTGGATAATTAAACATCAGTAACACATTGCTGATCCAGCTCCGTCCAGTGGATCCTATGGCGTTCCATAGCTCCATCAGTTGCTGGTCCCTACCAGGTCTTTCCGAGACATTGAGGAAGGTCCTATCCAAATGAGCAAATGTCACACTGTGACTATATACCAACTACAAATGTGCATTGTAGTCAGGGTCACAACGAATCTCCAACAAGTGCACTGATCTATTCTTACTGATCTTCCCTGAATTTATCCGTCACCAGGTGTAGGTCTGCTTAAGGCATCGCTTCCTCAGCGATCTACTGCAGCTTTCTCTGACCAACAGTTGGCTCCACTTCTATGCTAAAAGGAGAGATTTTGTTCCCTTTCAGAATCACTGATTAAGGTCAATTGTCAAGTTAAGAAAATTACACCCCAGTGAGCTCAAAGATCATTTTCATTAAACAGTAAATAATGTAAAATATTTTTCTCTTCACCGAGATGACATGATAATTAATGGACAAGGCCTAAAGCTATGTTTTGAACAAAGCTGCAATTTTCTCCCAAGATAGGATTTTAGTTGAAGGATTGTGTCTATTTTCTGATATTCCAAACATATTCCTATTTTCTGATGTTCCTGTTGACTGCTTTTAACCCTCTTTCTAATTTCACACCCCCTCATCCTAGAAAGTACTTTTTTGTCCATAAGTTTATTCTCATACAATGATTTCCAACTAAGAGTCTCATCATGCCTCTTACTTGCACTTCTATTGTTACTCAATTCTCCAAACAACCAGCATTAATGGCTGGCTCAGGTGTGATGACAACCTGCCCAGTTTTTGAGCAGAGTGTCCGGAATTTTCTAAAATACAAACCAAACATCAAAAGTTTTAAGAACAGAAGAAACTATTCTTTCTAATTTGTTCTTGATTAGTTATAACACAGAGGCATTAGAATGCTCAACAAGTAGTCAAGTCATGGCCCCAGTCTTTGAGTTGCCCTGACAAAGATTAACAGCCTTAAGTTAATGTTAAGCATTATTTTCTTCAGCCAAACTGGCTTAGAAATCATCTACTATTCCTGAAAGAGTGCAAATGCCAGCAGGAAACAGTATTATCTATCCAAAGGTGTTAGGTTCACATCTGTAAGAGCCCAAGTGTCAGCTTAGCTCATTTGGTGACACTCTCCTCATTCTTTACCAAGGCCAGGAGTTGCACATGGGGCTGAGTTTTACCGGACGCCGTATTCCCCGTCCCCTGACCGAAAAGTCAGTCATCAGCCCACCCACCCGAAACTCAGCAGCCCTGCAGTGATATACACTGGAAGCAGCCTTAATTGTTTCAGAGTTGGACTTCCACTTCCATCTGGGAGGAAGTCCCGTCCTAGAGAACTGCCGGCCAGTCTGATTGGCCAGCAGCTCTGTAGTTCCAGCAATGTCAGAATTGGGCGGTGGTCACTGCTGGGATGACAAGCCCAAGGAAGAAGACTGCTGGAGCTGACCGAGGGGTTGGGGGAATGGGGTGGGAGATGGGGGCGCCAGTTTGAGAGGCCAAGTGAGGGAGGGTAAGGAGGCATATGACCTTGGGGGGGTGGGCACAGTGGATTCCCTCCAAAAGGAGTTAGCCCCCCAACTTCCTGCCCAACAGCAGCCCTCAGAGTGCCGGGCCATCTGCCTTGCCTCCGTCTTCCCTCACCACATGTAAAATAGCAGCAGGGACGGAATGAGGCCTTTAATTGGCCCCTTAAGGTCCTGAACAGGCCTAAGGGTGGGTGGGCTGCCTGACGCCTTCTGCCACTCACTGTAATATGGTAGACAGGTTGGCATTGGGCAGAAAGGCAGTGGGAAGGCCACCCACTTTAACTTATGAGCCCCCTTGCCTTCAAATATGCTGGCTGGGGAGCTGTAAAATCCAGTCTACAGTACCGAGGGAGTACTAGATTGCCAAAGATACTGTCTTTGAGAAGGGATATTAAATCGAGAGCCTGTCTGGTTACTCAAGTGGGTTGCTATTTGTTGTGGGTTGTGGCGTTATTTGTCAATCAAGGCACTGTTTCCAGAGGAACAGAGCTCTCCTGATGTTCTGGCCAAGAGTGTAAAAAACATTGACTGACTTACACAGTTCATTTGCTGTTTATTGGATCTTGCTGTGCACAGATTGGCTGTCATCCTTACAACAATATCGACAACACTTCGAACGTAATGCACTAGCTCTTGGCATTTTAGGATGACCTGAGGATATGATAAACAGAACGTCCTTTCTTTCTTCTAGTCACTTAACAGTTGTGAGGCACATTGTCATCAAAGGTATCGATGTATTAATACTAGTGCCAATTACAACAAGTCTTTCACTTTTCTCTCAATGAAAAATAAAACATGCAATTGTGCTTGCAAGCAAGATTTATTTGTCAGATGATAGGAACTCAATGTAGTGATTACAGGTCAAATGCTGATAGAATAGAGAAAAAATAACTCTGTGTAAATGGCCTGGATACTTAGAGGTTCAGTGATCAAGTGAGTAGCAGTTGAGATTCCTTTTTTCAGAAACTAATTGTTAAATGGCTAATCATTAACCAGCGGCTAAGCTTCATTGCTTGAACAAATATATGCTGTAACAGAATTGACAAGAAGCAGTTAATGGTAAAACCTGGAGACTCAATTATTGTTTAAACAAGGGTTAACTACAATGGAAGCTTGCTAAATGGGGTTGGATTTAGAGTAACATGCATTTATATGGTGCTTTCAGCATTTCTTTTAATTCCAAGGTGTATCCCACTTAGAAATAGATAATAAATTGGAAACAGTCATAGCGATAGAGATTAGACAGAGCTGGGAGACCAGCTTTGGTTCAATACAAAGTTTAGATAGGCATGTCAGGAGCAGCTGGGCTTACCTTAGAATGAAATTCCAAACTAGTGAAACTACTACACATGACTACCCACATGCTGAACACCAAAAGCAACAGGTAAAAAAGCTAAAAGGGTGCCACAAGCAATAGATTAGAATGAATGTCTATTACTAGCCCATTCACATCCAGTCAAGCATGGTAAATGGGCAGTCCTGTAAGTAGCTGGCGGAAACAGCACCATGAACATTGCCACAATCATCGTGGAGCCCAGCGTGAGTGCAAAAATCAAGGATGAAGCATTTGCCAAGTGGATGATCCTACTAGACATCTCCACCATCATAGATGGCAATGTCCAGCCAATTTGATATTAAGGAATATGACAACAAGAAGAGGTTGATTGCACTGATCACAGCAAAGGCTATAAGCCCTGATAGCGTTTCAGCCATAGTTATATCAAATCAACAGCATAGAAATAGGCCATTCGGCCCAACTAGTCTATGCCAGTATTTATGCTGCACATGAGCCTCCTCCCATCCCTTTACATCTAACCCTATCAGCATACCCTTCTACCCTTTTCTCCCTCATGTGCATACCTAGATTCCTCTTAAATGCATTGATGTCATTTATTTTAACTCCTCCTTATGGTGGTACATTCCATACTTTTGATCATTCCTGAATTTCCTACGGAATTTATTATTTCCTATCTGATATTTATGGCACCTAATTTTTGAATTGGGGGCCTGTTAGCTACTGTGTGGATCAGATTAACACCCCATTCTGGTTGGGGTAAATTCAGGGCTTGCCTCTTCACCCGACCTGTAGTAGGGATCAGAGCACTTTGCCACGGTTTGTTGAATAATCACCGAGGACTTGCTGCCAGGCAGAGAACTAAAGAAGAAATCTTTAAATCCCCTACAAGTGTAAATGTTTTGTCTACGTCCACCAAATCAAGCCTCTTCATCATTTTAAAGTCCTCTTATCAGGTCATCTCTCAGCTTCTCTTTCCTAGAGAAAAAAGGCCCAGCCTGTTCAGTCTTTCCTGATAAATATAACCCCTCAGTTCTGGTAATCCTTGTAAATCTTATTTGCAATTTCCTCCAATGCCTCTATAGCCTTTTTATAATTTGGAGACTCGAACTGTATGTAATATTTCAAGTAAGGTCTACAAGTTTAATATGATTTTCCTGCTTTTTAATTCTAATTCTCTAGAAATAAAGCCCAGTGCTTAGTTTGTTTTGTTTTAAAATGATCTTATTAACCTGTGTCACTACTTTTAGTGATTTGTATATCTGTACTGCAAGAACCCTTTGCTCCTCTACTTCATTTAGACTCTTATTGTCCCATCAGTTTGTGGCCTCTTTATTCATCCTACCAGAATGCACCACCTCACTCTTATCTATATTGAAATGAATTTGCCAATTATCTATCTGCAAGTTTGTTAATGTCTTCCTGTATTTTGTCAATCTTCCTTTGTATTAGCTATACACCCAACATGGTGTCATCTGCAAATCTTGAAGTTGTACTTTTGATTCCAAGTCACTAACATAAATTATGAGGAGCAGTGAGTGATCCCAGTACTGATCTCTGTGGAAGATCACTTCCCACCTTTGCCTTTCTGAATGGCTGCACTTGACCTGCTATTTTCTGTTTTCAGTTTTGTAGCCAGCTTGCTATCCATTCTAAAACAGAATTACCTGGAAAAACTCAGCAGGTCTGGCAGCATCGGTGGAGAAGAGTCAACGTTTCGAGTCCACATGACCCTTCAACAGAACTGAAATATAATTAGGAGAGGGGTGAAATATAAGCTGGTTTAAGGTGGGGGGCGGGGGGAGAGAAGTTGAGGGTGGGGTGGTTGTAGGGACAAGCAAGCAGTGATAGGAGCAGATAATCAAAAGATGTCACAGACAAAAGGATCATAGAGGTGTTGAAGGTGGTGATATTATCTAAGAAAAGTGCTAATTAAGAATGGATGGCAGGACACTCAAGGTACAGCTCTAGTGGGGGTGGGGTGGAACGTCTGACAAGGTATTAGTTGTAGATTTAAAAATAATGGAAATAGGTGGGAAAAGAAAAATCTATATACTTCAGTTCTGTTGAAGGGTCATGTGCACTCGAAACGTCGACTCTTTTCTTCTCCACCGATGCTGCCAGACCTGCTGAGTTTTTTCAGGTAATTCTGTTTTTGTTTTGGATTTCCAGCATCCGCAGTAGCTTTTTGTTGCTATCCATTCTGTTGTTTGTCCCCTGACACTGCATGTCCTGACCTTGATCATGAGTGTACCATGCGGTTTCTTATCAAAGGGCTTTTGGCTTTTCGTGAGCAGATCCGAAATAATCATGTGATTTACAAGTGGTACATCGATTCGAATGTGAATTTAAAACGAATTCTGCCACTAGACTCAACATTGAAGAACAGCTAACCAGCCTGCTAGGAATTTGCAAGCTGGGTGCTTCCAGGTTGTGATGCTCCATTATTGAACCAAAAGCCAGCACTCATTCCTCTCCCAAAAACCTCCAGCTAGATGCATCCCCTCAACCTCTCTTCCCTCAACACATGGCAGTATCTTCAGCAGCCACTTCTGCCAAGCTGCAAACACAGATCATTGCCAAGACTATCCCCAGAACTTATCTTGATTTTTTCTGGGAACCATGGGCAGGATTTTCCCCTCGTCGGGAGGGCGCGGCGGGCAGGCCCAGGAACAGCCGCGAGACCGACTGCCAACCGCGATCAGGCTCTGAACGCAGTTTCATGCTGGCTGGCCAATTAACGGCCAACCAGCCAGTGTGAAACGCACGCTAAGTGCCTCAGCGCTGCTGGGGTGGGGGTGGGAGGAGCGCGAGCACTGAATTGTGCGCATGCGCGAGGGAGCTCGCACTGAAAGCTTCCTGAAGGCACAAAGCTGCCTCAGGGAGATGAAGAATTTTAAATACAAAAATAAACTTTTTACAAATGATATAAACATGTCCCCACATGTGACTCAGTCACATGAAGAGGAACATGTGAAAAAAGGGCCTTAAAATGTTTTTAGTGTTTTTTTCAGTAACCGTTGTGGATAAGGTTTAGTGAAAAATGCAAAGGCTGCCTGGCCTATTCATCCACCCGCCAACCAAACGGTTGAGTGAGCAGCGAAAAATGCAACTTAATTAATTACTTAGGAACCTTAATAGGCCTCTTAATTGTCAGCCGACACGCTGCCTCCTCTCACACACGTCGGCAGACCGCAAGATCGTGAGAGCGCACGATGACATCGGGATGCTTGGCCAACGTTATCGCGCCACTATTTCACTCCCATTCGGGTCGAGCGCGCGCGCCCGCCCACTGGGCAAAAAACTCTGCCCCATAAGTTTGATCATCTGCACATCAACTGTAGTGAAATAAGACCTCAAAAGATCCTTGTCTGGTGGGTTCAGACATTCAACAGGTGACAGGAATGTGTTACAGGAGGTAACTGAAGAAGTGGGAAAAGACAGGTTTGCAGCTGGTTGTTGAAGGTGGAGAGATGTAGATAGAGGGATTTAGGAAGAGACTTCTAGAATGCAGAGGTATGCTAACTGAAGGCTCTGCCAATGATGGTGCTGTGCACTATAAGAACACAGAATGTGGCTGGAGGCATAGAGCTGGATGTTATTACAAGGACGGTGGAAAGGATGGCCATATATTGTTGGAGATCCGTGCACCAGAGCTAACCACTTTCCTAAGCAAGCTGTTGCACTGTAGCTATGACACTGGCATCTACCCAACAATGTGGAATATTGCCTAAGTAGGTCCTACCCACAAAAACAGGATAAATCTAACCTGGCCAATTACGCCCACCCCATGGGCCTTCTTGGAATCATTATCAAAGTGATGCATGGAGTCATTAATAGTGTCATTAAGTAACACATAATTGCCAGTAACCTGCTCACCAGCACTCAATTCACATTCAATCAGAATCACTCAGCTCTAGACTCATTAGAAAATTTGATCCAGACACATAAGCAAGAGCTGAATTCTAGAGAGGTGAGAGTGGCTACCCTTAACATCAGGGCAGCAAAGAGCCCAAGCCATATTAAGGTAAATGGTGTTAAAGGGAATTGTGTCTTGTGACTGGAATCACACCAGACACAAAAAAGTACAGTAGATGGTTGAGAGAGAGAGAGACCAATCACTGCAGCCCTCAGACCTTGCTCCGGGAGTTCCTCGAGGAAGAATTCTTGGCCCAGCCATCTTCAGTTGCTTCATTATTGATCGACCCACCAAGGGAGGAAGGCAAGTGGTGAGGATGACACAAGGAGTCTACAGAGGGATACAGACGGGTTAAGTGAGTGGGCAAAAACTTGGCAGATGGAATATATTGTGGGAAAATGTGAGGTTACGCATTTTGACAGGAAGCATAGAGGAGCTGAATATTATTTAAATGGAGAAAGACTGTAGAAGGCTGCAGCATGGAGGGATTTGGAAGTCCTTGCGCATGAATCAAAAAAAACTAACATACAAGTTCAGCAGGTAATAGCAAAGGTAAATGGAATGTTGGCCCTTTTTTCAAAGGCAATGGAGTATAAAAATAGGGAAGTCTTGCTAAAACTATACAAGGCACTAGTTAGACCACACCTAGAATACTGTGAACAATTTTGGTCCCCTTATCTAAGGAAAGATATACTGGCATTGGGAGCAGTCCAGAGAAGGTTCACTAGGTTGATCCCGGGTATGGAGGGATTTTCTTATGAGGAGAGGTTGGGTAGGTTGGGCCTGTACTCATTGGAGTTTAGAAAAATGAGAGGTGACTTTATTGAAACATATAAGATTCTTAGGGGGCTTGACAGGGCAGATGCTAAAACGTTGTTTCCCCTTGTGGGAGAGTCTAGGACCAGAGGGCATAATCTCAGAGTAAGGGGGCGCCCATTTATAACAGAGATGAGGATGAATTTCTTCTCTCAGAGGGTAGTCAATCTGTGGAATTCTTTACCACAGAGGGCTGTAGAGGCTGGGTCGTTAAGTATATTCAAAGCTGAGATAGACAGATTTTTAATCAGTAAGGGAGTCAAGAGTTATGGGGAAAAGGCAGGAAAGTGGAATTGAGGATTATCAGATCAGCCATGATCTCATTGGATGGCGGAGCAGATTCGATGGGCCAAATGACCTACTTCTGCTCCTACGTCTTATGGTCTTATTGTGTTGTATTGTTATAATGATATAAAGGTACCACTCAATCATAGGGGTTTGTGTAAACACATTGTGGGCTCACTTATTTAAACTAGGCACATGAAAATATATATACATGGGAGGAAAGCTTGAAGACATCAGCAGCAGAGCTGTTTGTGCTGTGTTCTGCTCACAGGCCAAAGTAAAACTGAGATTGGATCACATGACACACTTCCCTTCTAGTGCTGGCAAGGCATATTACAACAGGTAATTCGCTGACAACTACCCCACTAATGCAGCAGTCCATGCCTGCCAATAGTGAGATCTGGACAACATTCAGGCTTGGGCTTATACATGCCAGGTAACAATTATCTTGAACAAGAGAAAACACAGGCATTTCCTCCCATCTTCAGTGGCACCAAATAACATCAAGTCAACAGCAATCAAGATGTTCAGGTCACCATCAACCAGAGGATTAATTGGATAAGCCATGTCAACACCGCAGCCACAACGTCAGGACAGGGACTGCATACTCACTTACCGATCCCTCAAAGCCGGTCCACCATAAAAAGGCTCATGTGATGGGATACTTACCCAGATGGGGTATTCCCAGAACTACTCAGCCCTAGTCCTTATCACATTGACCTGGACAGCTGAAACATTCCAGAAGCTCAGCAATATCCAGAGTAGTTCACTTGACTGTCACGGGAGTCAATATTCCCATCTCCCATTACTAAGATACTGAGGCTGCAGCATGTACAATTTAAAGGATGCACCACACCAAGGGTACTTTGAGAACTTCTCCCTCCACTGAATCTCTACCATGATGATGAAGTTGAAGAGCAGAAATGATGTGGGAACACTATTGCCTCCAACTTTTCCTCCATGCACACAATGTCCAAATTATTAGAGTAATTCTGTTCCTTCATCATCACTGGGTATTTTTCCTGAAATTCTGTACCTATCACTATTGTGGGAAGATCCCCAGCACAAGAATTGCAGTGGTTCAAGAGAAAACCCACTACCACCTTTTCAGGAAAACTAGGAATGGCAATAAATGCAGCCTTGCCAACATCGACAATTTCAGAAGAACATATAAGACAGTGAGTTGGATTGGAAAGAAGGGCTTTGAAAAGTTTCTTAAAGAGAGAAGTGGAGAGACAAAGAATGGGGCCAAGGTAGATGAAGGTTCTGCCACTAATGGTGGGATGAAGTGAGATGTGATGCACAGTCAAGTGAATCACCAGCCTTTTGTTCCATTCCCATTGCAGAATCAAATACTATGATTGCACTCTGCAGTGCCACCGCATGCTGAGCAGTAGCAACTGGTATCACAGGATGATGGACAAAGACCCAATCCCCTCAACTCAAAAAGGCAATCGTACTGCTAAAGGAAGCTGCCAGGGAAGTCACAATCAGATACGGTGTTGTTGCTAAATTGCCCACAAATGCATGCCAGCAAGACTGCATTTGAATTAGATCATCTATCCTGATCTCTCAGCTACAAGTGAATGCCCAGGGTAAGGTTTACCAATGGCAACTCACCAGAGATTATTTCTACTAAAAAATTACAGTAAGTTGATGTGCATATTGTCTTGGTTCCTACTTACAAGCAAATCACTCACTGCTGATGGAACTCTCATCTGTTGACTGCAGGTGACAAGGCACAGTACAAAAGATTTGTAGGACTCTCAGACTTTTCTAACATTTCTAGTATTTCTAACATTTGCCCTGTGGGCAAGTGTTCAATACATATTACATACCTGAATGTCAATTTTATTGTCTGGCTTATTGCCTGAAACTGTTCTCAATTTATAATCTCTCTCATTTATTGAATCCTATTCTTCAGATTCATGTTACACACCATGAAGGTACTATATCCTGGTAACAGAAACGGATAATGATGCTTCAACATTGAGATGTAATTAAGTAAGTTTGCATTCACTCAATTTTTCTAATCAAATTTTTAACAAAAGACGTTTAGTAACTGGGGTTATCACAGGAAGGCTGGAACAGTGGAATGGACAATCTTCCACTTTTGGTACCAAAGTCAACATCCCACACCCACAGGTCAAAGGAGTGCTGGCTATAAAGCATAGTACTACACCAACAATATGCCTGAACCCCATCTTATGAAAACCACATCTGCTTACATTAATGTGAGTTTTCCCCAATTTTGTGCACCAACTAATCCTCCTTACTGTCTCTCTCTGTGAGATTGTTAATTTGTATGAAATTTTGCATCATTTCGTAATGCAGGGCTGCATGCTGTAGGAACTGAGTTATGATTGCCTAAACCCAATCAATAAAGAAATTTTGCAAACAGCAGAGCAAAAAGCAGTTTTTATTCATCTGTGATGGATTCAAAGAACCCCTCAGGATCCCTTTCAAATGCACTTGATCAACATACAAAAGATGTTTTAATGCTGCATTTTAAACAGCTGGCATAATAAAGTTACACTCACATAGATGCATGTGGCCCTTACTGATCAGCAGTAACTCACCAATGGCACTTGCCCCATCTTAGTCATAAAATCATAGATGCAAGCCCCACTCCAGCAAATGAGCACATAATCTCGGTTCACACTCCAGTGTAGCACTGAGTGCTGCAATGTCACAGCTGTAGTTTTCAGATCAGATACTAAATCACAGCCCCGGTGTTGCGAAAGATGGGTCTGGCCATGTTGCCATGGAATGATCTAAGCAGTTGGACCATGCTGTACCACCTATCCCTCGTGGAAAAATTTATACAGAAAAACATCTTTGACCACAAGTCCAAAAGGCAATGGTCCGCATGTAACATCCTCGAGGCCTTGCAGGAAAAGGGGATGGTAGCTCATGTCAGATGGTTCCCTGAACAGACTGTCAGGGTAATTTGACAGAATGCCTCATCATCATAACTTTCAAACAAGCACCAAGACGTAGCTTGTCTGGTAGTAAGAAAGGTCCTCCCTGTCAGATCCTTGCTACATGGTTGGAGTCTCACGCACCCCCCCCATACGTTGCCCTCAAGGCGGCTGTGGTGGGGGAGGGACCATTGTTCACCTCCTTCTGGAATGTGCCTTTGAAAAGAAGGTCTGGAGAGAGATGCAGTGATTTTCGTTGGGGTTCATCCCCAGCATCTCTGTGACGCAGGACTCTGTCCTATATGGGCTATTCGCAGACACACACACCGAGATAAGCATCAACTGCAGCTGCAGAATCATCAACTCGGTGAAAGATGCCGTTTGGTCTGCCTGAAGCTTGCTGATCTTCCAGTGCAAAGGGCTGTCCTCAACCGAATGTTGCAGACTGGCACATTCCAAGGTCCAGGACTACGTGCTCAGGGACGCACTAAAGCTTGAGGCAGCCGCCACAGAGACACAGAGCGGTACAGTCACCGTCTAAGCCCTTTCAACCATAGTACACTGAGGGGCTGGGAAATTTGTAGAACCCTTCGGGCTGTATGCACAGAATGTACATTGTAAATATCAAGAATACTGAAATTGTATTGAGGCACCTCAGAGAGGAACATGCTGTATGGAGAAAAGTTGAATTATATTCCACTTTCTGTAATTTTTCAATTTGACCTTTTTTTTGCCCTCAGGCAAACTCCTTGGGCTATATACCTGACATGGCAAGAATACTGTAAATATGAAGAGAAATTGCAATTGTATAGAGGCACCTCAGAAAGGAACATGCTGTATGGAGACAAGTCGAATCTTGTTGCACTATCTGTAATTTTCTAGTTGAAATGTTTCATAATGCATTCATACAAATTTTATGAATAAAGTATATTTTTGAGTAAAAAAAGACTATAGAAGATCCATGGCACCATTTAAAGAACAGCAAAAAGGTTCTCCCAATGTCCTGGCCAATATTTATCCCTCAACCAACACCAGTAAACCTACTTATTGCTGTTTGTGGAACATTGATGTGCAAACATTGACTTCACATTACACTTGTACTTCACTCTGCGATATCCTAAGGATATGAAACATGCTCGTTATTTATTTTCCTTATTTAGGCGCATGAACGTGTGTGTTCAATGTGCCCTAAGCATGAAGCAATACCATGCAATTCATCATTCCCTCCATGGTCCAGGCACAATCTACCTTACCACAGGTTCAATCCAACTCACTGATCTCCCAAAGAAAGATTCAAGGTTTATTCTCATTTCCTCATCATCCTAAATCAGAATTATCTACCCACCTTCCACTTTATATCAATCCTTCCATCAACTGGCACCTTCCCCATTATATTTTTGTAGCAACTGAGCAAACACCTGTTTCAACATTTGGTTAACACTGATTATACTTAATCTTTCTTATGTTTTGCTCCTCGACCTTTTTACTAATCATTCATCCAACTTTTAAAAAAATTATTTGGTTGTCCCCTCAAACCTAATACAATCCAAGCATTCACCCCAGCTCTTTCATCACTAACTGAAACATAACTCTTCCAAGCTGGATCTAAAACATCAACCCCAGCACCAAGCCTCTGCAGAGCTCTTCCAACGTTAGGCATCCCAAGGCATTTGAGGAAGAAGCAGCTGGAACCAAAAAACAAAAAAAAACTTTCAGAAAGTTAAGGGAAGGCCAAGTCAAAAAGGTGGTTTCTGACGAAATTTGCCTTTGAAAGGAGACAGGGAGAGATAGGCATCCACTCCTCCGGCACATACAGTGTACAAAGAGAGGAAAAGTCCTTCCACTCTCAACATTGGGAGTTGATTTTTTCCAGTCCCGAGTTTAGAAACGGACCAGCCGATAGGAAGAAACGTTGGGGGAAGCTCAGAGCCGAAAAGCAACACAAAAATATCCGCCCAGGCCAAATCACCAAAGAAGTGACGGTGTGATCCGAAACGTTAACCTTGCTGACAGATCCGCTGTGTCTTCCCAGAGTTTTCTGTTTCTGTTCCTTATAATCCCTAAAATAGGTCGGAAAATCGGTTCAAATCCTGCAGGTGCTTACACTGGGCTGAGCACTGCCCAGTGCCAGTGCCAGCGCCAATGCCAGTGCCAGCGCCAGTGCTAGTGCCAGCGCCAGCACCCCTCCCCTTCCCAAACAACCACCGACTCTCAGGAGTTTTAAGACGGACGGAAATATGGCAGTCTGGCTAGAATTCGTGCCGAGCGCTAAAGAACAAACATTACCACAAAAAAGCTGTCTCCTTTACATACAGGAAACTTAAAACAAATATATATATATATACACATACATACATATGCAAGTTAATGCAATCGGATTTAATTTCGAGCCTAAAAATATAAATTCAATCCACTGCCTTGCCTTGTAAATACACATTGGCTGTAACGAGTCAAAGCAAACCTCACTTACCACGTTGAATGGTGATTGATCGATCCATGCACTTGAACAAAAATTGTATCACAAACGATCGTGACACCCCCCACCCCTTAAAAAAACACCTCGATTTCCCTCTAGGTTTAAAGTGGCTCTACATGCAGAGTAAAGGCGAAAGCTGATGTGCTCCGCGTCCCTTTGCTCCAACTGAAACAAAAGCTCCTCTAGACTTTAAAAAAAAAACCCTAAACTGACAGGTGAGGTTGTATCTGCCCAAACCCGTTGCTGTATTTGCATATTTAAGCACACAGGTCCAGAAGCTTGTGCTCCAGTCAACGTTCCCGCCCTGGGGACTGCCTGTTGTCCCTTCCTTCCATAGTCAATTTCAGGTTGATTTCTTGCACTGCACCTTTGAGCTCTCTCTCTCTCTGACACTATTAGGCACCTATGGGATTTGGGTAAACTTGTTTTGCGTGTTTATGTAGACCATTTTCATTCAGAGGTTTCAAGCTCCTTCCACTCTGCTGAAAGGAAGCAGAATGATCGTCTCCTGAACGGGTCGGACAAGTCAACATTCAGCACGATGCATTAGAAACCTGAAACAGAAAGGTAACAGAGCCGACGGCTCTACAAATTGGCGGAGCTCGGAGAGAGCATTGAACCTCCTTAAGAGGGCAGGGGTCCTAATTACCCTGGGTATCAAATTCGAAACTGTGCATTTTACAACACCGAAGTGGTTCATTCTGAACCAACCCGAAGCTGCTCAAAGCTAGCCGGGCTGTAAATCGGAAATGATCCACCTGGGGCTTGATTCTGGTTAACGTCCACGTCTGTGCATTTATTGTGGATCGTTTAAGCCATCAGGTGTAAAAGAAAACATACAATGATTCTGATCCGTGCCGACTGCAGTGTCTTGTTTCGAGGAGACCCTGGTGAATGTCGTTAAGACTGAGCGAAACCCCGCCCAATAGGAGGGAGCAATTCATAAAATGCGGAGAGAATTCAAGCAAGAGTTTTTAAACTTGGGTTGAATAGTACTTAAGCGGTCATCAGGTCCGCAGCACAGATCCAAAAAACAGACCTGAGCAGCGCGTTCTCTCTTTTTCACACACACACACACATACCGTTTGGGTACAGCACAGATGGAGAGAAGTGAGAAATGAATCAGTCAATATATATACTTGACCTCTAGTCTAGGCTGATCCTCTATCTCAATGCCATACTCCCGCTCTCTCTCTCCATACCCTTTAGAGTCTAGAAATCTATCTATTTTCTTCTGAAATATATTCAGCGATTTGGCCTCCACAGCCTTCTGTGGTAAAGAATTCCATAGGTTCAGCACCCTCTGAGTGAAGAAGTTTCCCCTCATCTCAGTCCGCAATGACCTACCTCATATCCTGAGATTGTGACCCCTTGTTCCAGACCCCCCAGCGAAAGGAGACATCGGGCGGAATCGTCCCAGATTTGCACTACGGGCGGTAACGAGTGGGTAAACTGTCTGTAATGGCGGCTTTTCACACCGTATCATCCTCAAACCAGCCGCATTAATTATGCATTCTCAGGTTACACACTGTTTCCATGGCGGGCGGGCTCCAATTCGCCTGCCACGCCATCACGCCAAGCACCATATTTAAAGTACAGCCGCGCTCTGCTTCCAGCCCAGGACTGCAGCAAAGAAGACATGGTCCTGAAAGGCAAGAAGACTGTGGCTCTTGAACGCCTTTTGGATGTCGTGGAGACCCGCTGTGATATTCCCTATCCCGACTCTAGCCACAGGAGGGGCAGCAACATTACCACTCCAGCTTGGTAGGCGATGGCGGTGCTGATCAGTGCCAACACTGCACAGAACAGGTTGGCCATCCAATGAGATAGAGGATGAATGATCTCTTCTGTGCAGCCAGGGTATGGCAACCATCTCATCACTCTAAACTCACACACTAAAGCCCATCACACATTCACTGGCATCTCATTCACTGCCAGACCAAGGGGACATCACCACTCATTCTCACACACAAATACCCTCACATGTCCATCTGGCCTCATCTCCTCTGGAGACTGCCTCCTCAGCCCTCACCATCTTGAGGCCAATTCCACAGATTAATATGTGCCCCCACACACACCCTGGGATACCTTCATTCTCCACTACAGCCCTTGCCCTGCAGCCTCTTCCCTTGCCTGAGGCCACTTCTCCCCCTTCCCCAAGCAAGACCTAGCCCTGCAGCCATTGAAAAGCCACCCACATGTAACTGATCTGGTATGTAGAGACCTACCCGTGAGCCTCCCAAAAAGTGATGTGGTGCTGTCTGTGAAAACTGGCGCTGATGACTGTGAGTGCTGACCAAGGCAAGATAGGCAAACAAACCATGACGTCCCAAGCGAAATGCAGCCCGCCAAATGCACACCTTGTATATGCTGTTGTGAAACACATGTTTTCCCACCGACGTGGGTGAATAATCCAGCTGGAGAGGAGGGAGGGGTGGTGGTGGAGCAGGTGAATGAATCCAGCAGGCTGGCCTTATAAAGATATGCAGATGTATTACAATGAGGTTCCCGAAGTCCGTTGGCAGGGAGCGCAGCCTGCCATTGGTGGGTGGAGCATACAATCGCAAACTGGTTTCACAACATTGTGAAACCAATTTTTGGCCTTCTCGCCATATTGTTTGCACATGCCACTGAACACGCATGACGCCAGCGGGCACAGAAAATCCCAGCCATCATCTCTGCATCCAGTCTGTCCATCCCTGTCAGAATTTTATACGTTTCAATGAGATCCCCTCTCAATCTTCTAAACTCCAGTGAATACAGGCCTAGTCGGCCCAACCTCTCCTCATACGACTATCCTGTATTCACAAGAATCAGTCTGGTGAACATTCACTGCACTCCCTCTATGGCAATTATAACCTTTCTTAGGTAAGGAGGCCAAAACTGCACATAATAATCAAGGTGTGGTCTCACCAAGGCCCTGTACAGCTGCAGTAAGACATCCTTGCTCCTGTACTCAAGTCCTCTCGCAATGAAGGCCAACATACTATTTGCCTTCTTAGCTGCTCACTGCACTTGCATGCTTGCTTTCAATGATTGATGTACGAGAACACCCAGGTCCCTTTGTACATCAACATTTCCCAATCTATCACCGTTTAATTAATACTCTGTCATTCTGTTTTTCCTACCCAAAGTGAATAACTTCACGCTTATCCACATTATACTGCATCTGCCATGTAGTTGCACACTCACTCAACTCATCTAAATCACATTGAAGCCTCTTAACATCCTCCTCACTACTCGCATTCCCACCAAGTTTCGTGTCATCATCCAAATCATTGATATATATTGTAAATAGCTGGGGACCAAGCACCAATCCCTGTGGTACTCCACTAGTCAGCGCCTACCACTCTGAAAAAGAGCCATTTATTCCTACTTCCTGTTTCCTGTCTGCTAACCAATTCTCAATCTATACCAATATATTACCCACAATTCCACGTGCTTTACTTTTGCACAATAATGTCTTACGTGAGACTTTATCAAAAGCTTTCTGGAAATCCAAATATACCACATCCAGTGGTTCTCCCTTATCTATTCTGCTAGTTATGTCCTCAAAAAAACTCCAGTAGGTTTGTCAAACATGATTTCCCTTTCATAAATCCATGTTGACTTTGTCTAATCCAGTTGATATTTTCTAAGTGTCTTGTTGTTATTCAATCTCCTATAGTTTAGCCATCATAGATATTCATGAGGTTAACTGGCTCTGCTTGAGTTGAGAGGTGGATGGAGAGAAAATGTTTTGAACCATTTGTGGGGGTTCTATCATGGAGAGTAGTGAGTTCATTGATGCTAGAGGTTGTTGAAAGCTTCACATATCTAGGCTCTTCAATCAAAAGCAATCCGTCACTTGATGCTGAAATCAGCACACACATCACAAAAGCTGCAGCTGTTATGTCCAAGCTGAGTAAGAGAGTGTGGAGCAACAACAGCCTGCCTGAGAATACCTAAGTGCAAGTCTGCCAAGCCTACAGCCACAACGCAGTCCTCTGTAGTGGTGAGACCTGGACAACGTATGCTGCGCAGGTGAAAAGCCTAAACAGTTTCCACCTTCACTGTCTCAGATGTATCCTTGTCATAAAAACAGAAAATGCTGGAAATATTCAGCAGGTCTGGCAGCATCTGTGGAGAGAGAAGCAGAGTTAACTTTTTGAGTTGAATATGACTCTTCAGAGTTCTGAAGAAGAAACATATTCAGCACAAAATGTTAACTCTGTTTCCTTGTTTCTCTCTCCAAAGACCTGCTAAGTATTTCCAGCACTTTTTTGTTTTTATTTCAGGTTTCCAACATTCACAGTATTTTGCTTTTATTTTAGTTCCTCAGTGTCTCTTGGCAGGACAAGGTCACCAACTCAGAGGTCCTGGAATGTGCTAATTCCATCAGCAATACACTCATTGCGAAGCCAGTGATGCCTGCGCTGGCTTGGCTAGATCCGTCAGATGGATGTCGGCCGTATTCTCAAAGGCTTTCTGTACGGTCAATGCACTATTAGGTCACAATCTCTTGGGTATGCATACATCTGCTACAAAAGGAGGCCTGTAAGTGAGATATGAAGATAGCAGACATTGACACTGACAGCGGTGATCCCTGGAGGCCAACTGTTTAGAAGCACATTGGAAGGTGTAAGAAGAAACGTAAAGCTCAGCTGGCTGAGAAGAGGGCCCAGAGAAAACAAAGGCTAGTGAATCGGGCCCCCTTCTCAATCCACTGTCTTCCACTGCAGCAAATGTGACAGAGACTGCCTTTCCAGAGAGGGGCTCCTGAGCTACACTTGGTGATACTTAACACAAAGTTGACCACCATGGCGCAAACCATCATCTTAGGAAGGCTGCCACTGTATGGTTTACTGAAGTGATCGGTGGGAATCAGTACATTCTGGGCTCTAATTTGAAATTTTCAACTGAATCACGGTCTCAACAGCTTTTTGGGGCCAGAGTGTTCAAAATTTCTACCCTTTGTGTGAAGAAGTGCTTTTGTCGACCCTGAACAGCCCAGATCCAATTTGAACCGGCCGCGCAAGTTCCAGGACTGGTCAAATTACAGTCCAGTTAGTCCAGTAGTAATTACAGAAGTGGTGTACTCTGTGAAGCCTGTGTGGCAGTAGTATCCCAAAGGTTGAGGCATTAGTTGGTGGCAAAAGAACTTTAAAAATTGGGGATGTGGAGGGGCACATACAATTCAGTGAAGCTGCTGCCAATACCATAGCTGATGCATCTTTTAGATCTTGATCGTTCCTTGCTGTGTACGTTTTTCAATTACACATCAAATACTTTGCGGGACTGGTCGTCTGCTGCATAGCATGAGAATCAATACTTACTAGTCTTGTTAAGTCTTGCTAACCTTGCTCACAGACAAGTCCTGTAAGTAAAGAAACATTTTTAGTTATTTTAATTAATAGTGAATTAACTAAATATATAAGGACCTATCATTAATGGCATTTGCCTGTAGATTTAATTTTCCTTTTAAATAATAATACTTCTAGTATCATGGCAACAGAATAAATTCATAATATTAATTTGTATCAATTCCCATTGGCATATTTGTGTCCTATTAAAAGTTGATGATGCTCTTCTGGGTTTGTAAATTTTTTGGTGATTAGCAATGAAGTATTTCAGGGAGAATTATGTCTCCCTAACATTGCAGTACTTTCACAATCAAAGTGCTACAATACCACACTAAACCACATTAAAGAAAAACAATTATTGAAAGCCACACCTTTACTGTATTAAATGTTTTTGGTTGTTATGGTGGAATGCACAAGGCATTTTCAAATTAAACCAACATGGATCTGTTCCAGGAAAGCATCATGTGAAACAGCTTTCATTTAATCACTTCTACAAACTATTGTGGTTGTCTCCTACATTACAACAGTGACTACACTTCAAAAAGGGTTTTGGAGACATGAGATCATGAAAGGCACTATATAAATGCAAGATCTTTCTTTCTAGAGAGTATTTAAAAATATCTTATTATTAAAATATCTTATTATTTAAAAATACCTTAAAATTACAATTAAGAATTTGCTGTCATATTTATTGTAGAGAGTTGGGTGACAATTAATATGATGTTCAAACTGTCTTTTTTAATAGTCATTTGGTAGTACAGAACTTGAGTATTGCTGAAAAAAGAGACATGTCTAAGCTTTTCGTCTTGCACTACTCAGGACACTGGCAAGAGAGTGCTTAGCACACTCTTCATATACATTATAAATTGTTACCGTCCCCTTATACTGGTATTCCTGCAAGTGTCCTGATGAGTGCAAGACAAAAAGCTTAGACATGTCTGTCTTTTCAGCAATACTCAAGTCTTTTTCAAATAGATTATATGAAGCTGGAAATATGTTAATTAGGGTACTGCATTCTTTTCATTTTTGCAGAATTACAATTTTGATGAGCCTGCATGAAACTTGTGATTAATTAGCTAGTAACTGCCTTGATTAAGGTTAAGTAGATCTGAAAATTAGCCTTCAAAATAACTTTTCAAAAGTTATTCAGCGCATTTAAACTGTTGTGAAACCTAAACATGTTCTTAGACTTGCTGCATCTGTTCCAATGCAATAAAAAGACTAGCTTAAAGCAGAATACTGCAGATGCTGGAAATCTGAAATTAAGACTGGAAAATGCTAGAACATTTGTAGAGAGAGGAAGGTAGCAGTAATATTACAGCTCGTTCCGTGGTGAAATGATTTTAGTGTAAAGATGTTATTTGCTTTAAGATCACTTTACCATGGAAATCAGAATAGATTCAAATAGGTGGGTGTCATCCAATTCAGATCAAAAACCTCACTTACATTTCACATGAGGCCACTAAAGTTACTTTTGCCTCAAAATTATATATCTTCATTTTTGTGGTGGCGCACATAGCAATGAGTTAGAACACCAACGATTCATTCCCACAGAGTAGGACAGATGTAACTTCACTCAGTTCTCAATCTGAGTAATTGGGGGTTACAGTGTCACTTTTTTGCAGAACAAAATCAGGGAGAGTCAAAACCAGGGGGTTGTGCAGAATCGTGCTGAATGGTACTTGATACCATTGGCTGCTGGCATACAGGGACTCAAAGAGAAACCTGTGAGCACTGAACTTTGCTTGTTACCATCCAAGTGTTAGTGAAAAAAAAATTCTTTATATTGCTGAGAAAATGAGAATTATGTCAGCTGTTCATTAATATTCTAATATCCAAAACCGGGAAAATAACACAGTAGGCCACCCCGAGCATTTCTAAATTTTAAAATTAAAATTGCTTTTGCACCACTTACAATTATAGCGCAACCTGTCTGACACTGAAGCAGTGCAAGACTACCTCCTGTAGGCAGTCTCATACGTAGGCCGCATTCAGAACTAATGCTAGTTTAGCTGCAGCCGAACTGTACATTTTGTGTCATTTAAACCATTTCACAGAAACCTAACGTGCGAAGGATAACTGCCCTATTATTGAAGGCAGGAAGGAATGGAGCTCATAGCAGCTGGAACACTGTATTGCGTCTCAACACTGTGACAACACCAAATATGTAGAGGCATATAAATATATAATTACAGTGTGATTCATGCTTGCTGCCACATGCTTGCTCATTCCAACTTTTAACTAAGTTGTTGTCAAACTGCCACAGCAGTTTTGATGCAAAACTGCAATATGCTATCAGGATAATTTTACAACTCAGGTTTCTATAAACTACCAAGAAAAATTCTATGCCTTAAAAAATCAATTAGAAATTCAGCAAGGGACTAAGTGATGTATAGTTCATATTTAGAGCAGTTTATGAAGCAGAACACTAATGAATGTAGGCTCCACTGAACTATTTTCATAAAAGACATCTTTGAAATCCAATACCTAAGAAGTTTTACCTGCAGTTTATCATCGCAGCTCAAAATCTCAAGCATCTACGGTGAGAATTGGGATACTCTGAGCACTGTCATCGATTTTACTAGTTCAGTGAATTGTAAGTTGCATTTAATTCAGTTCCTTACCATAACATAAAACCAAGATACGGAAGTAAGAAAATTTTTTTAAAATCGCTTATTCATGTTAACCCCGTTGTGCCTTTCAACCCTCTTGTAATCCTAAATCGTTCAATTTTAAGGGAGGTGTAGGAACAGAGAGCCCTAGGACATATGTACACACACAACTCTTTGAAGGTGGCAAGACAAGTTGAGAAAGTTGGTAAAAGGGCATATGGAATCCTTGGTTTTATAAGTAGAAGCACACAGCACAAAAGCAAGGAAGCTGCTAACCCTTTATAAAACATTGGTTAGGCTGAGTGAGAATATTGTGGCCAATATTGTGCCAAACCTTAGCAGGATGTCAAGGCATTAGCAAAGGTGCAGAAAAGATTAACTAGAAAGGTACCAGGGAAGAAGGACTTCACTTAAATGAAGAGAAACTGACGTTGTTCTCCTTACAGCATAAAAGCTGAAGAGGAAATTTGAGTAACATGTTCAAAATGATGAAGGGCCTTGATAGACTGAATAAGGAGAAGCTGTTTCCAGTGGCAAAAAGGTCAGTGTCCAGAAGACACAGATTTAAGGTGATTGTCAATAGAACCAGAGATGGCATGATGGACAAATTACTCATGCAGTAAATTGTGATGATCTGGACGCACCGCCTGAAAGGCAGTAAAAACAGATTCAGTAATAACTTCCAAAATAAAATTGGGTGAATACTTGGAAGGGATAGAACTTGCAGCACTCTGGGAAAAGAGCAGGAGAATAGGACCAACTGGAGAAGCTCTTTCAAAGGGCCAGCATAGGTATAACAAAAGCAAAAAAACTGCGGATGTTGGAAATCCGAAATAAATGATGGAAATACCAGCCGGCCTGGCACCATCTGTGGAGGGAGAAACAGAGTTAACGTTTTGAGTCCAGATGACTCTCCTTCAGAGCTTAACCCTAAATAAAGCCCTGTTATTACAGGTTCCTTCCCCTCTCCAGTCCAAGTGCCAATCAATGCAGTCTAATATCATATTAATGCAAAACTTAAGTGCATTCACACTGACTAAGAATCTGTCCTGAATCAATGGAGTGCCCACAATGCTCAGCTACCGCAGTCCAGCTGGGCAGTTCTCAAATAGCAGAGGTGAAATTAGAAGAATTTTCATTTACATCTCTATAGCACCTTTCATGATCTCAGGATATTTCTAATGTTCCTATTACCTATTAAGTACTTTTTGAAGTTGTAGGAAACATAGCAGACATTTGCGCACAGCAAGGCCCCACAAACAGCAATGTGACCATTACCAGCTGGTCTGTTTAAGTGATCTAGATAAATAAATATCGACCAGGTAGCTGGGGTGGGCTTCCATTCTCTTCATCAAAATACTGTTATGAGATCTCTTACATCCACCTGAGAAAGCAGGTGGGCCTCAGTTTAATATCTAATCCAAAAGGTGGCATCTCTGACAGTGTAGCACTCCCTCAGTACTGCACTGGGATGTCAGCCTAAATTTTGTGCTTAAGTCTCATGGTAAGGATGAACACCCATTTCAAGGATATTACTAGGACTAGCACAGTAAAGATAAAATCACATGCCACAATACACTGATACAAGTGTATGCACTATAATAGATTAAAGCAAGTGTATCACAAACCTTGAGCTCACAGCACATGCAGTTAGAGGAGATTGGGTGAAAGAGGATACTCATTCTGTGGTCTAACATGTGTCTCAGAATACATAGGAACAGAGGTAGGCCATTCAGCCCCAGCAGGCTGCTGCACCATTCAATTACAGTTTTGCATCAAACCACAACAGGGGATGGCAACACTTTGATTGCATCTTAGTTAAGGCTGGAATGAATAAACATTCAGCAGTAAGCATTAACTACACTGTTATCATGACTGATTTGTATCTCAACTCCATTTACTCCCTATTACCTAACAAAAATCTATCAATCACGGCCCTTAAAGCTCCAGTTGTCCTAGTAGCCACAGCATTTTGTGGGTGAGAGCTGTACTCTTGTTTCTATTCCCCCATCAAAAGGAAAAGTTTCTTTGAAACTATCCTATTCAACTTTTTTCAACATTTTAAACAACTCCATCCCTCAATCTTTGACACTCAAGGGACTATAAGCCAAATTTATGCAACCTGTCCTCATAATGTAACTCTCTTAAGTCCCTACATTTAGACAGCAACATATAGTTCACAAAGTACATAGAACCATAAAACCATAGAAGAGTTCCAGTGCAGAAAAAGGCCATTCAGCCCATCGTGTCTGCACTGGCCAAAAAGAGAAAAAAGAAACAGCTGCTTATTTTAATCTCACTTTCCGGCACTTGGTCCTTATCCTTGCAGGTTGTAGCACTTCAGATTCTGATCCGGTTACTTTTTAAATGAGTTGAGCATTTCATCCTCAACCACCAACTTAGGCAGTGAATCCCAGATGTCCTCCACCCTCTGGGTAAAAATGTTTTCCTTCATGTCCCCTCTAGTCCTTCTACCAATCACCTTAAATCTATGCCCCCTGATAATTGACTCATCAGCTAGGGGAAACAAGTCTTTCCTGTCTACCCTATCTAGGGCCCTCATAATTTTGTACATCTCAACTGGGTCACCCCATAGCCTCCTCTGTTCCAAGGAAAACAATCCTAGCCTGTCCAATCTCTCCTTATAGCTGCAATTTTCAAACCCTGGCAACATTCTTGTAAGTCTCCTCTGCACTCTCTCCAGAGCAATGATGTGCTTCCTGTAATGTGGTGACCAGAACTTTACACAAAAATCCAGCTGTGGCCTAACCAGCATTTTATACAGTTCCATCATTACATCCCTGCTTTTATATTCAATGCCCCGCCCAATAAAGGAAAGCATTCCATATGCTTTCTTGACCACCTTATCCACCTGTCCTGCCACCTGCAAGGACCTGTGGACATGCACTCCAAGGTTTCTCACTTCCTCAACCCCTCTCAATGACTTCCCGTATATTGAGTATTCTCTTGCTTTGTTTGAAATGCATCGCACTTTTCTGGATTGAATTCCATTTTTCATTTCTCCACCCACTCAACCAAACCATTGATGTCATTCTGGAGTCAACAGCTATCCTCTTCAATATCAGCTACATGGCTAATTTTTGTGTCATCTGCAAATTTCCCAAGCATGCCTCCCACATTTCAGTCTAAATCATTAACATATACAACAAACAGCAAGCGCCCCAACACTGAGCCCTGTGGAACACCATTGGAAACCATTTGCCATTCACAAAAACATCCATTGGCCATTACCCTTTGTTTCCTGTCACTGAGCCAATTTTGTATCCAACCTGTATCCCATGAGATCTCACTTTCCTGACCAGTCTGCTATGTGGGACCTTGTCAAATGCCTTACTGAAATCCATGTAGACAACATCCACCGCACTATCCCTCCTTGTTACCTCCTCAACAAATTCCATTATATTAGTAAGGCATGATCTTCCCCTATTAAAACCATGCTGACTATCCCCGAGCAATCCGTGCCTTTCTAAGTGACAGTTTATCTTGTCTCCCAGAATTGTTTCCAATAATTTTCCCACCACCAAAGTCAGGCTGACCGACCTATGATTTTCTGGCCTATCCCTCACACCCTTTTTAGATAATGGTACAACATTCACACATCTCCACCTCCAGGGATCTCGCCCGTATCTAGTGAGGATTGGAAAATGATCCTCAGAGCTTCTGCTATTTCCTCCCTGGCTTCCTTCAACAGCCTGGGATACAATCCATCTGGCCCTGGTGATTTATCCACCTTCAAGGATGCCAGTCCCTCCGGTACTTCCTCTCTCATTATGCTTATTGTATCTAATATTTCACACTCCTCCTCTTTAACTAGAATGTCTGCATCATCCCTTTCCTTAGTGAAGACAGAGACAAAATACTCATTGAGAACCCTGCCCGCATCTTCTGCATCAACCCCTAAGTTACCATGTACATCTCTGATTGGGCCTACCTTTTCCTTAGTTATTCTCTTGCTCTTAATGCACTGGTAAAACCTATTAAGATTTTCTTTGATTTTACCTGTCAATATTTTTTCGTATCCTTTCTTTGCTTTCCTAATTTCCATTTTTACTTCACCCCTGTACTTTCTATACTCCTCTAGGCTTTCTACAGCATTAAGTCTTTTGTGGTTGACAGGATCAGCTAAGCACTGCTGGACTTGATGCAACTATCAGCCAGGTAATACATATCCACTATCAGCACCAAGCCCGAGTTAACAACGGGTTAGTTCAGCTTCCTTCCACGTCACAGACTTAAAACAATATTTATTATCACCTTATTGTGAAGGCCATGTTAATCTCCTTATGGGGAATCTCTCAGCCAGCAGTTACAAGGGCAGGTGCCAGAGCAATCAGTATGAGATGAGTAAACCAAAATAAATTTTTAGTTTGAAAAGATAAGATGAAGGTTAAACGGAAATCATCTATGTCTTATATTCCTAGTCTATTATGCAATAACAACTTACTTCTAGCAAGTAGGAGTTTTATCTGGTGGGAATCATTTACAGAGCACAATACAGCTCTGAGGAGCAAAGACCAGTTGAATACAATGTACTGAACATCTGATTTTATTGGCATTACCAGCACTATTTCTCTGTATAGTTTGCACAATTAATTTTAAGCACTTTGCTGGCTGATTTTTTTTCCCTTTTCCTGAAGATAGTGATTCCTTGGTAGCATGCAATCCCACAGGTGCCCAGTAGCACTCTAGTAATACACTTTAGTGACTAATATTAACATGCCAGACCTGGGGTGGTTGCCAAAAGGATTTTTCACTGCCTGAAGGGAGGACATCACAACCAAATATCATTGTGACCCTCAGTTTATAAATAATGAAAGCAAAATACTGTGAATGCTGCAGATCTGAAATAAAAACAGAAAGTGCTGGAAAAACTCAGCAGGTCTGGCTCTATACATCTATAGAGAGAGAATCACAGAAACAGAGGGGAGAATTTTCTCTCTGTCGGACGGGCTGGTTGGGACTGGGCGCGGGTAGGCATGGAGCTGATCGGCTGTCCGCAGCAGCGGGACTGCAATGGCCGCCGGGTCCAATGGTGACCCGGCGGTCTGTTTAAAGAGCGCGCAGGCAGCCTTCCAAAGGCTGTCAACCATGGCCAGCAGGAGGGATCCCGAGAGCGCTGCTGGTGAGCAGGCCAGGCAGGAGGGCAGGCCGGCGGGGCACTGTGCCCTTCGCTTCTCAGACAAGTGCCTTGCTGCCCCCCTCGAGGAGGTGGCAGCACGGCGTGAGATCCTCGTGCTGAGAGACAGGAGGAGGAGGCCCCCCCCCCAGCCCACTGCATGACCAAACGTGCCTGGGAGGAGATGGCAGAAATTGTCAGCTCACACGATGTGGTGCTACGCACCAGAGTTCAGTGCCGCAAGCGCTTCAATGACCTATTGCGATCGGGAAGGGTGAGTGCCATGTTGGCATGGGTCACTTAACACAACAGTTAGGTTTCCCCCCCCCGGCCCCCCCCACCCCGCCCCCACCTCAACTCTGAATGTAGTTACTGCATCGAATCATTCACGATGGACCAGCATTTATTGCCTATGCTTAGTTCACCTGAGAGGGTGGTGCTGAGCCGGGTTCTGTATCTGCTGCATGTGGTAGACTTACATCCACAGAACTGTTCTGGGGGCGACCTCAAGGGTCTGCACCTAGGCGGAGTGCTGCGACTCTGAAACATGTCAAAGTCAGGCTACTGAATGACTAGGAGGGGAACTTCCTGGTGGCGGGGCACCCATCCATCTGCTGCCTTTGGCGTTCCATGTGGTTGTGCTTCCTTGCTTTGGAAGATCACACAGTGTGGGTGGCAAATATGATGGAGGCGGCATCTGGGCAAGGGGGTCAGCCCTGGCTGCTTAGTGTGAGTGTACAACTGCTCCAGGGTCACGATTCACATGAGCCCTGCAATGTTTCACTCAGGTGGGGGTGGCAGGGATACAATGGCAATCCAGGTACAGCGGGGACTAATCAATGCTCCTCTCTCCTTTACAGGAGAAGACTGCCCACAATAACACAGAGCAGATGCAGACTGGCGGTGGCCAGGCACAGTTGGCGATTATATCCAGATACGAGCAGGAGGCTCTGGAGCTGGAGAGGTGCCCTGCGCCTAGGTCCACCGGTAGTGGTGAGGCTGGGTTGCCAGGGGTAGGTAAGAGTGCCGTGCACTGAGATCACATGTCTGTCCTTGCAACCATTCCACTGTTGACTGTTTAGTGATGTAAGCTTCCAACATGGGTTTCCCATTGATTATGGAAGGAGAAGCGCATCCTAATCCAGGGTCCAGGCATGTCCATTGACATTGTCTCAACTTCAAGCAGTTAGGTTGAGATTCAAGATACACATGTAAGTGAGAGATGAACCAATCACATCGTTTTGAAAAACAAATGTAGAGTTCCTGCATTGAGTGACGTAGCAATTAAACGAGAGCTGTATTCAGTTGTGACGAAGTATCTTCTCTCCACTGCCCCCTCCCTCCTCATTGGCCACGATTTTCTGGTCGGTGAGCGAGGGGTGGGGCCTGCTCGCCAACGCGTAAAATAACGCGGGATGACGCCAGGCGGAACTCCCGACGTCACCACACCCCATTTAAATTTTCAGGTAGGCGGTGGCTCAGCAGAATCAGCTGTGCACCCGCCGACCTGTCAATGGCCAATTGAGGCCATTGACAGAGCCATTAAACTAATTAGTGGACCTGCCTGACCAATCTTAAAATTGGCGGGCAGGCCAGGAGCCCTGGCAGGAATTAGAAAAAGCATGAAACCTCATCCACGGGCGGGATGAGGTTTCATGGAGGTTTTAAAAAATTTAATTAAAGCGAATGTAAAAGTTATGGACATGTCCCAACTCATGTGACAGAGCCACATGAGGGGACATGTCGGGGAATTTTTTTCTCTATTCTTTAGATTTTTATTGTGAGGCCGATCTCCCTGAGACAGCGCTTAGCCTCAGGGAGATGAGTGCGCTCTTTCATGCGCATGTGTGAAAGAGCACACTCTTGGCTCAGAGAATCCCCCCCTGCCCGCACAGGGAGTGCATAGTGCTTCTGTGCAGACGTCACGCTGGGCAGGCCTTAATCGGCCCACCCATGTAAAATGGCGGCCCCAATAGGAGGCATGCTTCCGCGCGCCTGCTCTTAAATTCCCCCCCCAAAACGAGGGGGAAAATTCTGCCCATTAGCTGAACAGGAGTTAGTAATGTATAAAACCTTTCCTGTGCCATTCCTACTTATTGTTGAGATTGTTATTGGCAAGTCTACCTTTATTTTAGAAAGCCTACTTAACTACATTGATAATCAGCAACCCGCAGTAGTTGCATACTTCCTGCCGATGTGTGTATGACACTTTGTCATCCCAACTTATCATCAACGATATTGGTTAGCACTGGGTGAGTTTTGCATAGCAAATGGTTAGAGGTAGCTGGCAAAAGTCCATGACTATAATCAGTTGAAATTTTATCAATGTCGTTTCTGAGAGAGAGGAAAGAGTGGTGCTGAGACAAATAATTTTGAATTCCAGAAAGTAAATAATGATGGTGAAGGAAATGGTGTAGGGAAGGGAAAATATATTTACTTTCAAAGTTAAGTAAAATGAGTGGGCTGCATTTGGGTCTCTTAATGTTAAGCTAAAAGAGCATCAGAGAAACTAAGCTTTAAAATAGTTCCCATTTAAAATGAATTAATTGAACAGAATGTTATCTCATGCAGTAAATGTCCAGCTAAAGTATTCTATTAAAAAAATTGCATTCCTGATTCAACATAAGGCTATAAAAGGATATGAGATACAAAATTTGTCACAAGGCTAAATTTAGGAAGAGCCTGAGTAGATTCTGTTCAAGGAACGAAACTAAAAGGGTGAAGACAGATAAGTGGAGTACCTTTTTTATGTTTTTATAGCAAAAGGATATCTGATCTGCCACATGCAAGGAAAAGAAAATCCCTACTGAGTTTCCTTTAACAACTCTCAGAATAGGCTGTGCAGACTTCACTCCACTGCACAGAAACAACATAATTATGCTTCCGATAGAAAGAGATCTGGGGACAATAAGCAATGGAAACAAGCAACCAGAGGTACGTTTAAAGTATAATATAATTCACTTGTCAACCAGGAAAGAGGGGTGGTCACTGGGGTTTATCCTGCAATGAACATGATTATTCCATCTCCCTCTATTTTTATTCCTCCGCTCACGTTGCTGATTCCCATTAGCATATGGTGCCATGGAAGATGTTGCATTTTCTTCCCCTGCAAAGGATGCCTTCATTTTACATTTCAAGGAGAGATATTCTTTGCTCTCGATATGAAGTGGCCTTTTAGATACTTATCTGAAAACTGAAGGGAGCCGTGGCACAGCAAGAGTTTCAAGCCTTTGAAACTGGAATGTCTTGCCTGTTTTTTCCTTCTGTGAATATATGCCTTTAGATGACTTACAATTCAAGAATTGCAATTTCCCCCACCCCCCCCACCGAGTCAAAACTATATTTTTGTGGATCTGAGCTGCTGGATTTTTGTACATGGTCAGGAAAACATCTGTTTAAAATTTATCAAATCTCTTCATGTAGTCTTGAAAATGTCCATCAAATTGCCCTTTGGTCTTCTCTTCCCAAGGACCAAGTTACATAATTGCTCTCCATAATTGACTCCTTAAAAGCTCTAAAAGCTCTAAAAGCTCATGCCTGAATTCCTTTCAATAACATAGCATCTCTTTTTGAAGAACAGGGGCCAAAATTGGTGCTGATCTAAAAGTGCTCTCTCCTGGTCACCTCAATTTTTAATGCCTTAGGGCTTAACATTTTCTTTGGTTCCTTTACAATCTGATGACACCCAGCAAGATCACTCCAAAAAGAATCTTGCACGACAATTATTACAACCTTTGATCGTTGGCTTTCACTGGCTTCTCAGCAGCCCCTACATCAAGTCATACATTTCACAGTAATGTAGGGATGTAGCCACAATCAAATTCAGTTGGCCAAGTGTTATCAAAACCAAAAAGATCCAGTGGGCCTTGCAAGGAGACCTGATATCAGAGTTGAAGACATTCAGTTGTGATCAGCATGTATTCTGTAGAGGCAAGGAGCCAATCAGCCTGGTGATCAGCCCATGTATTTGCCCACTGGATGAAACTGCTGATTAGTGAAGTTGTTATGGCTGGTTCGTAATACACCCTCGAGACTTGCAGGCACCTATTCCAATAAGATACACAAAAGGATTGAGAACTGTGGGGGTCGGGGTTTGTGTGGTGTAAACTGCAATAATACCACTGGTGGTGGGAAGTGGGAACTGGCTCCAAAAAACTTGGAGCACAAGAATGACTGGTGCCAGCCTCTACATTCAATAGAAGAGGAACAAATACATTTGGTGAAGGACGCTTCTTGGTCTGCCTGAAACTTGTTGGCCTTCCAATTCAAAAGAGTTAGTCACAACTGAGCGTTGCAGACTGGCACATTCCAAGTCCAGGACTCCGTGCTGGGGGATGCACTAAAGCTTGGAGCAGGAGCCACAGAGCACAATGAGGAAAGGCAATAGTACACTGAGGGGCTGGAAGCTGTGGAGAACCCCTCGGGCTGTATGCCTGACATGGAATGTATATTGTAAATATCAAGCAATATTGCAATTGTATTGAGGCAGCTCAAAGTGAAGCATGCTGTGGAAAAAAGTTGAATTTTATTGCACTTTCTGTAATGTTCAATTTGAAATGTTTTGGAATATACTTTTACAAATTTTATGAGTAAAGTATATTTTTGGGGGAAAAAAACAAGACAGAAGCAGCAGTTTGATCAACTGGCTGACTATATTCAATTATGGGCTGATAAGCCCATCTAGTGGCAATGTTACTGTTCTAGTAATCCAGAGGCCCAGGTTAATGCTCTGGGGTCACGGGTTCAATACCCATCACAGCAATTGGAATTTACATTCAATTAATAGATCTGGAATTGACAGCTATTCTCAGTCATGGTGACCATTAACCTATCATCAATGGTTGTAAAACCCATCTGATTCACTAGTGTGCTTTAGGGAAGGAAATCTGCCATCCTTACCTGGTCTGGCCTACATGTGACTCCAGACCCACAGCAATGTGTTTGACTCTTAACGGCCCTCCGAAATGGCCTAGCAAGTGACTCAGTTCAAGGGCAATTCAGGACGGGCAACAAATGCTGGTCTTGCCAGGGATGCCCACATCCCATGAAAGAATAAAAAAAACCTGGTGTAATTGTAAGTAAGGGGAACTTTCAGTCACAATATTGTAAGCTACTCATCCTATGGGCTGAATAATATGGTCGTGTGCTGAAGGCGGGAATGGAACCAGATGTCGGCAGAGTTCCAACTTCCAGGCCTGCCATCGGAACACACCTGATAATACAGCAATTGCCATGAATTAGGGGCAAGGGTGGATTATTGACTGTCATCCCTCCCAATGAGTGCTGGAGGGTGGGATGTGCAATCTCTGAGGCTGCTAACCATGAGCCAGAACAAAGTAACAGCTAGCACTTTAAGGGCCCCCTGGCATGGGACAGTGTCAGGTGACCCATCGGATGATCAATCCAGTGCATCTACTGTACATAGTGAAGATTTGTGCATTTATGTAAACCGAAAGAACAGCACTTCATCTTCCAAATAGGCACTTTACAGCGTTCTGGACTTAACATTGTGTTCGTAACTTCAGACCATGAACTTTGCCCTCCATTTTGAATTTTTTTCCCAACCCCCCCCCTCTACAGGGCCAGTCTGTAACTTGTTCTTATGTTTTGCTTCCAGAGAGTGCTGATCCTTTTTCCGCTAGTAACAAATTCTGCTATCTCACCTTTTTGCCACTATTAGCACCTGCCTTAGCCTTTAATATTATAATTTACCATTCTCTTTGTCTTGTGTCTGTCTCTCCTGAGCTTCCACCTATCCCTCACCTTCTATTTTTCTCCACCTGCTCCACCCCCTCTCTTCAACAGAATGAAACCCATTACATTTCTACCTCTCTTCAGCTTTGCAGAAGTCATATGGACCCAAAACGTTAACTCTGTTTCTTTCTCCACAGATGCTACGAGACCTGCTGAGTCTTTCCAGCGTTTCATGTTTTTATTGGAAATTTTAGCTAATCTCTGCCAATCATGTCAACCTTCATGGGCGGCGGAAGTTGTAAAACTCAGCAAGCCTCCCAACTTTTCGCATTGAGGAGTTGTGTATTTATTACATTTTTCCATGCATAGATGTCTGCACCATTGGAGCGAGGGGAGAGGCGTTCTAGAAGGGACAGAGCTACCCCCAGATTGAGTGAGGCTGCCCTTGGTTCCCACCTGCGTGCATGAGAGACGTGATCAGTTCATGCCGACACTGGGAAGGAAGCCGAGGCAGACTCGTGCTGCGTGGAAGGAAATGGCCGAAGAGCTCAACAGCGTTGATGTGGTGATGAGAACCTGGTCCCAGTGTTACAATGGTCAGTTGCAGGTGGCTAGATATTTGCCTGTATTCCCTTGGGCGGCATAAGATCATCTGCACCTCTGCTGAGGGTTTTTGGGTTCCTCCTGACCCTCTGGGTCTGGCACAACTCTGTCCCCTTCCTGAGGAACGACAGCATCCTGAGCCTCCCTATGTTCCCTTCTTCCTCTCACTCTTCTCCTCCTCTAATCCTTATCTCCTCCTCACTAGAGGTTGTGCCTCCAACTGAGACATCTGCCTGAGACACTTTTCACCCCTCACCCCTGGTGTAATGGGCAGGAAAATATTCTATCAGAAGAGCCCTCTGAATCAGAGGAGAGTTCTCCTCAGGGAACATGTCCAAGGGGTTCCTCTGTCCACTCAAATGAGCAGCCCCTGCAGTCACTCGAGATTGAACTGCAAAGCCGAGAGACCTTGGTCTCAGTTGCAGTTTCAAAACCCGCCCAAACATGCTTGCCCTTTGAAAAAAACAGATTCCCACCGACCATAAATCTTGTCCTGGAGGCGTGTTATTGCCTTTGGACTGTATGATTGCAGCGAGATGGGTAGTTAATTAGCTGAATTGCCTTTTAAATTGCCATTTAATTATGCAGGTGGGTTCTCGACTTTTTGACCTGCCCAAGTATCGTATTATCAGAAACCGGCCTGACAACGTTGTAAATGGCGCCCGATGTCATCATGCCCCATAATACGCTCCGCAAAGCAGGAAACGCTCCTGATCTCAGAGCGTAAAATTCAGCCCTATGTCTGAATGCTAAAATTCAAATAATAAATTGACTTTACAATCTATCTAGAATCATGGTCAATTTTGTAATCTTAGAGTAAAATAACTTGTAAAAAGGACTGAGGATAGATTTATCTTACAGTCCAGAGGGAAAACAGAGGCTGCAGCAGATCAAAATGCTTAACAGTTTCATGGCTGTTTTTCCTATTCCAATGTAATAGCTGCAGCCTGAGTGTTAGTCACCAATAAAATGCACCGTGTTATAAGATATCTTCAGGTTTTATTACCATTTCAAAGAAAGAAATTGAATGTTGGTGGGGTTTAAATCAACTTTATTTCAGCACTTTCATTAACCAATTCAAGTAAATTATACATCATGCAAGTAATTTCATAGCAGATTCTTACACCTTACAGGACAGTAATTTCAGTGAAATTTTAAAGACTGCCCTCAAACTGGATCATATTTTAAATACCTCGCAGTGTTCATTTGCTGTATGCTGACCATGAATATTCATTTTTATACCATTTGAACAAAATAATTGTATAGGCTTTTTTTAATAAATATAGGTTGACCTAAAATGAACATATTTAAAGACTACTGTACACACAGCCAGCTAAGAGAAACACTTCTGCAATACAGATACACAAGGTAGACACAAACTACAGAGAGCCTTACATCCCAACATCTATCAGGTCATAAGATACCTCAATACATCCCAGAGACAGACAATGGACATTGAACAACATGATGATTTTTTTCCCCCAACTCTTGTTAGTCATCTGGCAGGCACACCACATTAATACAGTGTATGGATTCATTGTTCCTTAGATACACAGGCTAAACACACAGTTGGAACTAACCCTTTCAGGTTACGAGCATCCAGTGGTTTCAAAAATATCAACAGGAAAGGTAATGGAATGACAGGTGTTCAACAGCAAACTGTTACTTGCAATTAATTAAAAAAAATAAAAGTAGCTGAACTGTGACTTGAATATTCGGATTTGTCTGGTTAAAATCTCCCACAGCGACAGTCTTGTGAAGCCCTTTGGTTCTTCACTTGCTGAATACTAGATTGACTGACTGGCTGATCAGTATCTAATACACAAAGGCCAACAGCAAGACAGTCACTGAGAAAGTGTTGATCAGCTTATTTAATAAAGTATTTTGCATTACCCCTTGCATTGACATTGTTTCTACAGCAGGCTCTTTATCTGTGCAGTATAGTCATCCTACATGAAGGGGCAGCACAGTATTGCTGGCAGTAGCAAAATAAGGTTATCAATCTTGCAGAGCCTTCATCATTCTAAGAATTCTAACATTCCTTACACACCATTTTTACAAGTCGAAATTTGATTGACTTTGGGAATCACCTTCTAAAAACAATCTATACAGAGGACCACTATGTGGCCCTCTACTCTTCCCCTCTTTAAAGACTTAGGGCTGCTTGATAGATCAGTTCTATTTAATCTGCATTATCCTGAAAACCACTTCCATAAAAACTTTCTAGCCACAAAGCAACAACAATAATAATAAGCAAGTACAGCCTGAGGGCATACTGAGGGAGATTACCATTTCAAGAAAGACAAAGGCCGTATAAGGTAGGTAATTTTGACTTCTTTGTCCCTCAAGAGTGATACAAAAATTTTTGCAATTTAGGAAGAGTGGTGCTTAACTGTAGCTGGACTGCCCTAATCCCTGCTGCCAAAATAGACCTGCTAAAAAGTGTTGGCCAAATTCAAATAATAACTTATTTGTAAAAATACAGAGGGTACTCACTTAGCTGCCTTATAGAATCTGTCAATGGGTCCATACTAAGAAAAGTCCAAGAAGTAGTTGTGGAAGGAGTGGAATGGTTCTTAACCGAGCCCTAACCCTGAGTAAAGAGAGTGTCAAATCTATGAAAAGTTTTGAGACAATAAATATAGAAATATGGTTTCAGTTTGTTTATGTATTAGTAACAAGGCAGCATAGGCTTAGATTATCACGAGAAGGATGAATGGAGAAGTAGAAGAAATGTTATTAAAATACAGAATGCTTTACTGGCTGTAAGCTACTGAGACAGAGACTATAATATAATGTTAAAGGCAATTAGGTAAGCATTTGAAAACAGAATATACAAAGATCCGAGAAAGGGGGCAGGGAAATGGAATAAGACAGCTTCCATTAAAGAGCCAAATGTTCCCCTCTTGTTTTGTGTAACTTTACATGGTAATGTCACAAAAGCTGTTGCTTTCTTGGTAAGAAGCTTCAAATCATACACATGAAGATTTTTAAACAGTGGGCCCATAGTTTATTAAAGATTACATTAAGTGAGTAAGTAAGCGAGGTCTATTCAACAAAGCCACTAGAACCTAATGTGAACATCATGAAAGACCATGATGGTGGCCACATAAATTCAGATAGACCTAGGTCTAAAGCCCAGATATTACAGATATCCTAGACTATAATTAGCCTTGAGCATGGCAGGGAAAGCAACTGTAAATATTCACCATGCTGCAAATTTTAGCCACTTAACATTATAACACTTAACACTATAACCCCAGATAGTATAAGTTTTCCAGTCTAACCTACAGACCCACAGCAATGTGATTGACTCTTTACTGCCCTGAAATGGCTGCTAGCCAACCAGTCAGTTCAAGGGCAACTAGGGATGAGCAACAAATACTGGCCTTGCCAGTGCTGCCCACATCCTATGAAAGAATAAAGAAAGTAAAGCATGCCTTAGCTAAAGGTACTCCGGCTCTGAATGCAGAATTGGATCCTCCACTGAGACATCAGCTCTTGGATATCCATGGAAGAATGTTGGTTCTGCTCAATGCTAGAATTAAGAATTAAGGTTTTTTTGGGTCAGTGCAGAGTGGTCAGAATGAGTTTTTGTTTGATATTTGTGTGCCATCAGCAGCACCTGGAGGAGGAAAAGAGTGGAAAAACATAGAGAGACTCCTAACTTGAGAAAACAAAAGATTGTCTCGCTTTCACATTGACACATTTCTTATCCTGCAGTGGTAGAGTGAGATTTAATGATTCTCTTGGGATGCAAACAGGTCAATCTCCAGCCATGGAAATTTGCAGCATGTTCCTTAACTTATCTGAGGATAGATCTTTCATTCAAATGGGTGGATTGTAAGGCACCTGGGGGACTGCCTTCAAATTTTCTACTCATGGTGAGTGAAAGGCTGAAAGAAATATTCTGTGGTCCAAGCACCATAACACCAGCTATATCCATCTCAGCACAGTAAAGAGAAATGAGTCCCTCTCTACTTGGTGATGAGCTACAAAGATACAATCTGTTGGAAATGTGGGCTGTCTTTCCCTGGTTAAACTTCACGAGCTACAAAAATGTCAGCATGCTGTCCAAAATCCCAATGATTGATATAATCCACATGGCACTTCAATGTCCACTTTGCTTGCACCCACACCTTGGAGATGAGCTCCCCCTAAATTAAGAGGGAGGTGCCTGATGGGGAACTCTGGAAGGACACTGCTGACCTAAATCCACTGGAGATCCAGTGCTGGTGCCCTAATCATGGATTGGAGGGAGTAGAATTTGAGCAATCCTCAGGTTGGTGTAGAACACAAAATTGATTAACACAGTCTTCCAGTCTTTGAATCAATAGGGACAGGTAGATCTTCTCACCCCAAAGCCCCAAGAGCACGTAATGGATTGGAGGGAAAATTGAACAAGTTCACCAAGGCCTCTTAAGTTATTATCCCGTACTGGTCTTTTCTGGTATTCTCCATCTCCCTGAAACGTATTCTTATTTAATTTGACTTATTTGACTTGATGGCTGAGTAAAAATTGTGAAGCCCAAACCCAGTAAGATGCAAAAATGCTTTTCTCCAACAGGCTATAGAATACACTACTTGTTGCATCTGGATCTGAATGGGAAAATGAAGATTGTACCCAGTTAAGATTTTTTTTGTTTCATATATCTTAGGCACAACAGCAGCAGGGATCAAAAGGGTACAGCTGAACTCTCCTACTCTAATTTTATAATGTCCTTATACTAAAGTCTGGGTCCTGAAGCAAAGCCATTGTACCCAGTGTTAAATTTGGTATGCAATTAGGAGACTGGGTGTAAAGAGCAATTCCAATAGCAACAGAGCAATAAAAAAACGTTAGAAATGTCCAGAACCAGTCACGAGTGGACATGTTTCTGCAATGTGTGAGAGATTTAAGAATATAGAGAATTGTATATTTGTCAATAGACTTACTGTTACAGTGACTGTCTTCTATATGGCTTGGATATTCCAGAGTTCTGACGCTAGATGAACTGATTGGCTGATCAGCACCAAGTTGCAGAAAGGATCCAATACCAAATTAAAGATAATCACTGCATTGGTGCAGGTTTGTTCATTACTCAATATCAAAAGCATCGAAAGAAAACACAGTGATTATCAGCAGGTCAAAATTAAATGTATGAAAACACGGGGAGGAAAATTATAAACATACAAAAATGAATTAAGTACATAAAGTGCAAACTTTAGTCAATGTGCAGTTCCCAAAGGATATCTAGGAACATTTGGTCCACCATACTACAATAATAGCTTAAATGGAGGCAATTTTATTTTTAAAACATTACAATAAAACACACATGTAGTGGACACTTAGAGGTTTGCTATTGCCTCACAAGAGATTATGCTGTCTGCAAGACCAAACGTTCTCAGGACACCAGTATACCCCCCACACTGAAGTTACCTGTGTTCAAATGGCATGAAACCAAGCAGCTGAGATATGATAGACATCAATGGAAATACCCATGAGTGAACATACTTTAATTCACACAATTCTGCTCTTCATTCAGAATGAGTCCTTCTCATTTCCTCAGTAAGGTTAATGGCAGCTGATCGACGGAGTTCTCCTTGAAAGTCCGAAGAGATTATGTAGTTGGACAAGTTCCATCTGCTTCCAGGTTTCCAATGTTACTTGCACGAGAATATAAACAGTTTCATCTGTGAGTACTAAAGGCAGCCATGTTTTCTTCTGACCCGAAATAAGGCCAATTTACATTTATATATGTCCTTCTTCGAGACCTTCAGTTTTCCACTCCGACATTCTCAGTGATTCAAGTGAAGTGTAAAAATCAAACAATTTTAGCATAGGTAAGGGCTTATAGTTTTTGTACTAAAAGACATTCTACTCCTGGTTCAAATGCTGTCCAAATTGTCCACTTTGATAACCTACACTGACCAGGCTGCACAATGCTGCCAAAGTGTTCTTTTTTTAAGAAAAGTCCACAAGCACAAATTTGACCTTTTCACTCCCTAAAATGTATAATTTAGCAGCAATGTTTGCCCACCCACAACCCAAAAATATAAAATAAAACATTTTATCATACAGAAAAATCAAACACACAATACAAGGGAATATTCTTCCTAAGACACTGCGATACAATGTATAATTTTAGCTTAGCACAGTCCTGGAAAAGGTTGGGAATTAATTTTCACACACAAATACATTATATGATCCATGAGGCTAGGTGAAGTGGGATGAATGCAGTTCTATACATACTTATCTTGACCCAGGAAAAGCCAATGTATTATGACTACAATTCCGAAGGATGTACATGATTAGATGCAGGTTTCTTTTGAAGGGTTTATGAGTTGGTCTTGAGTCATTGATGCATGCTAGATTGTAGCCTCAATCTGGAAAACAAAGAAATTTCCATTAGTTTATGCAATATTTTATTTTACTAGCCCAGGACATGCAGTTGGCAATAAAGAATGTTAACATTGGTTGTTTATCTAGGGCTTAGCTCAGTTGGTAGTGCTCTTAATCAGGAGGATAGGTTCAATTGTCACTCCAGGGACTTGACCACATATTCTAGAATGGTACTTTGTCCACCACTCAGGGAATGATGCATTGTCAGAGGTGCCTCCCTTTGAATAAGATGCTAAACCAAGGCCCTGTCTGCTTACTCAGGTGAAGATAAAAGTTCCCATGGTATGATTTGAAGAGTGGGGAGTCTTCCTGGTGTCCACCAAGACAGATTACATGGAATTACACAGAGTCTACAGCTTAGTAACAGTCCATTGGCTGTGCTGGTGTTTATACCCCACAAGATTCCTGCCACTCATTATTTCTTTCCATCTTGCCTTCATAATTCCTCCATTTTCCCTCATCAAGCCTTTCCTGAAATTAACCAATGCTACTTGTTACCGCCACTGCTTAAAGCATCAAGTTCCAGAGTGAAAAAGGTCCTCCTAAATTCTTTATTTAATCCGTTAGTGCCTACGTTATATTTATACCCTTCTTGTTCTGGATTCACCCACAAGTGGAACAAGTTTCTCCACTTCCAGCCTATCCACATTCTAATTTTAAAGATGTCTATCAGGTCTCCCCTTAGGCCAGAATCTTCCAGCCGGCCTGTGGCCGGTTCCCCCCGTGACAGGGCCGGTGAGCCATTGAATTCTCCATTCACATCGGCGGGATGGAAGATCCAACCGGCGTGAGGGGCTGGAAAATTCCGGCCTTAGTCTTCTTCTTCGGAAACAAAAAGAGCCCCGGCCTGCTCAATCCTTCCCAATAATTGCATCCTCTCAATTCTGGTCATTTTGCTTTCATTTTTTAATGACCCTATCAACTTGTGATGCTACTTTTAGCAATTCATGTATTTATCAGATCTCTTTGCTTCTTTACCCTATTTTACTATTTCAAATTTAATTTGCTATTTCTATGGTCACTCAAATTCTGCTCATGTCTTCCTTTATCTTCCATAATATTAGTTATGCGCACCTGCTCGCCCCACCCCCACCTCGCTCAATTTTGTCTCTGGTTATTTATTCTTTTGCTCTTTGTGGCAAATTGGTTGCTGTAATTACATGCATGACAGTGGCTGCAATTCGAAAGGAATGTCCTGCACCTTATAATTGCAAGTTTCTTTTCTTTCACCATCAAAGTCCTGGAACAGATACAATATGCACTTAATGTTGGATTGAGTATAGTTAAAAACGTGTAAGAAATAGTCATTTAGCAAGCTGACAGTGTTCTGTTTTCCCACGTTTAATTCCATGATTACTCGTTAGGGTTTTAACTTCCTTCCTGAATACCTCTCTATTATGCATTGGAAAAGTTCTTGGCACAGTCCTTTGGCTCTACTGTTATGTTCCTCTGCAGATCTCACTTGTTACCCCAAATCTCTTCCTTGGCTATTTCATATACTCAATTCAATAATCACCCATTCTTTACAATCTTCAAAACAATTTCTCCCATCACAACACCCCCCCCCATCTCCCTTTCAATTTATTTCTTGACCCATTTTGAAGATGCATTTTTATTCACTTTGCCTTTGCAGTACTTTGGGGCATTCGTGTCCTGCAGATGAATCAGCCACCCCTAAGTCACCTCTCCCGATTAAAACTGAGAGAGATATAGAACAGGCAGTTGATTCAATATTGCCAACTTTATACTATTGGCCAAAGGCAAGAATGCGCACAATGTTTTTGAAAGATGTCCTTTTACGCAATTTTTTTTCCTGGTGTAGTGCCCCCTTTCCACTAAATTGTGCCCATCTGAAGTTATATACTTGGGCTTTGTCCCATATTTGTGCTATTTTCATAATAAGAATGAATGTTATCAGACTATGGTCACTGTCACCAAGCAGTTCCACTACTTCTACTCTCTGAATAGTTAGTCTAGTGGAGAGTGGGTCACTCACAAAAACTGGGTCTCACAGACAGCATTTTCTCATGCTCTCTCTGACACACTCGTCAATCATGCATTAAAATGACAAGCTCAGAGAGTTTTCCCTACTTGGTCATTTTTGTGTATATTGGACCAGTTAAAGTCCCCCACGATACTGCCTTGTTTCTCTTGCTCAATGCTATTGCCAAAGAGACACCGTTTTTTTTTCTCAGGAGACTATAGAAAACACTAAAAGCTGTCCTTTTCTTATTGAATACATCTAGCAAGAGAATTTCATCCTATGATATTTCTGCCAGATTGACTCAAGTACCAGATCTTGGCTATTTAGTGAAAGTAACATAGTTGGGTATTGGTAATCATGTGCTGTCATTATGATTTATTTTAAATAATAGTCCTTGGTGTCAAGTTGCCTCCAACAGGCAACAGCCCCCAGCAGGTATTGAACATAAGAAAATAAAAGGCGAGGAAAAAGACCTTTCTTTAGTTGAATGTAAACAATAGTTGGCTGTGAGTTCAAGGCCGTAATTAAAATTCAGAGTTCTACTTTGAGTGAAGAAATAAGAGCAAAGCAACAGGAGCTTCTGCAGTCTTCAAAATCACTTGAATTATAGACTTGTAACTCCTGCTAGCCATTATTATACAACATTTCGCACCGATCTTGCAAGTCTGAAAGGTTTTATCCAGGTAGATAAAGACTATTGTCATGCACACAATCTTCTGTTGTCTATAATAATGAACTTTTATTTCAGAGGAGTAGGCAATTACACATACCAACCTTAGTTTAAAACAATCAAAACAGGCATTACTGCCACTGCATTAATGAATTACTGCATGCGTTGCAAGGGCGAAGCATTTTCAGGTCGGGCAGGTGTCCCGACGTCACCGTGCTTCATTTAGATTTTCAATTCGGCGGGTGCGCACCAGAGTCGGCTGAGCGCCCGCCAAACTGTCAAAGGTCCGTTAAGGCCTGTTAAAAACTAATTGAACTAATAAAATGAGCTGCTTAAGTCCAACCTTAAAGTTAGCGGGCAGGCGAAGAGCCCAGTCGGCCTTCGCATTTTTCATGGAACCTGATCCACGGGTGGGATGAGGTTTCATGTAGTGTTTAAAAATTCAATAAAATTTTTTAAAAAAATTCATTGACATGTCCCAGCATGTGACACTGTCAGATGAGGGGACATGTTTTAAAAGTTTTTAATTTCTTTATTTAGATGTTTAAAACTTAAACTAACCTCCCTGAGGCAGCTCTGTGAAAGAGCGCAGGCCACGACTCAGGGAATCCCCCCCACCCGCAAAGGGAGCACTCAGCGCTTCCGGGTGCGCATCACGCTGGGCGGGTCTTAATTGGCCTGCCCATGTAAAATGGCGGTGCAGACCTGATCGGCGGCACCGATCGAGTTTGCGCCCGCTCCCACACAACACCCCCCCGATGGGGGGGGGAAATTCTGCCCAATGAAACGTAACTTATTGTAGTACACGGCAGTGGGTACTTTATTTACTGTTCTTCACATTTACAGTTTGCTGGCTGCTTCCTTCTAAAGCTTCCTTTAATCTGTATAATTTTCCAATGTGTTCATGAAGAGGTTTATTCCCCTTCTAGATGGTAGTGAACGTAGGTTTGGAAGGTGCTGTCTAAGGAGCCTTGGGGAATTCCTGCAGTGCATCCTGTAGATGGTACACACTGCAGCTACTGTGTGTCAGTGGTGGAGGGAGTGAATGTTTGTGGATGGGGTACCAATCAAGTAGGCTGCTTTGACCTGGATGGTGTCGAGCTTCCTAAGTGTTGTGGGAGCTGCACTCATCCAAGTAAGTGGACAGTATTCCATCACACTCCTGACTTGTGCCTTGCAGATGGTGGTCAGGCTTTGGGAAATCAGGAGGTGAGTTATTCACCACAGGATTCTAGGCCATCCCTAGTTGCCCTCGAGAAGGTGGTGGAGAGTTGCTTTCTTGAATCGCTAGAGTCCATGGGCTGAATTTTCTGGCTGGCGAGGTGGTGGAGCTGGAGCGGGCATGGACGGGCGCGGACCCAATTACCGCCCGCGATTGGGTCCGCACCGCCATTTTACGCGGGCCAATTAAGGCCCGCCCAGCTTGAATTGCGGCTTCCAAGGACAGTGGGAGTGGGCGGGCGGCCGCGAGACTGCAATAACCACCGGGTCCAATGGTGACCCGGCGGCCTGTTTTAAAAAGCTCCTGCAGCCTTTCAAAGGCTGTGAATCATGGCCAGTAGAACAGCTTCCCAGAGCGCTGCTGGTGAGCAGGCCAGGCAGGAGGGTAGTGCAGGGAGGCACTGTGCCCCTCGATTTTCTGACGACAGCCTTGCTGCCCTCCTCGAGGAGGTGACAGCACAGTGCGGGGTCCTGGGACCCCAGGACGGGGGTAGGAGGCCCCCCCACATGACCAAATGTGCCTGGGAGGAGGTGGCGGAGGTGGTGAGCTCCCGTGATGTGGTGCGGCGCACCTGGATCCAGTGTCGCAAGCGCTTTAACGACCTGTTGCGCTCAGGAAGGGTGAGTACCATGTTGGCATTGGTCACATAACCCAGCAGGTAGGCTTTGCCTCCTGATGCCCCCCACCCCCAAGTCTAAGCGTAGTGGCTGCATTGAATCGTTGACGGCATGTGTCCTTCGCTGGGTGGGCCAGCAGATATTGCCCATGCCGAGGTGACCTTGAGAGAGTGGTGAAGAGATGGGTTCTGCACCCGCAGCATGTGGTACACTGAGACCCACATTACTGTTTTGGGGGCAGCCTGGAGGAGCTGCACCTAGACGCAGTGCTGGAACTCCAGGACATGTCAAAGTCAGGGTGATGACATGCTGGGAGGGGAGCTTCAAGGTGGCATTGGCACTGATCGATCTGCTGTCCTCTGCGCTCCACGTGCTTGTGCCCCCTTGCTATGGAAGGTTAGACCGTGTGGTGCCTAATGTGATGTCAGCAGCATTTGGCCAAGGGGGTGGGGGGTTGGGGGGACTAGGCCTAGCATCTTTGTGTGAATGTTTGGCACCAGCGGGGTGAGAAGACGCTGGAGCCCTGCAATGTCCCACTCTAGTTGGGGTGGGCCGTCCGTGAAAAGAGTCCAGGTACAATTAGCACTAATCAAGGCTCTTCTCTCCTTTTCAGGAGAAGAAGGCACATGATGCAGCCGAGCGGGTGAGGACTGGCGGAGGGCCGGCACAGTTAGTGATTCTCAGCCACTTTGAGCAGGAGGCCCTAGATTTGGAGAGGTGCCATGCACCCAGGTCCACCGGTGTCAGTGAGGCTGGGGTTCCACGGGCAGGTATGTTTGCCCAGCAGTGAGGTCACCATTGTTCTCCCAACAGCCATGGCAGTGCTGAATGTTCAGTGATTGAATGGTTTGACCATTGCTTGTGGAAGGATGAGCGCATAATGATCTGGGGAACGGGGATGCACATTGATATTGTCTCCACGTTAACTGATCCAATGTCCTTGTTATTCCTTTCAGCATCAGCGGAGCAGGGCCGGGAGGAGGAGCAGCAGAGGCCCCCTCTCACACCCGAGGGTCCTGACGTCTCACCAGCGTCACACCATCTCTGCCAGGCAGGCACCAGCACAGATACTAGCACCTCGGTGGGAATGAGAACATCAACCAGTGTCCCGGGGCACAGCGGTGAGGGCACTTCAAGCCACTGGAGGAGCTGGCAGATTCAGAGAGTGCCCATGGCGCCAGCAGTTGGAGGACTGCAGGGGACCAGGGACATGCTCAGTCAGTGCCTGATGATGTGCCTCTGGAGTTGTCCCCGATGCAGCAGGTGCAGGAAATGCGGCCGGGTGTGTGGGATCATCTGGGGGATATACATGAGGCTATGTTTGGCTTGGTGTCCGTGGTGGAGGAGTCTACACGGACGATCGCCAAAGCAATGAGCCACATGTCCGAGCCATGCATCCTCCATGGAGAGAGTGGCGACTCTCATGGAGAGGCTACTCCAGGAGACCCATCAGGGCTTTCTGGGAATGCGCTCTGACCAGCAAGCCCTCACATCAGCATTGACCTCAGCTGGTCAGTGCCAGTGTGGGAGATGGTGTGGGTAGCAAGTTTCCCAGCTCGGTGCCCATCTATCCACAGGGAGCAGAGAAATCCGAAGCGACCTCGCATTGGTGCAGCAGCTGCCCTGTCGTCTCTGCGGGCTCCTCTCAGGTCGCTCCGGATGAGGGTGGCAGCTCCTCCACCCCTCTGCCAGTGACCGTTGCATTCTGTGAGGCTGCGACGACTGGGGAGATGCCAGCTGTGGTACTGGCAGCTGCCTCCCTGGCGGGGCCAGCACAGGTTCCACAGGCCAGAGGACAACCGCCAAGGTCAGAGGCCAACAGGACAGCAGAGTGAGCAGGCTGTCTCAGATGCCGCACCCAGCGAGGGGTCAGCACCAAGACGTAGCACCCGAAAATGTAAACATAAGGCACCTTAGGCACACCACGGGTTTATCACTGGTGCTTTTGTGTTGGCCCACAATAAGGTCTTTATGAGTTGGTGTGATGTTTAACACCTTTTTCATTTTGTTTCATTAAGTTTCTTTGGTTGCAATATTAAATTCAGATATGTCGCCATGGCTGAGGGAGCCTCTTTTGTTCTGCAGGTGGATGGTTTCCGATAATGTAATGATTGTTTTGTGGGACATTCAGCTTCATTAACAAGGACCTTAGTTAATGTTCCTAACCAGGCAGATTTTGCACTTAGGTCTCAAATATGGAGCATACGGCCCAGGCTTTTCCTGGAGGTCCATATGTGGTATGCTAGCTGAAGGTTTGTTGGATTAAAGCCAACATACTCCCCGGAGTATGCCCGGGTCAGCATCTACCCCCTCAGCATTCATTTCCCTGTGTGTGCTCATCCTCGGACTCACTGCTGGACTCATCGTGTGCAGCCGCAGCCACTGCGTCTGCAGCTTCATCGTCCACTGCGTCCCCCCTTTCCAGCGCAAGATTGTGGAGAGCACAGCATGCAACCACTATCACTGACATACGATCTGGGGGGTACTGGAGTGCGCCCCCTGAGTGGTCCAGGCATCAGAAGCACATCTTGAGAAAACCGATGGCTCTCTCCACCATAGCCCTTGTGGTGCTGTGGCTCCTATTGTACCGCTGCTCAGCTTCTGTTCTTGGATGGCGGAGAGGCGTCATGAGCCACCTTCTGAGGGGATAGCCCTTGTCACCCAGCAGCCACCCATCCAGCCGGGCTAGAGCACTGAAGAGCTCCGGCACCTGGGAGTGTCTGAGGATGTAGGCGTCGTGGGAGCTGCCTGGGTACCTTGCACAGACTTGTAGAATCTGCACACTGTGGTCACACACTATCTGCACGTTCATGGAGTGAAAGCCCTTCCTGTTGACGAAGGCACCGGGCTCATCTGCTGACGCCTCGATGGCCACATGTGGACAGTCTATAGCACCCTGGACGCGGGGGAAGCCAGCAATGGCCGCCAAGCCTCCGGCTCGCTGTGTCTGGCTTGCCTGGTCCCAATGGTAGAAGATGAAGGTCAATGCACACCTGAACAGAGTGTCTGTCACCTGTTTGACACAAGTGTGGACAGCTGATTGGGAGACACTGCAAAGATCACCCACCGAGCCCTGGAAGGAGCCAGAGGCATAGAGGGTGAGGGTAGCTGTGACCTTTAGAGCCACTGGCATGGGGTGTCCACCCACACAGTTCACGGAGATCTCAGGCCCAATCATCTGACAGATATAGTTGACTGTCTCCCTTGAGAGGCGGAGCCTCCTTCAGCACTGCACCTCAGACATATTGAGGTAGCTGCTTCGCCGTCTGTACACCCTGGCAGCAGGATAGTGGCGTCTTCTCCGGCCCCTTCCACCTTGGACTACCTCTTGGCCCTGCGCCCCTTGTGCCTGCGCCTGTCCTCCCAAAGGTAGCTCTCCTGGAGGCTGAATGTGCACTCCAGGCCTCCTCCCACTTCTAGCCCTCCCTTCCTCCTCAGAGGAGGTGCCTCCAGTGGAGAATTCAGCTCCCATTCCCAGGCTAAGGGAAGGCTTCCTGAAACATGCAGGCCCAAAAAAGATTCCTCACTGCAGAGTGCTGACCTGAAGGCTGTGAGTCCAGAACAAGCAGCTGGTATACATTTTGAAGTATTGCAGATCACACAGGCAAGTATCAGTAACTTTGAAACATCAATATTTGACAGAGCACACTCGCGACCCCATTGAGCCCTCTTATCCCGCCTGTGGATGAGGTTTATACAAATGTGTCCTACCCGCCTGCCCGTTGTGCCTGTGCGCCGACCCAAAGATTGCATGGGCACTGAAAAATCGCCGTGAATTGGCGCCTCAAGGGCTTTAAGTGGCCCGTTAATTAAAGGCGGGTGCGCATCGGAGAGCATCGCGCGCCCACCCAATGAAATATGGTGATGGCGCGCGGTGATGTCCGGATGTTCGCCTGACATCACCGTGCGTCATTTTAGCCCCGCAAGCCAACGGGAAAATTCTGCCCCATGTGGTGTAGGTACACCCACAGTGCTGTTAGGAAGAGAGTTCCAGGATTTTGACCCAGTGACAGCGAAGGAACGGCGATATATTTCCAAGTTAGGATGGTGAGTCACTTGGAGGGGAACTTCCAGGTGGTGGTGTTCCCATCCATCTGCTGCCCTTGTCCTTCTAGATCATATTGATTGTGAGTTTGGAAGGTGCTGTCTAATGAGCCTTGGTGAATTCCTGCAGTGCATCTTGTAGATGGTACACACTGCTGCTACTGTGCGTCAGTGGTGGAAGGAGTGAATGTTTGTGGATGGGGTGCCAATCAAGTGGGCTGCTTTGTCCTGGACGGTGTAGAGCTTCTTGAGTGTTGTGGGAGCTGCAAGTGGGGAGTATTCCATCACACTCCTGACTTGTGCCTTGTACATGGTGGACAAGCCTTGGGGAGTCAGGAGCTGGGTTACTCGTCGCGGGATTCCTAGCCTCTGAACTGCTCTTGTAGCCAAAATATTTATATGGCTAGTCCAGTTCAGTTTCTGGTCAATGGTAACCCGCTTCTGTTGATAGTGGGGGATCCAGTGATGGTAATGCCATTGAACATCAAGGGGTGATGGTAAGATTCTCTCCTGTTGGAGATGGTCATTGCCAGGCACTTGTGGCGCGAATGTTACTTGCCACTTGTCAGCCCAAGCCTGGATATTGTACCTGAGGAGTCACGAATGGTGAACATTACGCAAGCATCAGCAAACATCCCCATTTCTGACATTATGATGGAGGGAAGGTCATCGATGAAGCAGCTGAAGATGGTTGGGCCTAGGCTACTAACCTGAGGAACTCCTGCAGCGACGTCTTGGAACTGAGATGACTGACCTCCAACAACCACAGCCAACTTCCTTTGTGCTAGGTATGAATCAAGCCAGTGGAGAGCTTTCCCCCTGATTCCCATTGACTCCAGTTTTGCGAGGGTTCCATGATGCCACACTCGGTCAAATGCCACCTTGATGTCAAGGGTAGTCACTCTCACCTCACCTTGGGAGTTCAGTTCTTTTGTCCATGTTTGAGTCAAGGATGTAGCCAGGTCAGGAGCTGAGTGGCCCTGGCGGAACCCAAACTGGATGTCAGTGAGCAGGTTATTGCTAAGCAAGTGCCGCTTGATAGCACTGTTGATGACGCTTTCCGTTACTTTACTGATGATGGAGAGTAGGCTGATGGGGCGTTAATTGGCCAGGTTGGATTTGTCCTGCTTTTTGTGTACAGGACATAGCTGGGCAATTTTCTACATAACTGGTAGATGCCAGTGTTGTAGCTGTACTTCAACGGCTTGGCTAGGGGGCACAGCAAGTTCTAGAGCATACGTCTTCAGTGTTATTGCCTGAATATTGTCAGGGCCCATAGTCTTTGCAGTATACAGTGCCTTCAGCCATTTCTTGATATCATGTGGATTGAATTGAATTGGCTGAAGGCTGGCATTTATGATGCTGGGGACCTCCGGAGGAGGTCGAGATGGATCATCCACTCGGCACTTCTGGCTAAAGATTGTTGCAAATGTTTCAGCGTTATCTTTTGCATTGATGTGCTGGGCTCCCCCATCGTTGAGGGTGGGCATGGTTGTAGAGCCTTCACCTCCAGTTAGTTGTTGAATTGCCCCCCACAATTCACGGCAAGCTATGGTAGGACTACAGAGCTTTGATCTGATCCATTGGTTGTGAGATCACTTTGCTCTGTCTATTGCATGCTGCTTCTGCTGTTTAGCGTGCATGCAGTCCTCTATTGTAACTTCACCAGTGCTGCTCCTGGCAAAACTCCCCATGCATTCCTCAATGAACCAAGGTTGATCCCCTGGCTTGATGGCAATGGTCAAGTGAGAGATATACCAGGCCATGAGGTTACAGATTGTGGTTAAATACAATACTGCTGCTGCAGATGGCTCACAGTGTCTCATGGATGCCCAGTTTTGAGCTACTACATCTATTCTGAATCTATCCATCTAGTAGTGTTGTAGCGCCACACAAAACAATAGAGGATTTGCTGAGAGTGAGGGCAGGATTTCATTTCCACAAGGACTGTGCGGTGGTCAGTCCTACCAATATTGTCACGATCAGATGCATCTGCAACAAGTCGATTAGTAAGGGTGAGTCAAGTAGGTTTTTCTTCTTGTTGGTTCTCTGGCCATCTGACACAGGCCCAGTCTGGCAGATATGTCCTTTGGGACTCAGCCAGCTTGGTCAGTAGCAGTGCTACCAAGCCACTCTTGATGATGGACAATTGAAATCTCTGATAATGTCTTTTTTTATTATTCTTTCAGGCTATGTGGGCATTGCTAGAAAGGCCAGCATTTCTTGCCCATCCCCGATTGCTCTTGAGAAGGTGCTGGTGAGCCACCTTCTCGAACGGTTGCAGTCTATGTAACATAGATACACATACACTGCACTGTTAGGATGGTCCAGTATTTTGGCCTAGCGACTACGAAAGAACGGCAACATAATTTCAAGTCAGGATGGTGCGCGATTTGAAGGGGAACTTGCAGGTGGTGACGCCAGATGAGGGAGAATCTATTTTTGCGGTTATGTCACCTATAGTTTAACATGGCCAAAAAAGTTACTTACACTGGTGCTCAAGGACCATGATGTGAATGTGCTATCTCAGCTTACTTATTTTCCCTCCTGCTAATATTCCAAACCAAGGCTGCAGACCCTGACTAAGAGAAAAGGCATCTCTGTTACAACAGCAAGAAGGTAAATGCCTATCAGTGAAAGATACACAGCTGAGGAGGAGTGGAGCAGTGGGATTAGTTTGGATTATTCTAGCAAAGAGCTTGCACATATACGATGTGCTGAGTGGTTTGTGTGTGTTTTGCACACCTATGATTCCAGCAGCTTGTGAGACCCATGAATACACAGGTTGGGCCTCCAAGGACAGGTTCCTTATATAATGAAGTGCTGTCATCTGGAGGAGTACCTTGTTTGTCATAGGCAATCACCTCACCTAAAGCTCTGTCTTATAAATTCTCCATCAGCTACATGCAAAAAGCATTTCCAGGTCTGGCCAAGGCATTTTGAGCTTGATTGTTTTGTTGATAAATCTGGACAGGTCAATCAAGGAGGTGTGCTTGACTGAAACTAAAGCTGCCATCTATCTGGACTGTTCCCTGGTTGTAATAAAAAGTACCCAACGAGGAATATTACTTGAAACCATTAGTGAATCAACTCTAAAAGAAAATGTGATCGGAACATTTCCCTTTCTAAGTGTGTACTAAATGCCACCTTGTGGTCATTACAGGCATTATATTTTACATGCCGTTCAACAACTTGGCCTGCTTTCCTGATAGCTTAGTTAATGCCATCAAGGTGAATTCAAAAGGTGACTTTGTAGTTTGGAAGTGATATTCAAAAGTGTTTAAGTATCAGGAATTTAGGGAGGCTACTGGTCTATTTGTGTTATTCCCATCTCTTCTTAAATCACAGATTTGGTGAACGGTCCCACCTTACTGATGATTGGTCCAAAATGTCCTCCAGGCAGGAGGACTAGGATGAGATGAATGTACGATACAAGCTTGGTCTTGTCCTTAGCTAAAGCCCACATGCATGCATGTTCCTGCTCTGCTCCTGATAATAATTAGGAACGGGGGCACAGGCAAATTTTTACCCTCCCTAGGCAGGCCCTTTAGTGCTGAAGCTAAATGTTGCACTTCCACTGCTACTCCATGTGAGATCGACTGATTTTGATACATACCCAAGACAATGGGAGGAAAGGGGGAAATACATGCATACATCATGCATGTGTGACAGCAACATAAGTGGCTGCAATGGTGGCAGGAATTTGTACTGCACCTCGCTCCCAAGTTCAATACTAGCATAAAACTCATCGAGACAAATTCTAGAACCAGAGGACAAAAACTCAAGCATAGGAAAGGGGACGATACAAAGAGAGTTTAGATTGAACAACCTCACAGAGAAAATGGTGAGTGTGTCAACTGGAGGTAGTGCGAACAGACCAGGGGGAAAACATTTAAGGGAGAAATCGATCAATATTTGAGGGGGTGGGTGATTGATAGTTTTTGTGAGTGGCCAGATGGACTTCAGAGTCTCTGGTCATATACTGTCAGGAAGATATAATAATTTTCATAGTGTTATTGGAATTTATAGTGAAGTAGAGTAATAGTGGGGTCTGTGTCTGTGTCTGTGTGTGTGTCTTAATTGAATTAAAGACAGCTGGTCTGAAAGCTTTGAAACATAGAAAATAGGAGCAGGTGTAGGCCATTCAGCCCTTCGAGCCTGCTCCACCATTCATTATGATCATGGCTGATCATCCAACTCAATAGCCTGGTCCCGCTTTCTCTCCATATCCTTTGATCCCTTTCGCCCCAAGAGCTATATCTAACTCCTTCTTGAAAACATACAATGTTTTGGCCTCAACTACTTTGTGGTAGTGAATTCCACAGGCCCACCACTCTCTGGGTGAAGAAATTTCTCCTCATCTCAGTCCTAAATGGTCTACCCCGTATCCTCAGACTGTGACCCCTGGTTCTGGACTCCCTCGCCATCGGGAACATCCTTCCTGTATCTACTCTGTCTAGTCCTGTTAGAATTTTATAGGCTTCTATGAGATCCCCCCTCATTCTTCTGAACTCCAGCGAATATAATCCTAACCGACTCAATCTCTCCTCATATATCAGTTCCACCATCCCAGGAATCAGTCTGGTAAACCTTCGCTGCATTCCCTGTATAGCAAGAACATCCTTCCTCAGATAAGGAGACCAAAACTGCACACAATATTCCAGGTGTGGTCTCACCAAGGCTCTGTATAATTGCAGCAAGACATCCCTGCTCCTGTACTCAAATCCTCTCGCTATGAAGGCCAATATACCATTTGCCTTCTTTACCGCTTGCTGCACCTGCATGCTTACCTTCAACGACTGGTGTACGAGGACACCCAAGTCTTGTTGCACATTCCGCTCTCTCAATTTATATCCATTCAGCTAATAATCTGCCTTCCTGCTTTTGCTACCAAAGTAAGATATAAGAAGAGAAGCTAGGTTTGAAATACTAAATAGGTAAACATGGGTGAAGTTTTAGAATGTGAGGTGTAAAGGGAACATTTGCATTTTAAAATAAGCCAGAGTAGCTTGAATTCAAAAGAGGGGGTGAAATGTTACACCTAGACAGAAGGAGTTAAGAAACAGTATGTTTATTTTTCCCAAAGATTACTGGTAAAATTAGTACTATGATAGAATTATATTATTAAAGAGGTAAAGTCCAAAGACATAGTGAAACAATGGGAATTTGCATTCAAAGGGGAAAATATGTATAAAGGAGAGAAGGCTGTGTGTAAGGGCAGGAATTCTAAGATCTAACACATGTGAAAAGTCTCCAGCCCCTGTGTCCAAATTGCTGTCTGCAAGAACTGAAGTTAAGAAAACTCACTTTGAATTCTCTGTTCAGGGTATTGTGTTACTTTGCCTGGGTCTGTTAAAATCTATTTTGTTTTTACTGTAATTTGTAGACCTATGCATGTGCTTAAAATCATTTCTTCTATTAATAAATGTTTAATTTAGTTTTGTAAAAACCCTCTAAGAATTGGTAGACTTATTGCTACTGAATTCAAGGCACACATCTCGAAATAAATATACAAATTGCAAAACAATTGTGGCAATTGTTTCAAGTTTCCCTTTGGGATTTGAGCAGCTCAGCATCTACCATTGGCTGTGCCATAACAGTACTTTCCTTTGTCTTATGAGACAGGCTCTCATGTTGCCAGTCTCTGCAATATAAGTATAGGCTCTCTGAAGCCAATGCGGACAACTTTGATAATATTCCCATTGATGTGATCTATTCTTTATTCTGCAATGAAAACTGATTACATAATCAAAATGATAAACGGTGACATTGAAAATCACCAGAAATAAGAAAGTTAAAATCCAGTCTGCAATGAATAGTAATAAGCAGCCAATAGCAGCAGCTACAGAAGACTTGATGGTTTAATTGATAAGATTTTAAAACTTTGAAATTCCCAGATGGAACAGTCCATTTGTCATCAAGTAAAAATTACGCTAAGACTAGATCTAAGAAATGAATGTCGCAGGATCCTCCATCAGGATATTTCGGCATTGTTTTCATTAAAAAACACAAATACCGTGAATGCCTGGTTATAGCCATATGTACGAAAATGAGCCAGCCAACTTTAACTGTTCATTAATAGAGGTGTTAAGTAGAATACTTTAGTTAAAATATATTTACACCAAAATAATTTATTTTTAAGCGAATGTTTACTGCCCGCGTTACAAATCAAAATTTAAAGATCTGTAAGAACAGAAAGTGCTAGTGAAGCATATGAGAGGCTAAATTAGTCTGTGCAGCACCTGCTTTTTAGGTGCGAGTTGGGGACATAGAACTCAAAAATGTGCACAACGTGCAAGATTTTCAATGGGAAGTGCAGGACGCCATCTTGATAAAGTAGTTTGCATGTGCATGCCTAACAAATGGCCACTAGCAACATGTAAAACAGTGAGATGATAATGCAAATCCATGTGCAACACTAATTTGAAGGCGCCACTGTTATTTTTCAAACTCCAGACTCCAGCCAATGCCTTGTCTTAACTTCACATAGCTGATCATAACATCAAACAGAATGGAATCGTCTCACAAGCACTTTATAAAGAAATCTTGAAATACTTACAGTTAAATTGCTGGATTACATCTCCTGGCTTCTGCTGTAATTCTGTGTGTTTTTGGAGCTTTCCTATGCTTGTCTAAAGTTCGAATACCCGACAGGAAATGGTCTGGCAATCTTGAAGTGTGTTTTTTTGTACAGAATCACAGAATTGTTACAGCACAGAATGAGGCACTATTGTTTAAAATCTTGTGCTCAAAGAGACTGCTTCCAAACACGAATGGTCTGTTGGAACTTCTTCTAGGGATTAAACATTACTGGGAGAGTGAAGAGAGGCATGAAGAGCAGGACAGGCTGCTCAAAGAGGGAGGTGGAAGAGGGGATATGGGCACTGAGTAGGAGACCATATCTGCTGAGGGTCTTCAGCGAGTAATTCTCCGACTTCAATTTTCAATGAAGACCAATGCATGAGATGTCTTAGCTTCACAAAATAGATTGAGTGAAATCCACCAATTGTTGCAGCCACAACTGCAGCCTCAAAGCAGGGCAAAGGCAGCATTGCTTGTGACTGTCAAGATGATGGTAGCTCTTAATTTTTATGTATTTGGCTCCTTTCAGGCTGCTGCTAGAGATATAAGCAACATCCCTCAGTTTGCAATGCATTGCTGTGTAAGGGAGGACACTGCCACTCTACAAAGAGAAACACTTTCACCTCATTTCCCCTTGAGATAGGCAAACAGAGCCAGCACAAAGTTTTGCACAGATTGCAGATCAATGGTGCAGGGTGCCACTGACTGCATACACATTACCTTACATGTGCCTCATGAGAACTCAGCCATTTTCATGAACCATAAGGGACTTCACTCCTTCAATGTGCAGCTGGTGTGCAACCACAGGCAACACATTATGCAGGCCAATGCCCAGCATCCTGACAGCAGTCACAATTTGTCATTCTATGTTAGTCCTCTGTGCCAGCTGTATTTCAACAACCATGGAAGTAAATGGGCCACAAAATTTACACCCTCATGACATGGCTCATGAGTCTGGTCAAGAACCCATGCACAACGGAACAGCAGATCTAAAATGAGAGCCCTGCTCCACAAGGAAGATTAAGAGCACATCATAATCAACCTCAAGGAACAGGTCCACTGCCTAGACCACTCTGAAGGAGCCCTCTAGTACTCAGTTGAGTCGCTATCAAGATTTGTGTTAAAATGTTGCATGTTGCACAATCTGGGCATCATAAGGCAAAAAGCTGAACAGTTCAATGAAGGGACGGGTAAGGAAATCCATCGGGAAATATAGGAACAGGAAGGGAAGAGAAGCTACAACATTGAGAGCCCCGTTCTGCCCCAGTTCTACGCAACAGATTATTCATGAGTGATACCAGTGACCTCAACCATGCATCCCTATTCTCTAACACTCCCAAGCTTCTTTCCTCCATCACATTATCCTATGTCCACAGACATAAAAATGCTATTTTAGATCTAGTATTTGCAATGAGGCAGGGTTAATTAATAATCTCATAGCAAAAGATCTGATGGGAAAAGGAATCATAATACAACTGAATTCCATATTAAATTTGAAAGTGATATACTCCAGCCACAGTCAAGAATTTTAAACTTAAACAAAGCCAATTACATAGGTATGAGGGGAAAGCAGGCTAAGGCTGATTAGGTAACTAGATTAAAAGGTACGGCAATAAATAAAGTGGGAAACATTTGAAGAAACAATTCAAAATATTCAACAAAAATACATTCCATTGAAAAGCAAAAACTCATCCGTGACTCACTAAGGAAGTTAGGACAGTATTAGATCAAAAGAAGAGCCTTATAATGTGGTAAAGGATGGTGGTAAGTCTGAGGATTGGGAATGTTTTAGAAACAAGCAAAACGCCACCAAAATATTAACAAAGTAAAAAAATTAAAATGTGTGGATAAATTCGCCAGGAATATAAAAATAAATATAAGTATAAAAATCGATTATAAGAGCTCTTATAAATATATAAAAAGGAGAGTAGCTAAAATAAACTTTGATCCCTTAGAGGCAGAGACAGAAGACATTGTCACAAGGAATGCGGAAATGGCAGAGACAATGAATAAATATTTGTGTCTGTCTTCACTGTAGAAGACACAAATTGCACACTAGAAATAGAGTGTACTATAGGAACCTGTTGGAGAAGTTACTAAAAATTCTCTTAAGCTGAATGAAAACAAGACAAAAGAATTAGTTACAGAGTTTAGGAAAAAGCCAGTTAATGATATTGTTTCTGTGAAGATTCATGATGTGGACATTAAAATGGTTACTAACAACAAGTGTCTAGTTGTCAAAGTACATGATAAGCTGAATTGGAGGGAACAGTGCACAGATGTGGTGACCATGGGACATACAGGATTATACTACCTCAGAAAATTAATACCCTTTCAAGTAGATCCTACAACCATGAAACTCTTCTCAGCAGCTCTATTGAGAGTGATATCCTTTTTGGATGTCTCACTTGGTTTTGTTGTCCTTGGAAAGCAGGCTCTTTAAGGGTACAGAGATTACTGAACCAGGCAAGAAAGGTATTTAATGAGCAGATTTTTCTTGACAAAATCTGCTCTTGATGAACATTGACGAAAGTAAAGAGTGTCATGAACAATGAGACTCACCCCTTGCTTCAGTATTACTGTTGGTTGTGTTCAGGGAAAAGGCTACAATCCCTCAGATGCAGGACAAATTGGTTCCTGAACTCATTTGCGCCCTTCCCTATAACAGGAATTTGATGCATGGATGAGGATATGAACTCATCGTGGGACTCACTGATTATTTTAATATATTGGAATAGTTTTTAATTTAAATTTGAATTAATGTTAGTTCTCTGTGATAGGGTAATTTTCTTTAATTGTTATCATTCGTTTATATGTAATTTTTTAATGAACGAGCAATGTTACCCAAAATGCATCTCCATCTAGGCAATGAAGTGAAATTGAAATTATAATTAACCAAGGTGCTAAAAAGAGTGAGAACTTAAGGTCATTAATATCAGGTAAAGAAAAAGTATTTTAGTATTAATTTCAAAAGTAATAGGCTAGAATTTTCCCGTCGGCGATTTGGGGGCGGTGCCCACTCGCCGACGGGAAAATGATGCGGGATGACGTCGGGAGGAATCCCTGAAGTCATCCCGGTCCCTTTAAATTTTTAGGAAGACGGGCGGACAGCGAAATCAGCTGTCCCCCCGCCGACCTGTCAATGGCCAATTAAGGCCATTGACAGGCTCATTAAGATAGTTAAAGACCTGCCCGTCCAACCTTAAGGCTGGCGGGCAGGCCAGGAGCCCCAGCGGGCTCCTGATAAAGCATAAAACCTCAACCACTGGCAGGATGAGGTTTCATGTCTGTTTTTAAAAAGTGTAATATAGTTTATGTTGTTTTTATTGACATGTCCCATCTCGTGTGACATTGTCACATGAGGGGGACAAGTTAATAATATTTTTATTTTTCTATTTTTTAACTTTTGTGCACTGTCACTAATCTCCCTGAGACAGCACTTAGTCTCAGGAAGCAGTGCACACTTTCGCGCACTTTGACAGCTGAGGATTCCCTCCCCATCCCCCCCCCGCCTCCCGGCCCCGCACAGCAAGCGCGTAACGCTTCCTGTCGGGAAGGCCGCTGGGTGGGCCTTAATTGACCCGCCCACTCAAAATGGCGGCGGGCCCCGTTTCGGTGGCGGGGGTCGGCTGTCCACCTGCCGCCAAGTGGGTGGGGTGGGGCTCGCCTGCCCACCAGGGGCGAAATTCTGCCCATAATTTCAGTTTTTGGAGCAGTTATTTTACAAACTATTTTTGGTGTCATTTATTGAGGGATAAATGTTGATCAAGACACTTTGAAATCTCCATGGGATCATTTACATCCACCTTGGAGAGCGGTCAGGTGCAAGGTTTAACATCTCTTCCAAAAGACAGCACCTCCAACATTGCAGCCCTGCCCCAATACCGCATTGAAAAGCTAGCCTGGGGTATGTGCTCAAGTCTCTGGAGTGGGGCTTGAGGCCTATGACCTTCTGACTCAAGCAAGAGCCAAGGCTGACTGTAATAGGTAAGATATCTAAAAAGAGAAAATCCAGGTCAATATTTTGGGTTAAGACACACAATTCATCAGAACAGTTTGATGCGTCAACGTGTTTTTGCTCTTTTTAGATGCTGTCGGCCTGGTGTGTATTACCAGCATTTCTATTTTTCATTTTAGTTTTCCCTATTTACCTTGAAAGATCTTTACTGGCATAACAGATCTTATTTCAGAAACTCAGCCCATTTATTATTAATATTGTTGTAAAGGAACATCATCTTTGTGAGATCATATTTTGACTTTAGGACTGCTACAATGTTAAAAATGTAATAAGTCAGCCAATGGAAAAAGGCCAGTTTTTACAACAGTGAAAAATATCACACCATCATGCGCAATAGCCTTCAATCAAATCAAATCATCCTATGGGTCTTCTATCAAAAGCAACAGGATTCTACGAGGGCAGCAATTTCATGGTTAAGAGATAAATTACTGGAATTTGATTTTGTAACTCTTCCAAAGAACATCGAGAGTCAAATGGACAAAGATAGCAGTCTTCATCTGGCTGATTGAGTCAGCATCATTGCTTCCTGTATTAAGCAGCTTGTCAGACAGACAATAACTGCTGCCAAATGAACAACAAAACAAAAAACTCTTGACGTGTTCCATCATGGCCAGACATCAGCGATTGAATAAATCTACAGCCTGCACAATTTGCATGAGTACACTTTGTCCTCAGAATGCACTTCAAGAACAGCCGAGAGTTTCATTATGTATTTGATACCACTGTCTGTCTTACGTCAAAAGATAAAGTCAACAACGAAGCAGTCCTTTCTAGGGCAGACGTGCCAAGCATGTTAGTGCTAATCAAGCAATTGGCCACCATGATAACATATGACCTCAGGAGATCCAGAGCAGGCACCAGAGCCTGCAAAGATCACCCTGCACCACCAGCATGGGACAAATTCATGAGTGGCACTAGTGCCAGACTTTGCCTTTTCAGAATCGGCCTGTTTAGCCATCAAACAAAGTGCAGCAGATGATCTCATCTGACCTCACCAAAATTCTGAGGTCGCATTTCCATCGTTCCTTGCAGATGGAAGGATGCCAACCAACCATCTGTTTGGAGTGATGATTTTGGAGACCACAATACATTTCATAATGAGATATTTGGATTCTCATTAACACTATGAGGAACAATACATCATGGGGTAGCAGCAATGTTACTTCCCCTTCACTCTAATGAAGATGTGAACTTTTTAAAAATACACAAATTACTGGCAATAATAGGTAATTAAAAACTAACTAGTTAATGCTATATTATTTCAAACTGACAGTTGAAGCGATGCTCGGACATTTACAAAATATTCTCTTTGCCAAACAGGAAATGTGTACCAAAAACAATGTAATTATGAATATTGTAAATCACAGCATATAAGTAGACCCATCATATAAGACAACCCCAAAAATCATGTTTTTGCCAATACTTGACACATAAGTCAAAAACCCCCACCCACCTTCGCCCTTTTTTGGTAATAAATTTCCTCAGTCTGCCTGGATTATCTAACGTTTCGAAAACATCATTTCCCAATTCCCACCCAACTGAGGCAAATCCACAAAATCTAGATGAAAACGATAGAAAGAAAGCTGCCTTTCCACAACCTCAAAATAATTTTAACAACAAATTAAAGTAGCCTTGTCTCCCTTCAGATACCGGTAATCGTTTTCAGATCAGAGCTCCCCTATTCCTTTTGAATTACTTTTCTCAAAGGGTCGTGATTCTGTGGAATTCACAACCTCAGAGTGCAGTGGATGCTGGAACGCTGAATACATTTAAGGGGGGGGGATAGACAGATTTTTAATTAGTAACGGGTTGAAAGGTTATGGGGAGAAGGCGGGAAATTGGAGTTGAGGCCGAAATGAGATCAGCCATGATTGTATTGAATGGCGGGGCAGGCTCGAGGGGCTGAATTGCCTACTCCTGCTCCTAGTTCTTATGTTTTAAGAATTCCTCCTGGTTGCTGTCAACTAACTCCTAGTTGAAATCAGAAAAGGCCAGTGGGTTGTTAAACTAAAGCCGGTTTTCCAGCAAGGGCAACTTGGCCGTGGATGCTCCGTCCTACTGGCCACTGACCGAAGCCAAGGAGCTGGCCTCACCAGGCAGGTCCACCCGTCCAAGGTGTTGGGGGTGTGAGGCAGCCTCTCATTCCATCCCGGGACTCCGACTCACTGTCTCTTAAATCTATCTATCGCAAGGCACCATAACAAACTGCATTTATCAAATAAAATGTTGAAGTTATTCTACGTCCCCAAAAAGAGTAGAGATTGGCGCATTGGGCAATTGTTCTGTGTTTGATTATGTGAGATGCTCACTGTTACGATTAGCTAAGCTTGGGTGTGGACTCAGAGAAAAGTAAACAATGCAGAAAGCTAGCTGCTGAAAGCTGCTGAATGCATGAGAGAGCAGACATTTTAAAGCAGTGTGAATAAAACCTGTTACACACATAGAAACTGGTGTCTCATCTCGGTATAGCTCCAAGGTATAAAATGTACAATAAAATGGTGACAAGAATGGTGGAGGAAATTTTAAATTTACTCGCTCTTGCACTATTTCTTTCTTTGCCGGGAGATCCACGCATGCCATAAGATAGATGGATTTTGGGGTTCATGACCTATTTGCTCGCTCAAGGGATGGACAGTGCAGATGTAACAGCAATTCGCAAGAAGGCGATAGTCATATATTGTCTTGAAGCAGAAATCCAGCTCACAGAAGAAACTTAATACGGCAGTAAATGCTTTTAGAAAATACTTTAGGCCAAAGAAGAGTATCATGATCGAACTATACATATTTCACCAGAGATGCCAGGGAAATGGTGGGCCCATTAAACAATTATGTAGCAGCATTGTGGCAACTGGCTTCTACATATAAATTTGGCACACTAACCAGTGAACTAATTTGTGACTAATTAATTGAAAAGACATCAATTCCACGAATTTCACCTCATGGGGGATGATGATTTAACCTTGGAAAAAGCCACGACCTTGGCAGTCCAAATCAAATGTGCCATGTTTGATTCAAACAAGTTACACAGAAATGCACCCTTAGACTCAGGATAACAGACACAGCTTATCCAAGCAGCTAAAGTGCAATGGTTACAAAGAAACCTCAACAGTCTTATCAACATGCGCCTTATCATGTTCATATACCTTCAAAACCATGTTTAAATTGTGGAGGTGCTCATCAATTCACGCGGTATGTCCAGCTCAAGGAAAAAAATGCAACTCATGCTTAAAATGGAACCACTTCTCAAAGGTGCACAGGGCAAAGAAGACAACATCATTGGTTTGGCAAGTGCAGGAGTCTGTTCCTGAGAATGAGGCACAGCATCTATATTTCATCACAAACAGTAAAGCACCGGGTCATTTTATCGATTGCTGAGTCGAGATGGAGCAAATTTAATTGTCGCTTCTCATTGATGTTGGCACAAAAGCATCTGTTTTGAGTGACAAATTCTACCATTGCTATTTTTCACAACATTCTCTCACACCTGCAACTAAAACTCTTCAAGCTTATGTTGACTCAATTATTTAAGTTTTGGGAATGATCACAGTTCCAGTAGTCTGCAAAAACATCACCCTAGACAGGTTCATGTTCTACGTAGCCAAAGGCAGAAGTCTTATGGGGGTAAACCTTTTCGATAGCTTTGATTCAAACATGAAGACTCCATCAGAGCACACATTAACATCAAAAACAGAATTACCTGGAAAAACTCAGCAGGTCTGGCAGCATCGGCGGAGAAGAAAAGAGTTGACGTTTCGAGTCCTCATGACCCTTCAACAGAACTGAGTAATATTAGGAGAGGGGTGAAATATAAGCTGGTTTAAGGTGGGGGGAGAGAAGTTGGGGGGGGGTGGTTGGTTGTAGGGACAAGCAAGCAGTGATAGGAGCAGATCTGCTCCTATCACTGCTTGCTTGTCCCTACAACCACCCACCCCCACCCAACTTAAACCAGTTTATATTTCACCCCTCTCCTAATATTACTCAGTTCTGTTGAAAGGTCATAAGGACTCGAAACGTCAACTCTTTTCTTCTCCGCCGATGCTGCCAGACCTGCTGAGTTTTTCCAAGTAATTCTGTTTTTGATTTGGATTTCCAGCATCCGCAGTTTTTTGTTTTTAGCACACATTAACACGATTGATGACGCAAACTGATCTCCTTCCTTATTTACCAAATTTGGGGAGATTAAGGGATATTGTCATGTGTCTTGCATCGACACATCAATTTTTTTTTAAAATTCGTTCACGGGATGTGGGCACCACTGGCTAGGCCAGCATTTATTGCTCATCCCTAATTGTCCTTGAGAAGGTGATGGTGAGCTGCCTTCTTGAACCACTGTAGTCCATGTGGTGTAGGAACACCCACAGTGCTGTTAGGAAGGGAGTTCCAGGATTTTGACCCAGCGAGAGTGAAGGAACAGCAATAAAGCTCCAAGTCAGGATGGTGAGTGACTTGGAGGTGAAATTGCAGGTGATAGTGTTCCCATGCATCCATTTTCCTTGTCCTTCTAGGCGGTAGAGGTCGCAGGTTTGGAAGGTGCTGTCAAAGAAGCTTTGGTAAGTTGCGGCAGTGCATCTTCTAGATGGTACACAAAGCTGCCACTGTTCATCGGTGGTGGAGGGAGTGAATGTATATTGTGGTAGATGGGGTGCCAATCAAGCGGGCTGCATTGTCCTGGATGGTGTCGAGTTGAGTGTTAATGGAGCTGCACTTATCCAGGCATGTGGAGAGTATTGCATCATATTTCTAACTTGTGTCTTGTAGATGGTGGACAGGCTTTGGGGAGTCAGGTGGTGAGTTACTCATTGCAGAATTCCCAGCCTTTAACCTGCTCTTGTAGTCACAGTATTTATATGGCTGGCCCAGTTCAGTTTCTGGTCAATGGTAACCCCCCCCACAGGATGTTGATAGTGAGGGATTCAGCGATGGTAATGCCATTGAATGTCAAGGGGAGATGGTTAGATTCCCCCTCGTTGGAGATGGTCATTGCCTGGCACTTGTGTGTCACAACTCTTACTTTCCACTTATCAGCCCAAGCTTCAATGGTGTCCTGCATATGGGCAAAGACTGCTTCAGTATCAGAGGAGTCGCAAGTGGTTCTGGACATTGTGCAATCATCTGCGAACATCCCCACTTCTGACCTTATGATGGAAGGAAGGTCATTGATGAAGCAGTTGAAGATGATCGGGACTAGGACATTACCCTGACGAACTCCTGCAGCAACTTTGCACCAGTTCCCAAAATTTGAAACAGCTGCCATTTTCAATCTGGGTCAAAGTATCATAGGAGCTTAAATGACTAGAAGCAGACAGCATCATTGAGCAAATCAGCTCATCGTTGGGGATATCAAACCTAGTCACTGCAGATTATAAAAATGACAAATTTAGACTACGGGTGGAAACCCCCCAGATTTGCACAAAGTGTGGTAACGGGCAGGGAAAAAGTTGTGTTATCCGCTGGCTGCGATGGTGAGTTTATGTGCCATATCATCCCATTCCCGCCTCATTAATTATGCAGCCACAGGAAACACGCTGTATCATTGGCGGGTGGTCTCCAATTTGCCAGTCACCCCGTTACCTCGCTGCTTCCTGACGCAGGGCGCCATATTTAAACTGCAGCCACTCGCACAGTTCTCAATACCTGCAGCCCAAGACTACTCCGGTGAAGACATGGACCCAAAAGCCAAGAAGAGTGCAGACCCCCAATTCAGTGACGTATCCCTGGGATGCTTTCTGGATGCTGTGGAGGCCCATTGCAATGTGCTTCACCTCTACTTTGGTTGCAGGAAGCCCATCAGCCTCACCACTCCAGGTTTGGGAGGTGGTGGCGGAGGTGGTCAGTGCCAATGCTGCACACTAGAGGTCAGCTATCCAGTGCAGCCAGGGTAAGGTAACCATCTTATCACTCTAAACTCACACACTCGCAAGCTCATCACACATTCACTGGCATCACCACTCGCTCTCTCACATACACCCTCAAATCTTCATCTGGCCTCATCTCCTCTGGAGTCTGCCTCCTCAGCCCTCACCATCTTGAGGCCACTCGCACAGATCAGCACATGCCCCTACACACACACCCTGGGATACCTTCCTTCCTCAGTACAGCCCTAGCCCTGCAGCCGTTGAAAAGCCACACCCAACCTACGGCTGGCCTGGTAGGTAGAGACCTGCCCGTGAGCCTCCCTAAAAATGATGTGGTGCTGCCTGCGAAGCCTGGCACTGATGACCGTGAGCGCAGCCCGAAGCAAAGTAGGCAAACAAACCTCAAAGTCCCAAGCGAAGTGCAGCTCCCCAGGCGCATGTTGCTTATTTACAGTTGGGAAACACTTTGGCATGTGCCCTGATGTTCCAGTGTGGGAGGATGATTCCAGTGAGCAGGACGTATAATTAGATGCAAATGTATTAAAATGACATTCCCGACGTGCGGTGGTGGGAAATGTGGCCTGCCATTGACCAATGGAGCAGACCAATCTTTGGCTTTCTCGCCGTATTGTTTCCCTCCTCACCCCCGCAGTCCGCCATGATGCCCAATGCAAATGGGGCTGGAAAATACCGGTCTATGTGTCGCCCTTAAGACAATCAACAAAGCTATCCAAGAACTATTGGCATCATTTCATAACTCCACTGTCTTCACAAAGCTTGATATGCAATAGAGCTATCTTCAGATACCACTAGCACAGCAAAGCCAATATCTTGCAGCTTTTGTTACTCATGAAGCTGATTTTAAGTGCCACAGAATGCCCTGTGGATCTCACACATTCCAGAAGATTGTTTCTTCAGTCTTGTCAGATGTTGAGAAAATGCTCAACCTACCTGATGACGTTGTGGACCGAGGAAGAGAAAAAGCAGAACTCGACTCGCACAACACAAGCTGATGCTCATCAAGGACACATGCACATTCACGGCATCTGAGATTCTCTTTCTAGGGTACAGAGTGACAGCAGCTGGAGTAAAGCCTACAAATGACAATATCAAAGCCATTCATGTGCCTCTGACCCCGTTTAATTTGAAAGAGTTGGCATCATTCCTTGGCACTATCAACTTTTATCACAAATTTGGTCCTAAGTGTGCAGAAATTGCAGAGCCTCTTTAGAAGCTACTGTGCAAAGATGCACAATGGGATTGGACAATCGCACAGCAAACAGCGTTTGATACATTATGGTGAAAATGCATTTTCGCCAGTCCTAGTACATTTCAACCCACGTATGGAAACGTATGTCAGAACAGATGAGTCAGGAAATATAATTGAAGCTGTATTCCCAAAGTGCAATGAAGGAAGCGACCACCCAATCACTTATGCGCCACGCCCATTGTTGGAAACTGAACACAAATAGTCTACTGGAGAGCGGGAAGCACTAGCCTAATTCTTGTGAATATTGGCACATGTATCTCTATGGTACAAAACTCACTCTATACCAATCACCAAGTGCTGCCTACATTGTTAGCCATGTCAGGATCTGGTCATTGACCCCTACGCATCTACAGATGGTCAGGTTGGCTTCCTCAGTACAACTTTGAGGTTGAGTATCTTGCAGGTTTGCACAACCCAAGTTGGTCATGCAGAATCACAACCTCAAATTCATAGATTATCAAAGACCTTTATATCTCAAAGACTATGAGACTATGACAAGCTGAACTCTAGGAAATGACTCAATGTAGATATGTTTGTTGTTCAGGGTGGTTTAATTTAAAATATAGTGTTTAGTTTTACGCAGGGAAAACGTAATATTTAATTGTTATGTGTTTGACTATGTGAGTCAGTTTACTATTGATGGTCACTGTGCTTGATTAGTTGCGCCTGGCTGTGGACTCAGAGTAAAGTAAACTAACTGTACAAGTTGCTGGAATATCAAGTTATAAACATGAAACAGGATTTTAAAGCACTGTGAATAAAACCTGTTACATACACAGAAACATAGGCACATAGGTGTGCCATCTCTGTATAGCTCCAAGATATAAAAATACAACATTCAGCCTTGCCACCTTCTCACGTAATATTACGCAAGTGTACAGATTTTCAGGTGTCTCCCAATGGAGACAAGTTCAAGTATTTATATTCCTTATTGCTGCCTAGCTTGACACATTTTAGACTTGCGGTATAAATCAACCCGTTTTTGGTAGAATTTTCCAAGCTTCGAATGTGGACCTATATGCCGACATCTACGGTAAGATATAGACCTGGTCACATATAAAAGCAGCATCTCCCCAATGCACCAATATACTCTTCTTCAACTGGTCTTTCAGCAGTCAACCGATAACTCTCATGGGCAAACCAAATGTCATATTTCTGTTCTTTTTCTTTTCTCTTTCCCTCCGCCCCTGCCCCCACACAATATATTTTTTCACTCCTTCAGCACTGGGCATGTTCTTCCAACCAAGGCAAGCTCAAAGCAAGCCTCTCAGCAGTGCTGAAAGTGGAGCCACTTGACTCAGGTAATGGAGAAGTTTACACTAAAATCTGAATGGGCAGCAACGCAAGAAACATTTTTTGTTATTAAATGGTAGAGAGGGGGAATGGGTAGAAAACACTGACGTTTGGCTTATTTTAAAGCAGTAAATCTTAGTAAAAACTTGAAACATGTTGATAAAACACCTCTTATTCACACTCTTAATGCGGGTGTTATGAATAGGCTGATAGTTCTGCTAGAATCGCAGACAAAGAAAGGACATGCAAATTTATTAAGCATCTTCTGCTAATATCACCAAAGGTAATTTCTAAACCTAACTAATGCAAATGAAGAATTTAATCTTTCAACTCCATGCAAATGGCCCAATAATTGAAGCTTCATGACATCAGATATCTTTTTAGAAGCAATAAATTCATAATGAGAACACCTGATCAAGAATTTATTCCAGTTCAACTGCCCACAGATTTATTATTTTGATTAGGCTTTGTTCTACTTACTACTTGTCCTTGTTCTGATAGTAACTGGAGTTTGAGGTCACAGGTACTCCGCTGCCACGAATAGCATGAAAGACTGTTGGAGAGGATGCAGGATAATGACCAGGACGAATAGGTTTGGCTAAAATGAAAGAAGAAGATTCAATTAGATTAACTTCTATCCAAATGTGTGCACCTGATCGGAAATGTCACGGACAGAATTTTATGGGCCACCGCCAGTGGGCCTGCAGTTGGTGGGGCCATAAATTCTCTGGGTGGGCTTCCCAATGCTCTCCCACCCGCCTCAATCCGGCTGCAATTTTACGGGGGGTGGGGGATGGATGGTGGAAGGGACGGGAGAGGCCTAGGGTGACCAACCTGTCCTCGCCTCAATTGAGGCCCTTAAGTGGCCAATTAAGGGCCGCTTCCTGCCCAGTCTCAATTCTGAAGCAGGCAGGAGGAGGTTAGGGACTGGGAGAAGTCCGTCAGCTAACCCTGCTCAGGCCTTAAGCTGGAAGGAGGGGGCCCCTCCATCACTGATCCCCTTTACCGATCGGTGACCCTGCCAACCCCCACCCAAGGTCTCTTGCCCCCACCCCCTGCATAACACCCCACCACCCCCTGCCTCCCCCTCCTCGCCCCACCATCCCAGTGCTTTCTCAGCCCCAGGCCTCTCCATCAAGGACCTAACCCCACTCTCCCCTGCCCATGGCCATCTCTCCCATCACCACCATGATGCCCCCTTTACTTACCTCCATCCTGGCTTGGGTACTGACAGGTGAGACTTCTTGGAGTTCCAGTAGTGGCCACCGTTCCTGGTGGTGCTGTTGGAGTTATAGAGCTGCTGACCAATCAGATTGGCCGGCAGCTGTCTGAGGTGGCACTTCCTCCCAAGTGAGGGGTGGAAGTCCCACCTCCAGCCGTTAAATGGCTGTGGAGCAGCCAACATCGGCAGGGATGTGTTCCCCGTTGACTGTACAGGTGGTCGGCCAGGAAACGCCGCCACCTATTAAATTCTGCACTATATTTCTCCAGATACCCAGGGGGCTTCTGAAGCCTGCCACTCTGGTGAAAGTCCCGCAAGGTCTGATCTTGAGCCTTTCGATAGGACCAGGCGGGCGTCTTGGCCCATGTCCTTTACCAGGCCCCACCAAATGGCCAACAGTGGAAACAGACGTCGGATTTCCACTCATGCCACTTGGCAGCCTCTTTTGGCCTCTGTTTGATCCCGTTTTGCGACTGCAAAATCCAGGCCTGGGTATCCAATTACGTGGGAAGGTGGTTTGGCCGATCGAGGGGAAGGTTTTCAGGGTATCTTGGTAGCTCAGGGTGGGGGGGCATTCCTGCTCCTCCCGGCCCACAGGCTGGGCTAGAAAGGCACTTAGGTGTTCCATTCAGCCGTTCTCAGCTCCTTTCAGCTGTCAGGTTTCACAAAGCTCAGAGAACCTGGCCTCCAAAATTTAAATTGGGAAAAGGTTAAATTTGAGGTATATAACCTCGTTAAATTATGTCAAGGACAGATCCATCTCTGGGGAGCAGATTAGTTACATGCATCCCAACAGAACTTGGTTAAAACTGGAAGTGAGCATGTTGGAACTGGGTTTGCCTTTTTTAAAAAAATTTTAACGTTTCCTTCACCGCCCATTCTGCATTAATATTACCCTCACTTTTCCTTGACTCAGAGGATGAAAATGTAACTGGATGGAGCTGTGTTGAAAATAATTCCTGCTTTCAATATTTTGAACAACTCTCACCTCTTCAAAACCCACGTCTGTCCAAAACTTGATGAATTCTTGGATGCTTTTTCAACACTTCTTTCTTGTGGAGTTTACAAGAAAAACCTGCTAGCCAATCTACTTCACAGTCCATAGTCAGTGCTGTTTTTTGCTCATTAAGTTCCAAATACACCATCCTACATGCAGTTCCTCCTCCCTAAACCCCCACTCTTTTATATTCAAGGCTCAGTGCATTTCAACTCCAACTCACTCTTTGTCACAATATCAAAACTCTAGAGCTTTCTACCTATGACCTTTTTTTTTCCAAATTTGGTCTCAGGATGTGGGTGACGTTGGCAAGGCCACACTTTTTACCCAGGCCTAGTTGCCTGGAAAATATAGTGAGGGGGACATTTTCTCTAAACCTAAATTTTAGCCCTTAGCTTCTCAAATAAAAATACTGACCACAGTCTTGGATGTCAGCAGAAAGAGAGCCAGGATTACCTCTCTGAACAATTGTTAGATCCGATTCTCTAGCTGGGTGCCACTGGATAGGGAGTGGCACTTGCAAGGAGCGTTCATTAGAGAATTGTGTACGTGTGCTGCCTGATATTCCTTCCAGCAATTTAAATGAAAGGAACTTCAGACCCATAATTTCCTGTACTTTCTGCGGGAATCATCCCTAAGGGAATCAGTTCTATCATTCTACCCAACTCAAATGAAACCAGGATGATTGAAGTTGGTATTGTAGTTGAACTACAGCTCATGTCATCATTAAAAGATTGAAAATTCTCCTTTGCTGCAAGTTCACAAGGAACCAAAGGGCAATTGCATTGCTTCCCATTTACAAGAGAACTCAAGTCCATGCCTTTATGGCATACCTGCCTTTGGATCAACTTAACTTCTAATCAAGGTCCACAATGATGAATCTTACATTCCTATATAAATATAATTTCAGCATCTTGATTTGTGAATGGGGCCACAACCACATTTCTCAAGTGGTTTGTATACAAACATCACTCCCATACTTGCAAGGTTCCATCTGTGTCCGAGAGGATCAATTTCAAACTCCTCAGCTTCAACTCTCTCCATGGTCTCATTCCAAATTAATCAAACAAACTTTTCCACAAGTCCCAGTCTGCATCTTTCCTCCGTTCCACATTCAGACTCACTCTTTTCATCATTATCCACACATTGTCTGTAATAGTCTCACCAAACCACTTCACCTTGTTCAATCCAACACCACTTAAAAAAAAAATCTCCTAAAAACTCATCACTCTAACTGCATGCTCAGTCTTCTCCACTACCAACTTTCTCCTCTCTCCTGCCCAATATCCACCTCCCTACTTTGTAAAGCTTTTATGAGAGGCGCACTATTTAAATCTAAGTTGTTACTATCGTACTCATACTGCACAGTCAGGAACAATGAGTTTTTGTTCACAAACCTGGGGAGCAGCTTTGCTTTACTGGCACCCTTAGCTTTAATAAGCTCTCTTTAGGCAAACTTGCAGAGCCCACATGCGTAACACAGGTGACTGAAAGCAGCAACGACCCTCACCAATCTGAGCTGAATGTGCCCGCTTGGCCATGTTTTTGGCTCGTACTGCTTCCTTGATTCGATCAACCTCCTGATGGTAACGTTTGCGGTCCCTCATGGCACTCTCCTTGGCTTCCTTCAGTGCACTCTCCAGTGCTTTAACTCTCTCAGCTGTAGCCCGAAGTCGTTTTTCCAGCTTAGGAAGCTCACAACGAAGATCTGCATTGTCACGAACCAGCTGGAAGAAAAAAAGAACTAAGTGAGCGACAATGCACCACAGGACAACTGGGGGGAATGCTTGACTTTGGCTAATGGTGTCAAATAGGCAATATTACATCAACCTCCCATAACATATCTCTCCTGACTTTCATTTCCGGTCAATAAAAACCAGGAGGGATGTTTATCTGGCAGCTAACCCAACATTGGACTCTTACCCCCAACAACATAAAGAACAGAAATACTGGAATAGGATAATGCACAATAAACCAGTAGATGTTAATGGAGTTGGGAATATTGATCCAAAATTTTATTTGGCAGGATCTAAGCAGACAAAATAATGGTCAATGCTCTGCAGAATTTGTATGCCCCCACTTCCATTTTAAGTTTTTTCATGAACTCTCACTGACACAAGTGGAAATTTTTGGCAAACATTTAGCAGTACAAGAAATGCATTAATGGCATAATCCGCCTGCACCTTAGAGGATATATATAGTTTAGGTAACAAAAAATGCAGAAAGACAAAAGGCAATAAGAAAGTAATTACACTTCACAACCATATTTCTTATAAATCCTGCGCTACATTTGCATTGCACTGTATTCAATCCATCTCTCCCATACCCACCCACTCCTTACAAAACTGGTCAGACACTCCCAGAAATGATGACAACACTGCAGAATCCATGAGAATTGCAGTCTAATACTGTATTATTTGATTGTGGAAAACAACAAGAATTGTTTGCAAATTCTTTCAATACACTTCCAGTCAGTTTGGGTGTAAAGGTTATCAGATGCACCAAGGGTGAATGTCACTTAAAAAGCACGGCACATGCACCCATTCCCAGAGTCAATAAAAGATACAAATAAACTACTCAATTCTCACAAAGACCACAATCTATTTATTCCTTGTCTTTACTTTCAGCGAAAACAAGAATGATTTGATGATTTTTCTGTCATGACGTTAAACTTAGCTTTTCTCAGTTAGCATCGCCAGTGACACAAATACCAAAGGTAAGGTTCAGGCACCAGTTCTTGTAGGATTAATGGATGCTCTGCTACCTGGACAATACAGAGCTCCCAAACTGATGCCAACATTGTTCAGGGAATTATGCATTGCTCTTTTAACACACAAAATGCCATTAGCACTTTGGTGTCAACACTAACATTTAGTAGATAGCAATATAGAGAATCCAAAGTTTCAAAAGGTTCACTTTACAGGTTCTATTAGTAGATAAAATGGAGTCCAAGGATAGGAACATAGAAACAGGAGCAGGCCAGTTGACTCCTCAAGCCTGTTCCGCCGCTATTCAATGAGTTCAGGGCTGTTCTGTGACCTAATTCAATATACAAACTCTATTATCACAATCCATATAAAAAACAGTTCATAAATGACACCATCCTCGAGGTCACCCTTGTCATCAACTGAACAGGACAAAGTTTTGTAGGTCAGCTCAGTGGGATGGGGCAGAATGCTGCATTTTATTTCATGCCAACATTTTCAGGATCTTGGAATGGTGGCTTGCCAACAAACAAGGGCACAGTTATAACAGGAAAAGCATGTACTGGGGACACATTAAACAGGGGAGCAGAGATGCGAATTTTACTAATAGGGGTCATACCCTCAAGTTAGAAATCAGCTGACTAAACAATAGACATATTTTACTCCACATCACAGTGAACAAATTCAGAAGGCACTAAACAAGTAATCTACAAGAGGACAGAGTTAAAACTAAAAAATGGCTTTGAGCTAAAGACTCACTTCAAGAAGGCAGGTGTCTGACTGGAATTGTCAATATGGCTGCTTTATGGGGAGGAATCTGACAGTGAAGAAGATTGGTTGATATGTTTGAACAGACAAAATCAGTGAGAAATAAGTAAGTAGGAAAAGGGAGGTCAGAAAGATCCAAGTTCAATAAAAGTGAACAACTGTGATGAAATTTCAATGCAGACTTTGTAAGTCCTTGGCTACATAAAACGGAAATATCAGTTTTGGAAGTTATCAGGGAAGTTGTTAAGAAGCAGTTGTAGCAGGATTGAGGTCAACATTTTAACTCACTTGAAACAACATCTATCACAGTAATTTGATGCCTGAGAGCCTTGCCTATCGGAAGGAAATGACAGTACAGACAAAAGATAGAGCCTTCTCTATCAAAATGGGAGTTAGATATTTGAAAGGTTTGAAAATCGTGAGGGTGTTGAATGTTGAAATAACAAACTATTTTCCAACTTGAACTGAATTTTGGCACAAGTCATCTTCATACCTGCTTGTGAACTTTTGTAAGCTGCTCCAGGTTGTTCTCAAGAAAGGATATTTTCTGTTTCTGTGCAGCACTCCCCCCTCCATCATCGGAGTCCAGTTCACTGCTCTGAGGATAGGCAAAGCAAAATTATCAATTCGTGAGCAGTCTCAAAGCTTGTGACTGGAAGGAATCAATCAAAACGATGGTTCCATCTTTCTGACAGAGATTTACCAGTGGTGTTCATTCAGAAACAAATGAAGGCACCATCTGTGTTTAGGAATAAGATCAGCATTCTTCCTTTGAGTGAGATGTATCCATTTATACTTTTGCTGCGTGTTTGAGGTAGTTCGGTGTAATGAGGAATCTACTGCAACCAAATGTCAAAGTAAAACTCCCATTGTTTGGGAGTTGAGAGAGGTATGGGGATACCAAGTGAGATACAGGAACTCAAAACTCAATATTTTTGTTGAGGAGGTCAAACGATACCTTTGAATACATGGGTTTAAGATAAGATATTATCTGGCCCATCTACAGACCATCCACCTAAGAGTTTACTTCACTCATTTAACTAAAGGGAAATTTAGAGGGGGGGTCACTGAGAGTCACCCACATGCCCTTTCCTTCGAACCCTATCTCCCCTGTTCATTGGTGACCCCCTCCTCCACTGACCCCCATCCCACCCTCACTTACCTTTCTCCAGGGATCCCTGGTGAACATCCAAGTGTATTACCGGCAGCAGCCATCACTCCCGGTGGTGGTGCCAATAATGGAGAGCTACCTACCTCTGATTGGCCGGCAGCTCTCAAAGGCAGCATTTCCTCCCGACTGGGGGCAGTGCAGCAATTAAAATGTCCCTCGTGGAGTCAGGAGCCCCGGCGGCAGAGTTCCCAATTAGGAACTTAATTCCCCTGGGGGCTCCCGAATCAGGTCGGCAGGAGTGTGGCCTGATTTGGTGGTGGACATCAGGGTCCCCGCCACCCTTATTAAATTTTGTCCATAGAATCAAAAGTACAGAAGGTGGCAGGGGATTTAACCCATCAAGCCTGTGCCAGCTCTTTATTTTCCCTTTTTAAGTGTATATCCAATCCCCTTTTGAAAGTTACTATTGAATCTGCTTCCACCACTCTTTTGATCAATGCATTCAAAGTCATAACGACTCGCTGAGTGAAAAAAAAAACTCATCTCCCCCACTGGGTTTTTTTGCCCCTTATCTAAAAACTATCCCCTCTAGTCACTGACTAATGGAAACAGTTTTTCCCATATTTATTCCATTAAACCCCTCATAATTTTGAGCTCTGCACTAATATTTGTCAATCACAAAAAATAATCAAGCAACTTTCTAGGGTCGCTATTGGTTAATCCCAGCCTGCTTCCACCAGTGTGTACTTTGCAATACAGAACCTTGGAATGAAACAGACGGCATTAAGGACATCAGTCCTAGTGGGTTCACTCCGTTGGCTGAAACGTATAAACCTAAACGTATAAATCTAATTCAGCTCTACGTAAATACACGTCTAGTGTACTCCAGAATTCACCTTAATTGTGGCTCAGTTCATAGCACCCTCGCCTTTGAATCAGAGGGTTGTGGGTTCGTGTCCCACTCCCGGAAACCAAGAACTGTGATTGTACTCGAAAGAGTTGCAATCTGTGACTGTTGATAACTCGAAAGAGTTTCACCATTCGATTCCTGTGTCCCTGAAAGTTTATTTCCTTCAAGAATTCACCTTAATTATAGTCAAAGGGAAAGTATGGGAATTAGGCGGATTTGTGTCAGTTGGCAGGTTAAAGGTTAACCAGCCTCCAACCCAACCACTTCTTGTTTTAAATGGAGATGGGATAGGGTCAAGCAGCCAACCTGCTCCCAGAATGTGGGTTAGCAATTTAAATATTATAGTGAGGCTGCATGCCTCATATTTATTCACCAGTTCAAATTTAACTCTTGCCTGCCTGGTTTCCTAAAAGTTGGGAAACGCTGCAGCTAAAAGAAGGCAAGAACGGTTGGATTGAGGAGCTAACTGCTTTCCACTTAACTGCTGGATACAGCATATCTGCCCCACTAACCCACCGCAATCACACACCACCCCAATCCTTCCTATCTCCTGCACAACCTTTCCAATGAAGCCTCCAATCTTACTCCCTACCTCAAGGCCACTGACCTCCCCCAAGGCCTCTGACCTCCTCACTGAAGCCTTTGAGCTCCTCCTAAACTGGTATCTGATCCTACAGAATCCGATCAACTGGAATTGGACCACACCCAAGATTAGACCCCTTCTCCCGGTAAGGGCTCAGATGTACCTGGTCCTGCAGCCTCTTTTCCAATGCTGCCCACCCAACTGGAAGCCAAGCCTGTCAATTCAGCTGACTTCTGGGGCAGAGAGCCCATCAGTGATGGTCAAACTCCACAGCATGCAAGGAAACCCTGACTTCTAGGTTAAAAGACCGCTTTCAGAAATTAGTGACCAATGAGCATGTAAGATGTCAGCCCTGCCATGTTCAGGATTCTACAGCAGCTACCAACAAAAGGTAGGCTTTATAAAGATTGTTTTTTTATAAGTCACCTTCCAATGGAGCCAGAAGGAGCAGTATTGATCATCCAACTCCAGAGAAATCTGATCACCATCAAGCCTGCCTTCCTTCCTACATTGTGCTCCAACATCTATGGTGAAACATAGAAGGGCCACTGCCAGCCAGGAAATGTGCAGTGTCAATGTCAATGTCAATGTGCTGGTTTAGGAGACTGACAGTGACTTTAAAACATTAATTACTGATATCTGTTTCTTTAGATAATTTCATCTTCTCATAACTCACATCACGCCTAGAACAGAATGAGTACAATTAGCTCAACTGTTTAGGTTTAAAATTATGGAGGAAAACATGGTTATTACAAGTCATCTCCAAAAATGTGCCCACAATGGAGCCTTAGATCAATCAACTTACTTTCTTGACTCTGGTAGTGAGATCCTGAACGAAAAGTTTTCGGAGGTTGTGGAGAGTTTGAAGTTCTTTTGCCTTTTTGAAAGAACAAGTGCTCAATGTTAGAAGGTTCAAGGGATATAGATTTGAAATAAGCTTGTTTGGCTTTCCAATCATTAATTTTAGCCACATAGGAACAGGTAATTAATAAGCACAAAACCCATCAGCGAAAGACACTTTTAGCAATTGGAAGTCATGTCATTTGATTTAGGATTTGGGGGAGGTGGAGGGAGGAGGCGAAACAGTGTTTAATACCGTCATATCCAAGAAAAACATCCATTTGTTTGAAAAAAAAAGTTGCTGATTATAATGTACAACGGAGCAAACAGCATTCGCGGAGCAGAACAGGATCTTGGTCTGTTATCTGGAAAATGTATTCTTCCCCGCACCCCACCCCCAACTTCTGCTACCCTGAAAAATTTAGAAGGTGACGGCGGGTCTGCCATTTTTGTTGGGAAAGATAATTGACCAATGAAAACATCCCTGCTCAAAGCACCCACTCTCCAGTCACTACACTCAAAGGTTTCCAATTATAAACAAATTGCAATGTAGTTTAATGGTCTACATGGAGATATATTTAGACTGCAGAGCTTCTTTAAAAAATGCTAACAATGATTTCATGACGGTATATGTTGGGAACTATGGATTCAATACTGGGAAAGTTGTATGTGAAAAAGAGATTTACAGGCATTACACTGGCATGGCGTTACAGGTAAGTGACCTTAGAGTTTAGTTAAGTTACATAATTGGGGAGGAACTAGTTTGTTCTGAAGCGAGTCCATTAAAAGTCCAATAGGTTTCACATTGAAACTTACAACTGTCTCCTCCAGCCCCTTGAGGTCCTGTTTTGCTTGCTCTCTTTTGTCATTAAGAAGTCTAAAAGCAGGACATAAAAGTTATTTGGAGTCAGATTTTATTTCAGATTGACAGCGTATTAAAAAAATAATTTCATGCCTCTGTGTCGTACAATTTACCAAGTTAGAGGTAAACAGATTATCTTACAAGAGAATGGCCTTCAAGTAACAACAAGCCGAACGTTATAATTATAAGGTTATTTAACCATCATGCTATTATAGTAAGCAGTCTGGTGAGGGCGTCACCGGTCAGCTACATGGCACCTCTGAGTAAAACAAGAACTCCAATACATAATATAGACAACAGATGCAAGAATTTTTATTGCAAAAAATGTATAGACACTCACATACCACCACTAGAACAGAAAAAGGAGCGAGAAGACCAGAACTAGGATGTTTTGCCTGGACAAATGCTGTTTATTGGTAGCAATGACCAAATTAATAATGTGCATCACCACATTGATGACCAAATTAGGAGTTCCTTTTCAAAAATTTTCTTTTCCAAAATACCAATAACAGCCCAAGAAAGACATTGAAGATTCCTGGGCACTGTCAGACAGGCAGGAGGTGATTGTTCACTTGGCAAACTAATACCCTTCGTCTTTCTCTCTCTCTCTTGCTTTCTTCCCTGTTTCCACAGAAGTGATTCCATTCAACCCAGTCACCCACCAAGAATTAGAAAACATGGATATTGATTGCATATTGACATTGAGCATCATTCATGGATGCCAACAGAGCTGCCACAGCAGCCTCCAGGTACCTTTGGATTCCAAAATCTGCAGCTTTATTACAAAGCAATGATCGTTAAATAACATAGTTCTCATGGAATCAAGAGAGGTCATTTTAAGAATAAGCTTACACAAGTTTCTGGAGCTTGACACTTTTTTCATGCTCCTCCATTTTTAGCTTGTCAAAATCGGAATTCAATTTCTCTTGCTCCAGCACAAGCTTTTGGTTCAAACTGTTGAGGGTAAAGAAAAAAAGTAAAAGTATTTTAGATTATGAACTATTTGCATTAAAGTGGTTGAGTATTAATAATGGAAAATTTGTCAATAAATAACAATCAACCCACACAAAATCATTATCTTGTCAAGGTTATGACAGTAAACGGGACATTTCTATTTAGATTATGCCATTTAATTCTACATCCTCTTTCTAATAAATTGAAATTTCCACCCCTCGCCAACCGAATCAAAAATCAAATCAGCACAATTTGTGCTTAAGCTGTTAAATATGGAGTAAAATATACACTAATACAGACACATAATTACTGTGTTTGCAGAATAACAGCTTCTGTGCTCAGCAGTGTTTCATTTCTCAGTTTTGAAGTGTATAATTTTTCTTTTGTACTAGAAACCATTGTCTTTCACAGTGCCAAGTTTATTACTTTGCATATATCATTTGAACTTTGTGTTGTTATCATTTACTGAAGAATGTGATCATTTCTATTATTCAGCTGTAGACATGAAGAAATAAATACAGTATTCCAGCTTCAAAGAGAAGAACTTTACATTGTTCCAACCACAACAATCTTATTGTCCTCAAGTCTTTTTAATATTGGAATAGACAATAGCTCTGTCATTGCTACAGCCCATATGAATAAAAATCCCAGTGGTGGTGATTCAGCTATTAGAGTTTATTACAGTGCTGTACAGCTGGTCAAATCTGAGTGAGGATGTTGTGAGTTGAAGCCTCGCTCCTGAGACTCGAGCAGAGTGTACAATCTTGCTTGGCACAAGCGTTGCACTGTCAAAGGCACCGGCCTTAAACCTCACATCCCTATTCAAAGAAAAACAAAGTATTTCTCCAGGTGTCCTATCCAATATTTCTCCCTCAACCCACACTAATACAGATTATTGAATCATTCATCTCATTGCTATTTATAGTTCCTTCCTGTACACAAATTGGCCATCATGTATCTCTCTCTATTACAACAGTGACTAAATTTGGAAGTACCTCACTGGCTGTGAAGTGTTTTGGGACATCCTGAGGCCATGAAAGGTGTTCTATAAATGTAAGGATTTTTAAAAAAATCTCTGCATGTTGATAAATATTCTGCCATCTCATTTCTGAAAGATTATTTTCCAGCAACAGGCACCAATGCTATCATCAAAATTCTGGTATCAAATGGCTATCTGATTTCCTCGAGGAAGATTCAGACGAATTCCTTAATTTTGACCAATGATGCCATTTCTAGATTTAAGGTTTTTGGGCAAGAGATGCAGGCGGGATGTGAGGAAGAGCTTTTTTAAACAGCGAGTGGTGACGACCAGGAACACGCTGCCTGTGAGGTTGATGGAAATGGAGACGGTGAACGGAGATTGGATGGGCACTCTTGGAAAATAAACTTGCAGGGTTACAGAGATAAATCAGGGGAATGGGGCTGATTGGGTTTCTCCACAGAGTGGAGATGGACTCAATCGGCCGAATGGCCTCCTTCTGTGCCGCAAATGATCCTATGGGTAAAATGTAATGGAGCCTGCTGCCCGGGAGAATTGGGCGGGAGTACCTGGATCGAATTCCCGGCCTTGGGGAAGGTATCCCCAAATAGGTTGGGGGGTGTGAGAATGGCGAGAAGGACCCGATATGGGAATCCCTCCCACCGGCAGTGGGATATCAATTTGGCTCATTAAGGAGCCACTTGAGAGCATATTATCCCTGAGTCCACCAGAATTTAGAGGTGGCTCAGGGATTTTATGGGACTCGCACAGCTCTCCCATGTCTCCCGAAGGCCGCCCAGTAAATCCTGTCGGGTGCTTGCAACCTCATGGGTGGGCGGCCCACATTGACAGGCACAGAGCGCCTGATTGAGGGACCCAGCATTGGGGGCGGGCAGGGATCTAGCAGCGGGCTGCACCTTGGAGCATTACTGGCTGCGGGCACCACATGGGGTGGCACTGCTGGCAATGTGGAGCTGCTGGCCTCCAACTGGATTTCTGCCCCACTGGGGGTTTGATTGCTGACACTGGCCAGTTAAGCGCTTGAAGGCCTCCCCCATGGAAATGACAGGGCTCCCACTAGTTCTCCAACCAGTGGGGAAGAACCCCCAATGCTAGCACTAAATTCTGGCCTGTGACTCAAGTGCCATGATCAGAAAAGCTTTGACCAACTTCCGCTTTAAAGATTTCTAGTCAAACTAAAAGCCGCAAGAATCCAGAACATAACACAGAATTATATAAGAAATTGGTTAAAAACAGGGAATGGAGGATGCTCGCGAGATCTAGAAATGTGGATCTTGGAGGAAATAATGAATGGAATTCTGCTCAAGATAGTGCTTGGACTCATGGGCTCGATCTTAAATCCCCCCCCCTAACATGTTCCCAAATTGCAGCATATGCACCTGCCATGATTTTTCTGGTAATGGACAAGGCGGTGTATAGATTTCCCATCTTGGAGAGACGGGAAACTTCATTATAAAGTTTTGATCAGGCTCCCATAGTGAGTCGCGAACTTGATTTAAATTTAATGGTTGCCAGCTGGGTTTCCCAGGGAATCCTGCCAGTAACCTGGGGACTGGAGCAGCCAGCGGCAGAAGGTTAAGGGCATTTTTCAGAAATGCTTGCAGGTCAGGAGCAGGAGCACTCTCCCGCCCTGGCCCCCCAAGTAACCTTTTGACCTTTTGCGGCATCCCCTCCCTGCCGACCCCACAATCTGCTGACCCCCCTCCCCCCGGCACCGCCCACTCTCAGCAATCCCAGATCCTGAGGCCCCGATCTCGCCCTCCCTCCCAATCACCAGGCTCTCCCCACTAAGCCCGGATACCAGGGACCATTGCCAAAGGCTGTCAGGTTTGCTACATTTGCTGACATCTCAGGAAAGCAGCTATAAACCAGACGATGCTGCTCATGTTTTTTTCAAAAGATTTATAATGCATGTGTAAAAAATTGGAAACTAAATGTTCAGTATATGTTAAATGAATGTGCGTTGTCAGTGTAGGATGAATGGAATTGAAGCAGGAATCATGCAGACTTAAAATCTGACAGGGAAGTAATTGCAGAGAGTTCAATTTTAATGCTCAAAAAATGGCTAACAGAATGCCAGGATTTAAAACCAGCTCAACAAAAGTCACCTTAAAGCTTTATATTGGCCCGGATCTTATGCAGAATGGCAATCATTGTTGACTGCCATTCCACTTGAACTTTCCCACACCTCAAAACTGCTCTGCATTTCTTGCTGGGTCTTCCAAGCCCAACTTTACCAGAAATGTGGAGTGTAGCATCTCTCAGGGAGCTCCATTACATTGGAGTAGAGTAGGCGGGGGGGGAAACAAGACATGCCCCCTTTTTACAGCACTACTTGCCATTAGATAAGTTTAAATGTCCAGTCTGAATGTTAGTGAACGGGTGAATGTTAGTGAATGGGTGAGTGGGCGAAAGAGTGAATCAGTAGAGTGGCAGGTGGGTGAGATGGTAGGTGGGTAGGGTGTTAATTGGGTAGGGTGGTAGGTGGGTGAGGTGACAGGTGGGTTGGGGGGTAGTCGGAGGCTCAGGGAGGATAATTTGGTTGTCAGGGGGTAGTCATCTTGGGTTGGGGTAGTCAGGGGGTGTAGTTGATGGGGTAACAAGGGGGTGTCCGGGGGTCAATGTGAGTGATTGGGGAGTCACTCAGGAGTTAGACTGGGAATTTTCTGTCTAACATTTCCTGGGTAACTGTCCAGGTAAATAAATTGGAACTATCCAAAATCTCCAAATCTAAGTTAGAGTCGGAGACGTTCGCAGATGGTTCCAAGGAGCAAGGGAATTGCCCATCAGAAGTTGAAAATTCCCAGGCAATCCCCATGGAGGTCATCACGTCAGGTCTTCTGCGGGGTCCTGATCTGCACCTTGGGTCGTATGCCCAACTTGACCAAGTCTCCAACTTGACCGGGAGATCTGGGCCAATGTGACAACACACTGAGAAAAGAGTGCTTAGTATCCTGTGCCACAAAAAAAGGTACACTTGCTTTGGCAAGGGTACAGAGAAGAACAACAAATCTGATTCCAAGAATAAAAAGTCGATCCAGGCGAATAGATCACAGAAAGTTAAAGTTTTAAAGATTAGCGAAGAGGGGTGCGGGGAAAGCTAATAAAGGGAGTAACATCATCAAAGTGTGCAAGGTATTAAGCATAGAGAGGTGAGGTGATGCATTCTGGAGGGAAGTCAAGGAATGAGATTATATACTGAATGGAAAGGGTGTGGTGAAACAGAGGCCTAGGGGTAAAATACATTATCCCATAAAATACAGACAGATAATGCCATATAAATATGAAGACAAGACATGGTGATAAATTTGTCAAAGGTAACGTATAGGCCATGTTTATAGTGTGCACAATTTTAGGTACTCCATTGCAAAAAGAATGTTTAAACTATACAGAATATACAGCATCGATTAAGTAAAATAATACCAGGGATGAAAAACTATTGTTATAAACAGTGACTTTAATGACTGGGATTATTCCCATGGGAACAGGGAAGGGCAAGAGGAAATGTCATCAACACATTTAATATTAAGCAGCAATTTGAAAGGTTAAATAGGGAAAGATTATTTCCTCCAGTAAACAATTTAAAACAGTCACTATGAAAGGAAGAACTTGCATTTTAGGGCCTTTGATATCCTCAAGGTGTCCCAATTAATAGCCTATGAATTCCTTTTGAAATAACTGTTAGTCTGTAAGCAAATGGGGCTGCCATTATGCACTTTAACAAGGTTCCACAAACATCTAAGGATATAAAAAACCGATGACCTATCTAATTATGTTAGTTTGGGATAAGTGCTGGGCTGGACACCAGCGAAACCTCTCTGATCTTCTTTGAATAGTGCCATCGGATCCTTTACATCGACTGGAGCAGGTAGACAAGGCCTCAACTGAGCAACACATGAGCAGTAATGCACTGAAGGGTCAGGCTCGATTCTGTGCTCGAAACCCTGAACTGAGAGTAAAACCTCCAACTTTTGGATTCAGGAAGGGAGAGCATTAACAATCAGCCAAGCTAACCGATATAAGGGGTACTTACGAAGAGAGTGAAGAAGAGACAGGGAATAGCTGATCCAGAGACCATTGCATTTTTGAAATAAGAGTAGATAACCATTTACAGGAGAGCAATTTACAGAGCTAAGGAAGGCAGTAGAGCAGTGAGATTAATTTAGTCTTCCTTTTGTGCAGTAAATGTCTATGTTTCCAGAATTAGTCCTTCAAAATAAGCCAAGAGCACAACAATAAATGGAAAGTGGGAAAATTATGTTTTTCGTTCGTTCAGTGTCGCTGGCAAGACCAGCATTCATTGCTCATCCCTAGTTGCCTTTGAGGGAGTGGTGGTGAGCTGCCTTCTTGAACTGTTGCAGTCCATGTGATGTAGGTACACCCACAGTGCTGTTAGGGAACGGAATTATACTTCAAAGTCAGGATGGTGGGTGGCTTGGAGAGGAAGTTCCAGGTGCTGGTGTTCCCATGTGTCTGCTGCCCTTGTGTTTCTAGACAGTAGTGGTTGTTGATTTGGAAGGTGCTGTCTAAGGAGCCTTGGTGAGTTCCTGCAGTGCATCTTGTAGATGGTACACACTGCTGACGCTGTGTGTCGGTGATGGAGGAAGTGAATGTTTGTGGATGGGGTGCCCAACAAGTGGGCTGCTTCGTCCTGGATGGTGTCAAGCTTCTTGAGGGTTGTTGGAGCTGCACTCATCCAGGCAAGTAGAGAGCAGTCCATCACACTCCTGACTTGTAGATGGTGGACAGGCTTTGAGTCAGGAAGTGAGTTACTCGCTGCAGGATTCCTAGCCTCTGACCGGCTCTTGTAGCCACAGTATTTCTATGGCTAGTCCTGTTCAATTTCTGTTCAATGGTGACCCACAGGATGTTGATAGTGGGGGATTCAGTGATGGTAATGCCATTGAGTGTCAAGAGCAATGGTTAGATTCTCTTTTGTTGGAGATGGTCATTGCCTGGCACTTGTGTGGCTCGAATGTTACTTGCCACTTATCAGCCCAAATCTGGATATTGTCCAGGCCTTGCTGCAATTGGACATGGGCTGCTTCAACATCTGAGTCATCACGAATGGTGCTGAACATTGTGCAATCATCAGAAAACATCCCACTTCTGACCTTATGATGCGAGGAAGGTCATTGATGAAGCAGCTGAAGCTGGTTGGGCTGAGGACACTACCCTGAGGAACTCCAGCAGTGATATCCTGGAGATGAGGTGATTAAATGGTCATAGTCACCATTTGGATTTATTTAAATAATTGAATTTAAATTCCCCAACTGACATGGTGGGTTGTGAACTCATGTCTCCAAATCATCAGTTCAGGCCTCTGGATGACTAGTCTTTTAACATAACCACTATGCTGCCATAACCCCAAATGAATAGTAAATGTAAAACAGGCATGTGAAGAACTTTACTGTATGATAAATATTTCTAATAATCTACCAAGCAAAGTAGCAGATGCAATAACATTGGTATTGTTCAAAATATAATTTGATGTTGGAAAATATGGAAAAGTTGGAGCCACAGAGGAATGAGCTATAATGGAGTAAATGGCCTTTTCTCATTACTAATTTCCCTCAGGTTCAGTAACCTTCTTATTTACTTCGTTAAATTATTTCAATTCAACACCAGTCATTTTCATGAACAGAATAAAGAAGTTAGCTTGTACATGTGTGAGGATAGATTGGAGGAGCTGGTGCTGTTCTCACTAGAGCAGAAAAGGCTAAACGATTTGATAGAGTTCTTTACTGTATGTGTATTTTAATACTTTGCACTCCTTCATTGGCATGTCACATTCTGAGGTTCTGTCAAATTACTTACTCCCTTAGTTCATCAATGATTTTTTGTTTTTCATCAATTTCATCCCTCAGACGAGCCAGTTGTTTCTGATGGGCTTCCCTATGATTCTCCATTTGCTCCTCCAGAGTTTTCTAGGTGAAGAGACCAAATGAGTTAGAAGATATTGAATTCCTGCTGCCTTTCTATGCCAGGACTCATTTCTCCACCTTTATATATAATGATCTCTTAGATGCTGTTGGTTTGGCCAAATTACTTAAAAGTTCCACTATCCACTTCTTGACTCTACAAGCATCTGCCATGCGGAGATTTTGCATCACAGACCCGACAGTGATGTCTCCAGTTTTGAAGCTTAGTATACGGAGACAAGATAGTTATAATGAAGTTTCTAATCATCACCCTTTTGTCAAGTATGTTCAGTCCTCAACAGAAGCTTCCCTATCCTCATTTTAGAGGCTCAGTCTTCAGGAAAGTATTTGCCAAATCTTTTTGTTAGCAAACATAATATAAAGATGTGCTTAGTGGCACATACATGTTAAGGTAGCGTGAAAATGTTTTATTTATAAAATCCTCTTTTCCTGAATTATTTACATGGATAAGTTCCTTTTTCACAAGACCAAGAATCCCATATGTTTTACAGTAGCTAAACCCCGTTAAAACAATTAAAGTTGTTCTAACGTGTTTTGTGCTCCGTGGTTCATTTATCATTTTAGTGTAAATATTGCAAGCCAAAAGCGGAGACCTTATTAAAATTTAAAATAGAACGTTTGAGAGAAGTAGTGAAAGTACCAAGTGGAGGTAACACATAGCAGGGCAGGTAAGTTAGATTTCATCAAAATCTAAAATCAACATACCAGGAAATCATTTCATCGTAACCCTCAATTTGTGGGATATTTAAGTGAGAAATTACATTATCACTCATCTGTCTATTTTAATACGCAGATTGGGCTCCAATTACATCATCAGGCTCCAATCGGTTACTTTAACCTGAGCATGGGACAGAGAAAGGCTTCCCTGCAAGGTCAGGCTTGCTGGGAACAGGGCCCAGGGCCCAGGGCCAAGAGAGGCCCGGCCGGGTAAGTTTTTCATTTCTTTTGGAGTGGTCTTCATAAGATGCTTCAAGCCTTCCCTGCCCTGGCCTTCCCTCTCCACTTTGCCACCTCCCTCTACAACCTCCTAACAGGCTTCCCGACATCAGAATCACCTCCCTGGAATTGTTTCCCTAAATCCCTGGCATCTGTCTCCCCCTACCTGATTTTAATGGCCGGGCAGCAGCTTCCCACCAACCTCCCGTCCATTTTGGGTTATGTTTGGAAGCAGCCTGGGTCCTGGGTAAGTCCTGGCCACCAAAATCAGCTGAGCCTGCCTGCTACCAAACCCGGGCAAGCTCACTACTCTCCTGCTGCATTCCCGCCCGGGAGTTAGAATTAAACACATAATTTCCCTGTAGTATGTGAACCAGCACATATTGGCAAACAGTAGAGTTCTTCCAAGGTCTGTCTGGTAATAGGGAATGTACTGAAAGCAAATAACTATTTTTTTTCTCTAGGGAGGGGAAGGGGTGTCAGGTTTGGAAAGTTGGCTTAGGGGGAAATGTAAGACAGGATATAAAAATGTTGCCTGCTAGGTTACAAGGTAGCAGTTGAAAATGAATCATGTTGGCCAAGCATCAGGTTCTTCTATCAATTAATATTCTAGTCATTAACAGCTCTGTGCACTGGAGAGAAGCTGCAGAGAAACCCATACAGAGATCAGGTGTTTTTTTTCTACCTAGGAACCAGGTTTCAGAATAGATGAGTCACAAAGCATGTACATTAAATACATCTCATCCTTGTTATTACCTTCATTTCATTGGCATCTTGGAGCATGGTCTGATGCTCCTTTTCTTTGTCCTGGAAGGTCACTTCATGCATCTTTTCTAATAAGCAATTTCAACGGAGAATTAGCCACACACGCACATTAGCACTGCACGCTAAACATTTTTCAATTCGGAGTTGAAACAAATGCAAGCTTTCATCATTTTCCACCTGAGTTTATGAGGTTTGATATGGTTAAAAATGATAACAGAGCAAGTGCTGGTTTGTTTTGCTGAATACTTGAATACAAAGCATTTGTAAAGTTGACACAATGTCAATGTACAGTTCCTGGCACAACAGGTCAACCCAAAGGAGTTCACTTCATGAGGAACATGAAGGATGTAGATGTATATCAAAGTAACCAACAGAGTCAACTGGATCTTAACAAATAACTATACAGGCCAGTTAAAGACAACTACCCTTGTGCTTCCATAATAATTGCTTTGTCCACAAAGTTAAATAATTGCTTGTTTCTTTCCCCTGCTTGTGCAAAAGTAAGGACGTTTCTTTTTCTGGAAAAAAACTGTAAACCTCCAGACCCTTTCAGTAAAGTCAGTATGTTTGAAAGAATCCAATAATTTTAGTATGGATGGATGTACACACTGTGCTGTGAGGTACTCAGTCAAAACAAAATGTGCAGCATTCTAAATCACTGGTCCAGTGGATAAAGGCATCTGGATTACTTCAGAACATACCTTGGGCACGGAGTTTAGCTATTTCTTCATCAAGCGCATCGTGAGATTCCTCCAGCTGCCTTTTCTTCTGCTCCACATTCTGCATGTAATCCGTCAGCGATTTTATCTTGGCTTCATGCTTTCAAAAGATTAACAGCACAAAAAGTGGATGTAAAGGCGTGCATTACACAAACCACCAGTGCGCTTGGAGCCATTTAGTAATAGTCTGAAGCTAAATATAAGCTAACACATTAAAGCTGGATCTCGGACAAAGCTTCCTGTCAGAGCTTTATCTTTTTTGTGCAATAGAGACAGTTCTCTTCCTACCTACATTGCAGATAGCAAAATGCTCACTCACATGTTACAGCTTTACAAATAATTGTAAGGCACGTCGACGATGTACAAAAGCTAATTTCTTGTACCTACAGCACAATGACAGAACTGCTGAAATTTTATCATTCGCCATTCACTCAATAGATTGCAGATTAGTATGTGTACAATTACATTCCTGTAAACTGCACAATCATGACTTCTCTCTTTATATTAATGGGAAGCCACCTTTATTGCCTAACTAATTTACTCCTAATGGTACAATGGCAGTCATCTTTTCAAACAGACAATATATGGTGCACTGGAGTGCCAAACTGCTAATGGGACAGAGTGACCACCCACATCACTGTTCCCTTAATTTGAGCTACATCACTAAGGGAAGACCCTAAGCATTATGGTCAGGCATTAGCCTACAGGTGGGGTGCAGCGGAGGGGTGGGAGGGCAGGGGTGCATGAGGGGCAACTTGGAATGCTGGGGTCGGGGTGGGAGGGGGGGGAGAAAAAATCACTTGCACGGTCATGAATTATTTGAAAAGGCACATTAACAGATTTCCAAAAACCTAAAACATTAAATTATAGGCATAAAAATACTTGAGGCACAGTATTGCAAATCCCCAGAATTAGTAATGTTGTTTGTACTTGAATGTCATCAACATTTTAGTGATGATCAAACAAAGCCTGAATTTCAAAATGGTGCCCACTTATCTTCTGTTTATGTCGTTCCTGCATGGAATCTGGTGAACATCTGCCAAGTCCTTTCACAAGTTATTACATATCAGGGCTGCCACCGGACACGTTCTCACTGTGGGTAGGGGGAAATTGGAATGAGTGGTGGAGGAAGAGGGAAATACGGTGGGATAGGGGGAAAGTGGCAGGGGAGAAGGAAAGAGTGGAAGGGGAGAGGAAAAGAGTTTGGTGGGGAGGGGGACAGAGTGGTGAGGGAAGGGATAGAGTGATGGGGAGGGGATTCTTGGAAGAGTGGTTGGGTTAGGGGAAAGAGTAGAGGAGAGGCAAAAAGTGAGGGTGGGGGGAAGAGTGGCTCGGTAGGGGAAAGAATGAGGGGAGGAGAAAGAGTGGAGCAAGGGCATCATTGATCACTGAAATAGCAACTGCCAGTTGAACCCTTCATAAGAGTATTCAGTACAGGAATTGGATGTGAAAAAAAATCATGAATATTTAAGTTGTATCCACCACATTTAGCTTGAAAAGATAACTGCAATTCTAATTAAAATTTCAATGCAAAAGGCTCCATTAATCTTGCATTACATGACAGGCATTTGTTCATTATGATGCATGACTAGTGGAGACAAAAAAAACATGCACACACATAAACATCATTACTTTGAGCACACTAACATTTGCATTAATGAGGCCTAATTTTGCAGTCACCATTTGCTGAAGCCTGGCTCCAAGATTGAAGTTCCGTCTTAACAATACAGGAATAGATTTTAAATATTTTACAAACTGTGAACATTGGTGGGAGTTAAGCAAGCATTATTGTGTGAAATGTTAAAAAAACATCAATCTGTTCACACATACTCAATGGGGCGGCATGTGAAGTGCCCGGCAAGGTAGAGAGGCAGGAATGTCAAATGACTAACTTAGCGGCTACTCCTCAGTGTTTCAACATATTGCACCACAGCCTGGTAGATTACAGGTCCCATACTTTACTCTGCTAGATCCTGAACCCAAGTGATTTGCTCTGGGCTGACAGCTGGCAGGAACCAACAGATGTTTATGAGAGAGTAAAGAAGAAGTCATCCCCCACCCATTCTCATATACATTTTAACAATCCTCCTAGAAGAATTGTCAAGAGGCATGTCAGCGTAACACACACAATACCTGGTTGCAGCTGGCGAGAACAGTTAAAAAAAAACATAAACTTTCTTAATCTCATTGTAAAGAAGCATTTAAGGCCAGATTTAAAAGCGGGGCCCAATTATATTGAATTCTTCAAAACATTATTCAGGGAAAAGCAGCTACAGGTTGTACACAAACAAGTGAAAATCTGTTGAAAAAAAATAACGATCTTGATGTCTTGTGGACTACCTGCTGTTTGAAAACCTGAGTTCAGTCACACCGACTACACTTCAGAAGTACCTCATTGTTTGTAAACCACTTCCGGTGGTTGTGAAAAGCACTTTATAAATGCTACTTTTTTCTTTCTTTCAATGGAAGTGCCAGTGTTCAGTAAAACACAGTTGTTGAACTGCTTACAACAGATAGTCTACAGTAAGCAGGAAATTTGCCATTACTAAGCGGTGCTTTTTGGAAAATCACTTGTATCTATCACATATACCTCACGCGCGTGCGCACACACACACACACACAAACACTATTCCTCTTATTTATAACAAGTTGTTGACTTTGATTCGATATCTTTTTTACCTATCAGGTTCGTAGAAAGGAGACAGGCATATTTTGCACAATTAGTTATACAACATATTACTCATGGCACCTACCAAAGACAATATCAGCTATCAAAATCAATTAAAACATTGAAATAGAAAGAATTCTAAGCCATACAGAATGGGTTACAAACTTTCTCATAAAGTATCCAGGTCATTGAAAGTGATGGTCATTTCCCATGCAGCCTTACCTCAGGGAGAATTGTTGGAACATTTAACCTCATCCGATAAAGACAATATTGGATCAGGTTCCTCTTGTATACCCTATTTGATCTTCCTTACCATTGAAATCGGGTGGGTGATCTGATCTCACCCGTTGTACACTTCTTGCTAATGTTGAACATAATGCTCAAAGTGTTTAAAATGTACGCACGAAGAATTAAAATGCAGCCTACAATTTAAGGGCTGCTTGGCCTCCATCTGTCTTCATGAATCATCAAATCAAGCAGCCTATTTTACCCCAATTTCTATGCTTGAACCACCAGTAGACCTAGAAACAATCCAAAGTGCACCTCAAGCTTCCATTTCTCATACCTGAGACACTAAGAGCTGACAAGCTGCTAATTCCCGCTCATTCTCATTCATTTTTTTATTGCAGTCCAGCTGAGTGCTCTCCAGCTGTTTGGCACGTTTCACCAGAGTCTTGACCTCGGACTTCATTTTGCTAATGTATAGACGAGCAACCGTGAACTCTTCTTCCAGCACTCCATTCATTTCTGCCATCTGGAAGAGAGAGATCGTGGTAAGATTGTGAACACCAAAAAATACGACAATGGTTGGAATCTTCCTGCTCTCTCGAATCTGAAATCAATGGGATGGGGAAATAATTCCACTTTTTTACCTTAGTTATCCAGCATGCGGATCATTTTGCAATAGAAAATATCACAACTGGAACGTAATATAAGTTTCATTGTGGTTCAGTGGGGAAATGCACTATCTGACATTGTACTGAGCCCACAGACCAGAAGGTCTTGGGTGCGATCTTTGGCCTCTGCTGAGTTTGCACGTCTCAACCAAGGCAACAGAGTGGTACAACGGCCATTATATCCATAGACTAGGGCTTGTGGAAAGCGAGGGGAGGGGGTAAGAAAAGAGGAGAGGGCAGGGAAGAGAAAAGAAAAAAGATAGGAGAAAAGAGGGAAGAGGAGAAGAGAGAAACAGGGCAGGGGGAGGAGTAAGAGAAGAGGAAAGGAGGGATGAAAAGGCACAGTGAACAAGGATACTTGTCCAGTGTTTGCTCACCTATCTAGAATAGGGTCAGGTTTGGATGCAATGACGACGGATTTGCCTGGCCACACACACTGACCAACATCGCAAATGACAAGTTGACATGTTCAGTTGTGCTACTGAAGACTGTAGAATGTTACCCTGGCACAAGCTGCCATTTTCACACAGGAGAGCAGAGGAAATAGAATTTTTTAAAAGTGCATTTACTTTTTGAACTTCCAGAGATAGGTTGTGTGAAAGTAGTTTTGATGAAGACTTAGCCTGGATCTTTGTGCATTCCTATCTTCCAAAAATTATGCACCATTTTTCTTTTTAAACAAGTCATTTTTACAGTGTTTTTACTCAGTCCAGAAAACTGCTCTGAAACGAAGCAATATTTAAATGAAGCGCCTCATCTCAAGTATGAAAAAAGGTCTTGGAAATTGTACAGTAACAGCCCAAGCTGTTACTAATAATCTATCACTCTGTCAGCTTTCATTATGGAACCAGGTATAAATGCGGACAGTTGAAGTAAAAGGATTGCTGATTAATCTTTACACCAAAGTTATCGTTTAAAGATTAAATACCTGAAGCAGTCTGAGAAAAGATCATGACAGATGCTTTGTCCTCACCTCAGATTGTGTCAGGGGGGGTCATGTCCTTCAAAAAAAAAAATTATCTTCAAAGGCAGCAGGAAGCACACCTTTAAGTTCATCACGAAGGGAAGGGTTGTAAAAAAAAGAATTCACAGTCGAATCTCAGTGTAACGAATGTGTGGGATTTAGCAGAATGCTTCTGTGGCAGAAGACTGGGAGAGGAAGTAGTTTCAGTTCTCCAGCAACGAAGAGAGATTCCATAGGGCTGGGCAAAGGGATCCATGCTAAATAGGGTCAATTACATCCTTTCTTTAAAAAAAGAAATTGGTTTCTGTGTATGTGGAAAATTTACTGAGCGTATCCGGGAGAAAAATGCCATGGGAACCGCAAACACGAGGCTTGTCTACATGCATCCAGTAGAGGGAGCAAGAAGCTGCATTTCTTTCATGAAGGTTTCAAATAGCAGATGCTGTCAGACCTGCTGAGTTTTTCCAGGTATTTTTGTTCTTGATTAGCACACTGCTGTCTGTGGGAGTTTGCTGTGTTCAAATTGGCTGCCACATTTCCCACATTACAATGGTGACTACACTTCAAAAGTACTTCACAGGGCCTAAAGCGCTTTGAAAGGTCAGGGGGCTGCGTAAAGTGCTATTCAAGTCTTTATTTTCTTTCTTTTCAATGGGCAGTTACCTGAATAAGAATATTTTGCTTTGAAAATCATTCCCTGATACATTTAAGAGTGGCAGCTTGATGCTGTTTTAAATAACAGAGCTGAAAATGGGATTGTCACGAAAAATATGCACTTTTAATCACCGTGCCAATCCACCATGTTTGAACACACAGTCTGATTTTAGAGGACTCAAAATTGACTTTTAGGTTATGTAATGAGCCATTTGCTAATTATTTTGGCGTACAGTAGTCAGTTTCTTAGTGAACTAAAAAAAAAGTATTCAAAAGCTTTTCAAACATATTTATTATTGCAATTGTACCCAGAAGATCCAGCTTAATTTTTACAGCCTTGCCTAAAGACTGCAAATGAGTTCAATTGGTGATGACCCCCAGTGGTAATTAATTTGATCTGGAGGTGTGGCCAGCAGTCTGGGCGGGGCCAACTTCTAGATCGATGTTTTCTAAACTAGCGCAAAAGATCACCCAGAAACTCAGATTGAGCTTAAAATCCTGTGGTCCAATTTGGGGGGAATTGTACCAAAGGAAACAGTGCAACAGAGCAGAAACTCTGCCCTATTACTTTGTTGCACTGCATCAACCAATTCATGCCCAGGTCAAGCTTTCAAGAATATTCTCCAGGAACCTACCATTTTTACTTCACTGTTGCCAATGATTCCCCCGATTTCTCCCAGATCCTTCAGTAAGATATTCAGTATCTCAGCTGCCCTCTTCTTCTGGTGGTTACTGAGCTCCTGGAGTTGGTTGAATTCTTTCTGAACAACTACTAAGGTATTCTGCAAAAAACAAAAAGTTCAGGTGAAAATCTGCAAGTTAAAGGAAAATCAGGTGACACTAACGTTTAAAATAACAATTAGCTCCATGTGTCATTTTCTCCTTCAGGTCTCTGCCTGAAGGCAGTTCCGACCCCACAGCACTATGATCTCCAGCTGAGGTAGGGCAAGGAGGCAGGTCCCAAATCCACCCCAGCCAGAACAGGGAAATTGGACCTGTGCTGTTGGCACCAGTCTGATCCACACCAGCCATCCAGCCAACTGAACCAACCAGCACCCCGAGGAGTGCTGTGGCAACATGTACTTTTACATGCACCTTGTAGTCCAGAGCTAGGAATAGTGATGGTAGAGGCTCCAATTTTCTTTCCATAGCATGGCTGACCAGGAACCTCTCCCCCCTCTTACATCCTGCCATATGTTGGAAGGATTTACAAGTTGAAACCCAACCTGGTTTTGCCACATTACACACGCGCCTTCCTTGGCCATCAAGTCCTGGAGTGGGACTTGAACCCAGGGCTCCTGGCTCAGGGGCAGGGATGCTACCCACTGCCGCCACAAGACCTCCATGAGCAATTGAATTCTTTAAAAACAAAAAAAATGAATAATATTTCATATAATCATGGAGTAGCAAAACACAGAAAGAGGCCATTCACCCTATCCAGTCTACGCCAGCTCTTTCAAGAATAGTTAGTCTCACTCTTTCCCCATATCCCTGCAATTCTTTTCTTTCAAGTAATTATCCAATTCCCTTTTGAAGACTACTGTTGACATCACTTGTCAGTGCACTCCAAATCTTTACTACTCATTGTGTAAAATGGTTTTTCCTCACATTGATAAAAGAGCCAGAGGGAATCACCTTAAATCTGTGCCCCCTGGTTATTGACCCTTCAGCCATAGGAAACAATTCCTCTTTATTTACTCTGTCTAAACCCTTCAGGATTTTAAATGTCTCCATCGAATTTCCTCTTAGCTTTCTCTACTCTGAGGAGAACAAACCTAGTTTATTCACATAACTGTAATAATCTCTTATTTCTGGAACAATTCTAGTAAATCTCTTTTCTAGCCCCTCCGAAGCCTTCATGTCCTTCCTAAAGTGTCCCTTCCTAAAGCCCCAAATTGAACAAATTATTCCAGCCGGGGCCTAGCTTGTATTTTATATAGGTTTAGCATAACTGCCTGACTTTTATCCTCCAGGTCTCTATAAAGCCCAGGGTCCTATTTGTCTTATTAATTGGTAAGAATCGAAGAACGGTTAAAGCACGGAAAGAGGCCATTTGGCCTGTTGTGTCTATGCTGGCTCCCTTCCCACCCAGTCCCACTCCCCTGCCTTTTAGCCGGCCTGCCTCAGCATCCACACTCCTCCAACGCTGCCTCGGGACTTGGGAAAACCCAAACCCTTCCAGCTCGTGCCTCCAGGGGACGTGAGGATTACGGGCAGAGGGAACGGGCCCAGGTTCCTGAACTCGCATTTCCTGAGCCCAACACGAAAATCCAGCTCTATGACTCCATATTAATTAAACAGGATTTGCCCTTAACAAACCTGTGCTAACTTTCCTTAATGAATCCACGTTTGTCCAAGTGACTGTTAATGTTGTCCCAAATTACCAACTCTGAAAACTTTCCCACCACCGAGGGTAAACTGACTTGTCTGTAGTTGCTGGGCTTATCTTTACACCCTTCTCTGAACCTTTTGTTAACCTTTCCTGCCACCATCAGAGGGGGAGTGCACAAACACCCCCAAGTCGCTGTCCTCTTGCATTCTCTTTAAAAATTGTACCATTTAGCACATATTGGGTGGAATTGTCCAGTCCTCTTGGTGGCAGGCGCTATGCAGTCGTGAGCATACAATATGGCGAGAAGGCCAAAAACCGCCGTTGTGAAACCAGTTTGCGAACGCCCACTCCACCCGTCAATGGCGGTCTGCGTTTCCCGCTGCCGCACGTTGGGAATGTAATTTCAATAATTTTTCACCTCATTAGAAGCCCTGCTCGCCGGAATCATACCCCCACGTTAAATTCACTGCCCACATCGGCCTGACAATAGAACGGTGTGCTTCATGACTGCCTTTGAAGCTGGACTTTGAGGGGAACTCAGGGGTGAGTGCACAGGACCTTGTGCAGTGCTCGTGAACATCGCCTATAGGACATCACGGGAGAGTTGCTTTTCCCCCGGCTGGTTTTCAGTGCGCTGCTGGGGCAAGGGCTCCAGTGTGGGTGAGGCTGCAGGGGGTGGCGGCGGTTGTGGGGGGGGTGCAAGGTAGCACAGACTGAAGGAAGTACACAAGCACATGCCGGGGGTCGGTGGGGAGCTTGAGGGAAGCAGCCAGGCACTGGGAAAAGCTTGTCAATGTGAGCATTCGGCCACAGCTGAGACCAGTTCAGCAGCAGCTCCATTGAGATGCTTGGAGTCGGGCCTCTGAAGCATTTCTGCCCTCTCAAGCAGAGCAAAAGCATGAAAGCGCCACCAAATGTTCCAGAACTTTTCACCCCTCGGGCACAGACTGCAAGTTAATGCGCGTCTTAGGGGGCAACAGAACAAATCGGCTGACTGGACAAGTTGGACAATCCCCTTGTGACAGGTGGCTATGGCGCAGTCACTGGTGGAGGCGCTTACAGCCCCTTGCAATGTCTTAATTCAGGTTTAGACCAGTCTCCCCCATGGTTCAAGCTAACAGTGCAGCCTTGCAGTGTGGGTTAGGAGAATGCCTGTGCCTGAGCTGAGGGCACAGCATGCGGTCCAGTGGCCAAAGCTGCCACCAACCGGTCAAGTAGAGTTGGGAGGAGGTGGGTGGGGTTTCGGACAGCCATGAAACGCACTACACACTGGACATCCAAGTGGTGGCCAATACTCTCCTGCATGCGTGAAGGGGCCTTCAGATTTAACCAAGAGTCTTAGGACACATATGCCAACCCACACATCTCTCTTTTTGATCCTGCAGGAGAAGAGCATAAGGATCATGGAGACTGGTGATTTAGCGATATGCCTATTGGCTTACAACTAGAGACCAGAGAAGAAGAAGAGAGTGGCAGAGGCACCTGGTTCAGCAAAGAGAGGAGCACCTCCCTCAAGATAAAGGGGCAGCAGGACCTGCTGCGCATGCAGCTGAAGATCCACAGTGAGCTGTCACTGATAGGCGCCTTGCTAGACCCAGGGTCTATAGATGGCGCTTGTCATTCCTGCAGATGACTGAGAAGCAGTGTCGTTGAAGACTGCGCATGTCTAGGGAACTGATTGGTCTCATATGCCACCTGCTGCAGGATTCGGTGCCATGGGGACATGGAGGGCATCCACTGCCAGTGGCCGTGAAAGTGACCATGACGCTCAATTTTTATGCCAGTGGCTCCATCCAGGCCTCCCCAGCAGACATGCGCGGGATTTCACAAGCCTCCACACACACAAGTGTATCCAGGAGGTCAGGGATGCCATCTTTGTGAAGGCACAAAACTTTGTCCATTTCAACCGGGATCGGGAAAGCCAGGAAGCAAGAGCGCTGGGATTTGTACATATCTCTAGTTTTCCACAGGTTCAGGGTGCCATCGACTGCATTCACGTGGCACCTGGCACGTGGATCTCCATGGCAACAAGCAATCAACTACGTCAACCACAGGGGCTTCCACTCACTGAATGTTCTGCTGGTGTGCAACTACTACAAATGCATCCTACAAGTCTGCGCACGATTCCCAGGGAACATCCACAACTCCTACATCCTTAGCAGGCCTCAAGTCCCTGACATCTTCCAAGTTCCACAGAGGCTGCAGGGTTGGCTCCTCAGGGACAAGGGCTACCCACAGAGGACATCACTGATGACACCCATGTGGCGGCCAGAGACTGGAGCAGCGCGACCCAGATTTTGGTGGAGCCAACGATAGGCATCTTGAAAATGAGGTCTGGTGCCTCGGTAGATCCAGTGGAGCATTGCAGTACAGTCCCTTGAGGGTGTCCCACATCATCGTAGCTTGCTGCATGCTACACAACCTGGTGCTGCAACGGTAGGGAGGGAGGGTCCTCGTCGGCAAGGGTGCTGGCGATGTGGCCATTGCACTGGCCAGATGAGGCAGACATAGTCGGGAGGCCCTCATACCTGCAAGATTCATGGAGGATGATGATGAAATGCAGTGAGGACAGTCCTGACATCCTCACCTTGCATCTGTGAACATTTGACTCCTGTGTGGCTGATGGTAGTGCACATACCCTCACTGCTCAGGCCCATGTCAGCGGTGGCCCTAATAGTCGCTAGATTCCAGGAGAATGATGACGACATGCAGTGAGGACACTCCACAGATCTTCACATTGCCTCTGTGAATGTCTGACTCCTGTCTGGCTGAGGGCAGCTCGCTTGCGCTCTGTGTTAAGGGTCATATCATGGAAATGCAGGCGTGAAACTTTAAATGCACCTGATTCTTTGCCAGACTTCAGCACCTGTCCCCTCAGAAGCAGTGTCGCCGATCACAGATTCTGAAGAGATGGGGGACAAGCCCAAACTCAAAGGTGCTGAGAGCACACAGAGAGAATGAGGGAACTCTGTGACACCTGCCCACGACATTCTGGCAGCAATGACCAGCACCATCGAGGTGCAGGCAAGTGTGTCCAGTGAGTGTGCAGCTGGACCATCACTTTGGTCTAAAGGTTACACACTGCTCAGAGAAGAGGCCCTGGGCTGAGACACCTGCTTTTATCTTGTGCAGGAACCAAGATTTCACATCTGAATGGCATGGGTATTGCTCATCATAAAAAGGAGCCATAGGCAGGGAGACACTGTTGGGAGTTTATTTACAATAGTGAACAGTATGTACAAGTGATTAACACCCATGCCCAGGCTGTGCAACTACATCTTCTTAATCTTTCTAACCCTGCCGCTCCTTCTTGGTGCTTCCCCGACATCCACAGCAGAGATGGAGGCAGCCTGCTGACTGCTACGCCCTGTCTGTGATTACCTTGATGGGCATCCTCTGGAGGGCCGAGGCCAGGAAGGCCCTGGCCTGTATTGGGTGTCCTGCATAGACCAGCCCCACCCTCTTTGGCCTGTGGAGCTGGAGCTCAGTGGGGGGTGACAGGAAGAGGAGATCTCGATTGGCTGGACATTCCTGGAGTCACCTGGGTGGGTGGCCCCAGGGTGTCGACCTGCTGGGCCTCCTCCCTATGGGTGCCTGATGGCCTCTGGTGACTCCTTGAGGAGAAGGGCAAGCTGGTGTGAGACTGAGCTGCCCCGCACCCCTCTCACGTTGACATTGCTGGAGGCCAACCATAGCCTCAGCGATGGAATTCAGCCTGCGCAGCAGTGCAGGAGCGACGTCCTGCACCAAGGCCTCCATGGTGGCCACCATCCTGCCAGTGTTGACCTCAATACTTCAGCATGACAGCACTATCACCCCAGACTGAAGGCAGGCAGGCTCCTCCATCGTCCCTTACAATCTGAGGAGTGCACCAGACATCCCTTCCGAATGTTCCCGTGATTTCCATTGCAGCTCCAACAACTGATTGAGGACCGAGTCCAGAGGCTCGTCATCCTACTCAGTCAGCAGATTCCTTGCCTCCAGCAGTCCTCTGAGTACTGTCGACCAAGGATGTCCCTGCCTCCACCTGCTGTGGAACAGATTGTGTACTGTGCTCACCAGATTGTGATCCTGAGGCTACTCTACATCTATGTCCTGCCGAGATATGTGTCTCTGCACTGGTGGAGGGTGTGGGTGAACGCCATGATGGGTCTTCAACAGTGCTGCCCTCAGGGTTGTCAGCCGAGGTGCTCTCGGCACTGGGCCGGGGTCAAGGTTGTCTGAGGGCAAAGTGTCAAGTGTACCTAAGTGAAAAAGTGGAGATTATTAACTCTTGGCCGCCGGTTTGAACACAGAACAGTGGACTCAGAGTAGCGTTGACAGAGGGATGATGTGGTGCAGGATCCTCACGTGAGTGCTCGCTGTCAACCTCACTGTTGCCGCAGGAACGGTCGATGCCCTCTCAAGCCAGTTCCAACTCGCAACTCTCGAACGATGTGAGGACCATGATGCTCAGCACTCCACCCTCGGGCTGGAACCTCTCCCAGTGACTGTGCGCCATCTTGGCCTGCATGGACAGATGGAGAGTGAGAGCAAGGCACATACATGGCAGACCAAACGAGAAGGATGCCAGGCCCGCTTGTGTGCTGAGTGGAGTCATCGAGAGGATGAGGAGTTGATCTCCAGAGGAGATGAGGCCAGATGGAGATGTGAGGGTGTGTGAGGGAGAGTGGGTGGTGATGTCCCTTTGAGGTCGCAGTTAGTGAGATGCCAGTGAATGTGCGATGGGCTTGTGAGTGGGTGAGTCGAGATTGATGAGATGGTTGACTTACCCTGATGGCACAGATGAGATCATTCATCCGTTTTCTGCTCTGGATGGCCGACCTCTTGTGTGCATCGTGGGCACTGACCTGCTCTGCAAGCCACAGTGGTGAGGCTGATGGGCCTCCTGCAGCCAGTGAATGGGGTAGAGATTTTGCAGCAGGCCTCCACGGCGTCCCAGGGATGCATCACTGAATCGGGAATGCGCTCTTCCTGGCTTTTTGGGCCATGTCTTCACCGGAGCAGTCCTGGGCTGCAAGCATTGACAAGTGTGCAAGCGGCTGCACTTAAATATGGCGCCCCGTGTGAAGAAGCGGCGAGGTAACGGTGTGGCAGGCCAATCAGAGGCCACCCGCCAGCGAGACGGCATGTTTCCTGTGATTGCATAATTAATGAGGCGGGAAGGGGATGATACAGGGCAAAAAGCCCACCATGGCGCTGGCAGGTAAAACGTCTCTTATCATGCCCGCTACTGCACGACTGCGCCCAATGTCTCTTTTCATTCTTCCTTCTGAAATGTGTCACCCCAAATTTTGAATTTCAGTCCGTCAATTCCACTACACTATCCAACCTCTATCCCTACCTTCCTCATTGTTTCCTGCACTTCCAAGCTTTGTGTCATCTATATATACTGGCACAGTAGTGTAATGTTACATAGTAATCCAGAGGCCTGGGCTAATGATCTGGAGACATGGATTCAAATTATACCACAGCAGCTAGGGAATTAAATAATTCTATACATTTGCAGGGAAGAGCTTGGCCTGAATCTTACACTCGTCGGGCACGCGCGATCAGCGGACGTGAAATGCGCTTCCGCCTGCTATCGGCTCCCGACAGCAATTTCACGGCCAATTAATGGGCAGCCAGCAAGAAACTCGCCCAGAGAAAGGCTCAGCGCTGCTGGTGGGGACAGGAAGAGGGCGGGCGACATCACTGCAGTGAGCGCTTCCACTGGGCTCCCTAAAGGCTGTGGGGCAGATGAGTTTTGGGTGGGTGGGCTAATGACCGACTTTACTGTCAGAGGGGTGCTGGGGGTGCAGGGAATATGCTGCCCTGTAAAATCCAAAATCCAGCCCATTGTTTCTAAACGTTTCCTCACTGATGAAAAACTAACCGACCAGGAATTGTCTTCTCCCCTTTTTTGAACAAGGTGGGGGGCAGGGGAGGAGGCCAACACTTAAAATGGTACCACCCCATATCTCAAGAGGATTTGACGATCACAGCCCACACCTCTGCGTTTTCACCCTTACTTCCCTCAGCAACCTAGGATCCATCCCTTCCGGACTGGGTGTTTTTTCTAATTTCTACTACCTCAACAATATCCTGGCAACCTCCTTGTTTGCTATAGCTTTGGCAAAGTCCTCCTCCTTAGTAAACATTGATGTAAAGTACCCATTTAGTACCTCAACTATGCCTTCTGCCTCCACCAACACATCTCTAATCACCTCGACTGCTCCTTTGAGAACCATTTTACTGTTATATTAGCCACCAATTATTCTCAGCCTGTCTCTTTGCCCCTCTTATTTTCTTTTCCGTTTCACCGCTTTACTTTCTGGGCCAGATTTTCCTCTCCCAGTGGAGGTGCGAATCAGGTCGTGAAATGCTGAACTTAGTTTTTTTGCTGGAAAAGCAAATGCCCTCTGCCCTCCGGACCCCACGCCATTTTTGTGTGGTCTTTGAGGATCAGGAAGACCTTGGGGGTAAAACACACACGTGCCTCTCCTGAGATTGGTGTCACCATTGTGAGGACCACAGGAAAATTGCATTTCCTCCCACACAAAATTTTCGTGCGCTGGTGTGGGTTTTGAAAGCCTGAGAAAAATACATTTCCTTGGCATGTTTGCTTTGACACCTTCAAATGTATTACACCTATTAGATGCTGTACTGCAGTGTATTTGTGTTTTTAGTGCAGTGTATTTGTGTTTTTAGTGCAGTGATTCATCATAGAGGTTTGTCCTGCAAAGGTAAGTTGACCCTTCCATTGACTACCATTGCATAAGTGTTGTCATGCATTACAGTACATTTCCCATTGAAAAAAGTGCCAAAATGCATAAAAGGATGTAAACTAAAATGACAACAGAGCTGGCAGGACATGTTTTGTGCTGTGATTTAAATCGACTGACATGCTGGTTATTAAAAAAAAAACCCTGCTTTTTCTACCTGAAAAGAATCTTGCTACATTTATTAACAGGCACTCTGCTTTGAAATGGAAATGGGACACCATTCTATTCTGTAATTTACAGGCAATGTAGCTGGAAGGTTTTGTTATGACAGCTGTAGCCCTTATGAATGCATGGCTGGGCTTCAGCTCAGCAGGTGCTCTGCTGACCCAAGAATGATTGATATTTTTAAGAAGCTGTAAAAACAGAATATGCCTTTGATGTGGTTTCTTGTTTGTTCACAAACCTAATTGGCACTTAAAGGATTACAATTTTTGGTTCTACTCTTTAACTTCGTCCCAGCTTCTTAAATTCTGATTGCAGGGCTTGAATCCCTCCTCCTCCTTATATCATTTGTTCCAAATTAGGCCATGGCTTCAGGCTCTTACCCTTACCCTGCAGAATGTTCTGCACTCCCTCTGCAATGTCCCTTTTTCTGGCCCAATGAGGCAACAGACCCCAAGGGACTCACATCAATGGTAACAGAACTGCTTGTCTGACCCCCTGACTATCAAATCCACAATTATGACCACGTTCCTACATTTTTCTAGTGCAGTCCTTTTGCCTCACGGTGCCAGACTCATGATTGCGCACCTTCAAGCCATCATCACCCTCGCCAGTATTCGGTGCTGAATATCGGTTTGAGACTGCTGCACGTGTGGAGGATTTCAGCACTGGAATCTTTCTTTAGTTTTAAAGTTAGATTGTTTAATTGGCAAAGCTTTTCAGAGAATACTTAAGCAAAATGGCTACCTTTAGCAATGGACTTGCTCATCCACCAAGATCTAGGATATGGCGAGCCAATTACTCTCTTCCTTCTCTTTCTCCTCTTCTTCCAAGCAATCAATCAAACAACAGCAAAAACTATGACAATTACCGATTTTTGCGCCAGTTCATCAGTCAGCAACTCATTGGCCTTCGATTTGTCTTCCACCTCTTGGGATTTCTGGTCATAGTTGACAGCCAGCTCCTCCAAGGCCTGAAGCACTTCCTTCACCTCATCCTTAGCTGCTTCATTTTCTAATTGCAGTCGGTTCAGTTCCTCTTGAATCTTCTCATAATCCCTCCTTGTGGAAGCCAACAGCTGGAAATAGCCACACATTTTCATATCAGTTTTAGCCAGATCAAAATCCTTATGCCAATCATGATGTGTCAGGAAGATATAATAATTCTAATAACGTTATTGAAATTTATTGTAAAGTAGAGTAATAGAGTGGGGCGTGTGTGTGTGTGTGCGTGCGTGTGTATGTGAGAGAGAGAGACTTAATTGGATTAAAGACAGTTGGTCTGAAGGCTTTGATGTATTAGAAGATAAGATAGGTTTGAAATGTTAAGTAGGTAAAGATGGGGGAAGTTTAGAATGTAAATTGAAAGAACATTTGCATTTTAAATAAACCAGACTAGATTGTTTCAAAGGAGGGGTGAAATGTGTCACCCAGCCAGGTGAAGTTTTTTCCCAAAGACTACTGGTAAATTTTAATGCTATGGGAGGTTTTTATTATCAGGAAGATAAAGTCCAAAGACATAGTGAAACAATGGGAATTTGCATTCAAAGGGGAAAATATGCATAAAGGAGTGAAGGTTGTGTGTAAGGGAGGCATTTTAAGATCTTACAAATGTGAAAAGCCTTCAGCATCTACGCCTCAAGCTGCTGTTTTCAAAGAACTGAAGTTAAGAAAGCTCACTTTGAATTCGGCTTGTTCAGGGTATCATGATTCTTTGCCTGGGTCTTTTAAAATCTGGGTCTTACTGTTGCCTTAACGAAAGTGTAACTGGGAGTTAGATTGATTAGGTGATTTAGAAGTTATCATTGTAGTAATTTGTAGATCTACATATGTATTTAAAATCACTTCTCTTATTAATAAATGTTTAATCTAGTTTTATAAAAACCTATAAGACTTGGTGGTCTTATTACTATTGAATTCAAAGCATGCAGCTTGAAATTTATACAAACTGCTAAACAAGTTGTGGCAGTTGTTTCAAGTTTCCCTTTGGGGTTTGAACAACTCAACATTTACCATCGGCTGTGCCATAACAAGGGATTCAAAACATTTTACTGAAAGACGAGTCTGTAGTGAAATCCCAGTGACAACTGGCACTTAAATCCACCTCAAGCCAACGTGTCCCAGCAGCGCTCCATCTGATCCATTGTATTTGACAAAAACTCTAAAGGCCAGGTCATCCCCACTTTTGCCCATTCCTTTGACCTTGGTACATTTGGTTTAAACAACCATAAACATTGACATTACTGTCTGCAAAAACTCACCTCCTCTTGGTCTAGCATCTGCTGTTTTAGATTCTCGGTCAGCTGACTCTGCTGGTTAATTTCTTCATCCTAAACAAAACAAAAAATCAGAGGGAAATTCAACAAGAGATTGTGGTACCACCCCAAATTTCTGACTGATACGGGTGTCCGGGAATATTTTGCTGTAATCTGCTTTTACAGCAAGTATTTTTGTTTTACAGAATTGTGCTCACTCTTAACACCCCATTTTTTTCCCCTTTATTCTTTCACGGAATGTGGGCTTTGCTGACAAGGCCAGCATTTGTTGCCCATCCCAAATAGGCCTGGAACTGAATGGCTTGCTGGGCTATTTCAGAGGGCAGTTAAAATTCAACCACATTGCTGTGGGTCTGGAGTCACATGTAGACCAGACCAGGTAAGAATGGCAGACTTCCCTAAATGACATTAGTGAACCAGTTGGGTTTTTACAACAATCAATGATAGTTGTCATAGTCACCAATGCTGAGGCTGGTTTTGAAACTCCATATTTATTAACTGAATTTAAATTCTGCCAGCTGTCATGGTGGGATTTGAACACATGTCCTCAGGGCAATACCCTGGGCTTCTGGATTACCAGCCCTATGACATTACCACTGCACTGCCATCTCCAATTCAATTTAAGCAAACTGCAACAAGAGGAATTTCAGTCAAGTGTGCTTAAAATTCATACTCTAATATCCAATGGAGTGATTGCAGGACATTTAACATTAGAAAATGCTCATATCAGTTTTAGTTTACAAAGCTTTCATCACTGTCTAGAGAACAAGTCATTTTAAGGGAGATTTGCAAATGACTGCATCAACCATTCAAACACTAATGGCCACTTAACTTAATTTTAAAGGCCAGCTGTGTTTATGAAGGCGCTGGCTGCAAAACAAGGCTAAAACTAGACTTGAAAATAAAGATTGCAGTGAGCTCATCCATCCTACCAGTGATAGCAAAAGGTTGCTTTACAGGAGAACACCACAATGCAGTGGCTGTTCATGTTTCATATACACATAAACAGAAAAAAGTAAAAAAAGCTTTATCCCTTTTTAAAAAAAACATGAGTTAATGGCCCAGAATTTACTGGATGGAAACATTTTGTGGCGTGTGCGTGGGTTGGATATTTTTCTCACCCTTAAGCTCCAATTATTTTTGCACCACAAATTTCGAGAAGTGGGAATTGATAACAAGGTCAGTAGAGCATCTGAGACCTCAGCAAATGACGGGGCCAATATAGTCCATCTCCTCAACCAATGAAACTTAAGGACAGAAAGGAAAAAAACAAACCAAAGAACAGAAAACAAAACAGAGTGAATTGAAGTCTAATTAGATACAGAAGGGGAGATTAAAAGAGGGAAAGATTGAAAGATTAAGAGATAAAATAGAAACAGAGGAAAAGTAAGAATAAAAGATTAAATTTAAACACTTCTAGGAGCAATATACTCCTGTGAGAGTGAGATGCCAAAGTTTCAGTTGTTCCTTTTCTAGCCTTCCAAGGTTTTGTGACATGTGAGGACCATAAATCACCCAATTGTCAGGGTCCATGAAGTAGCAGCATGTTTAATTCACATTTACAGCACAGAGCTAGCAGTTAAACTCACAGGGAGCTTGATGGCGAGATCCTGTTTTTGCAAGGCTAACGCTATTAACAATATTGGCAATTCACAACTCACAACGTTTTCTCTCTCTCACCACAGATTGCAGGGTTTGTTGTGCACTGATACAGTATGCATCATGAACCTTCTGCTACTTACCAGCAAATTCTGGGCTATTATTACAACAGATGAGCAAGAGGGCACAATGTACTAGGGTACAAGTGTAGTAATGTGAGGTCCATCGGTCATTAAACACAAACCTTGTCATCAAGCTGCTTATACAAATTGCTGATCTCTTCCTCTAACTTCACCCTCTCCCCTGCTGTGATTTTGGGTGCTGGAGCAACATTGTCAATGGTTGTCTGGTTGTCACACGGCTCCAAGGTTTTTTGGTCTTTGGCATCAATTTGTTCATCTTCAGGCACGGACTCACCTGCAGGAAGAGTAAGGACACTGCATGTTGGAACCGAGACAACTGGTTTCCATGGCAACACAACCTGCCTATTTACGTGCAATGCATGCTCAAAAAGAGGAGAATTTTTCATTTCATGAAGCCACCAACAGGCCAGCAATGAAAAAAAGACCAAAACAGATTTGTTAGACTGAAATAAAATCATCATACTTAAAAAGCTCCTATGACATTTTTTAAAGCTGATTTAATTGTATTCTTGTTACGTATTTGGGCAGGTGGCTCTTTTGAAATTTAAACGGGTAATTGCACTATTTCATGTGGAAATGAAAATGGTTAATGGATGTTTCTACAAAGTGGATTTAAAGGTCTCTGATGATTTATCTCAGGAAGTAAAAGCAGCTTTCCAATAAAACAAACAGATGGTGTAAGGATATAACTGAGCAATATCTGCCACATGAAATTCTCTGCATGTCCACGAGATGTGCTCATGCCCGTGGAGTCTGCTTCCAGCAGCCCTACAATCAGAATATAATGCTATTATTGCAGATCTGCCGACAAAGGTCCTTATTGTTGCATTGCTACCAAGTAATATTGAATTCTAACAAATCCATCCCCCTTTTGCACTCCAGCAAAAATAAAACATTTTGTACATTATTGATGCTTCCCTTACTTCCTCAATCAAATTGGCACCTGCTGTTCTACACTTACAATTTCCCTAGAAATCCAGAATTCACAGCCTATTACTACAGCGGAGCGTGACAAATTTGCATCATTTAGCCCTTATTCGCAATCAGGGGCTCTTCTGTTGCATGGTTTACACCAGGCCAAAGGATATATTACGTTATAATGACGGGGACTTTATACCGCGTAGTTCACAACATATTAAATAACAAGGGGGATCTTTACCTCGATTAGGAAAGGGTTGGCAAGAAATCCTAGGGAAAAGCCATTTGCTGTCGCTATGTTTAATCTGTCCCTTTAAAATTCCAAATGATTCATCCACTCACTCCAGTCGAAATGAGGTCATCAGGGGCTGGGAAGGATTAGCTCAGAGGAGTGTTGGCCGGAGGGTAAAACTGACCTGCACCTCTGTCTATGCTTATGGAGCTGCTTGCCACCCTGGCGTCATTCCACTATTACTGCTTTGATTTTCAACATCGAGCTCTTGAGACTTGAGTGAAAGTAATATTTGGCTTGTTTCCTGCTTTTTGGACATGAGTAAGCTTGAAGTTTGTGCTTTGAGTATGCAAGGCTTGGTTATAATCATTTACCTTCTTCATCAACAACCTGCCGTACGTCAGCAACAAAACTACTTTTCTCATGTTCCTTTTGGGCTGTGAATGACCGTTGAATACTGAGGCTGGCGGGATGGAAGGTGAGGACAAGAGGAATCCTATCATGGTTCCAGGGGGGAGCAGAAGGGGTGACAGCAGAATTGTGGGGAATGTGGAAGATACGGTTGAGGGCCCTGTTTCCTTTTCTTTGAATTTAGGTTTAGGTTTTCCTTTTATTTTGCTTGCAGGCAGTAGTTTACACGTGTCCTAGACACACATTTTGTTCCTTTGTTTCTTTTCTAGCCTCATCACCATTCCCTTTGGCCCTGGAAAACTAACACTTTCATCATTCAACCTCTCCTGTCTTACACCCTATCACAGGCCTTACTTCTATCCTTGTCCCACCCACTCTTTGCTGAAAACCTATTACATCTCTAACTTTTCCCAGTTACGGTGAAAGGTCATCAACCTGAAACATTAAACTCTGATTCTCCCTCCACATATGCTGCCTGACCTGCTGAGTATTTTTAGCATTGTCTGTTTTTATTTCAGATTTCCAGCATCTGCAGTTTTCTGCTCTTTGCTTAGGGCTGATTGGTTATATTCTCCAAACACAAACTGTAATCCTTTTCAAACTAAATACGAATACCAATGTTTCAGTAAATAAGTACTTAAAAGATCATTTGTATTTTTTACGAATTCGCAACTTGTGATTCTTAATATTCTACATGGTATATGTACATAAAAGTAACTAGGTCACTCGGCATAGATATATTTGCTAATCTGTTGAAAAACAGATATAAAAAAGACTGTATATAATAAACATTTTCTCTCCCCCTGACTTCACACATAGCGCGGATTACTTTATTACCGCATATAACTGGGTAAAGTATAGCTTGGGGGAAGGAGTTAAATAGTGTGAATAAATACATCAATTTTCACATTATGTAAAACTACATTGAGACCACCAGACAATTCAGAATAGAGAACCAACTTTATCTTTTGTTGTTTTAACCAAGGTATTTTCAGGTTGGACAGAAGAATTTAGTGCGTAGCACATGCAATGTCAGGTGTTGAACATCACAGTAAAAGGGGAACTAGGAGTCCAATTCCCTAGATCCCATGCTAAAATGTCGCGTTTCAGTTCAGAGAGTCCATTTATGGGAACTGTCTTTTTCATGTGAACTCAAATGCAAAGGTGGCAGGGTGTCCTTCAGGACATTGGCTTTCAGAGTTATTTAGAGCTGAGTAGGAAGGATCCCAGCCCTTAGTGACAGGCCCACTACTCCAAGTCCCATTAATAAAGTCAAACTGGCCAATTACAAATGGTGCCGTGGACAAGGACAAATCTGCCTGGTTCTTGCACTGGGTTACCAATCTGCCTCAAAGAGTTAACTTAGTTCTTAGTTCCAAATCACCAGATATGTCACCTTAGAGCCTACTTAATCCTAAAGACTAGATATTGGATACAAGTTAGATTGGACTTTGATTCATTGCCAGTTTGCAATACATATCCATTCATCCAATAAGCATCTCATTTCATTACACAGCCAAAGAATTCATTACTATTTCCCAGCAGACAATTAATTTCTACAATTAAATCTTGAAAATTCATTATTAGGAGAGGACTCTTTGCTTTGGAATTTGAATTACTCATGTAAGAAAATTAAATTGAGGTGCAATTCACAAAGACCATGGGTGGCATTTTATTTTGCATATAGACTAAAGTGGGACAAACATGAAAAATAATTTAATTATAGTTGCTTTGGTAACAGTTTGGCAAGACCTCATCAATAAAAATCCAAATTAAATAATAGGATCATGCAAAAGATGCTTATACTAACCTGAAACATAACATACTTAGATTATTCAAATTCTAGGCAGTGGAAATATAGAACAAAATGTGATTCGTCTTTTAGAAAAAATTCTTCAGCTTCAAATGATGCTAACCTTGATTGACTATTCAAAAGCTCTTTACTCCAGAGTTCACTCAATCCAGTTGTTCTGTTTATCAAAATTTATTATACAAGGAATAAAAGGCCTTAAGAATTCAAGGCCATTAAGGTATTGAACTGTGTTGGATCCATGGGAACAATGGAGCTTTAATATAAGCAAGCTGCATGAGGGAGCAGTGTCAGCAACAAATGGATGACTGTGGGCATTTCAATGCTAAAATGCATCTATGTGCTGCTTCACAAAAAGCACATCAGATTCACTTCCATGGAAGTGTTCAGATGCCAAAGAGTGTATTTTTTATACATTCATGGGATGTGAGTGTCACTGGCAAGACCAGCATTTATTGCCCATCCCTACTTGCCCCTGGTGTCATTACATAACAAATAGGAGCAGGAGTAGGCCATTTGACACCTTAAACCTGTTTCTCCATTCAACAAGATCATAGTTGATCTGATTGTGACATTGACTTCACTTTCCTGCTTGCCCCCCCCCTCCCAGGCCCATAGGTGGTGATGAGTCATCTTCCTGAATGGCTGCAATCTATGTGGTGTAGGTATACCCACAGTGCTATTAGGGAAAGAGTTCTAGGATTTTGACCCAGCGACAATGAAGGAGCAGCAATGTGACTCCAAGTAAGTACGGTGAGGGTCTTGGGGGGGAACTTGCAGGTGATGGTGTTCCCATGCATCTGCTTCCCTTGTCCTTCTAGGTGTTAAGAGGTTGCAAGTTTGGAAGGTGCTGTCGAAAGAACTGTGGCAAGCTGCTGCCATGCATCTTATACTGCAGTGCAAACAAAATAATAACTTTGGGCAGAATTTTCGGCCTGCCAGGCGGGCGGGCCCAACCCAATCTCCGGTGGGCGGGGAGCTGATCCCCACTGGAGAAACAGGCACCGCCACCATTTTACATGGGCTGGCCAATTAAGGCCCACCCAGCGTGACGTCCAGCGGGAAGCGCTATGTGCTTCCTGTGCGGGCAGAGGGGGGGGTGGGAGATTCCCCAAAAGCGAGAGTGCGCTTTTTCACGCATGTGCACGAAGGAGCGCACATCTCCCTGAGGCTAAGTGCTGCCTCAGGGAGATCGCTGACACTTTTAAAAACGTTCAAAATAGAAAAAAAATCCTTAACATGTCCCCCTCATGTGACAATGTCACATGAGATGGGACATGTTCATAAATTACACTGAAACTTTATTAAACTGTTTAAATCCCTACATGAAACCTCATCTCGCCGATGGATGAGGTTTCATGTTTTCTCTATTTGCCACATTAAGGTTGGACGGGCAGGTCCTTTAATTGTTTCAATGATCCTGTCAATGGCCTCAATTGGCCATTGACAGGTCAGTGGGCCCGCAGCTGATTTTGCTGTGGGCCCGCCTCCCTGAAAATTTAAATGGGGCACGGTGATGTCGGGGAGATCCCCCCGATGTCATCCCGCGTCATTTTAAGCGTCAGTGAACGAGCCTCACCCCCTGTTTGCCGACGGCAAAACTCTGCCCTTTGAATTTGGAATTATACTGGGAGATTTAAGGCCTTATTTATAATATGGGATTGCCAAAGCCAGGAGGCAACCGGTAACATAACAGATCCCATTCAAGAGTCACCAAAGACATCAAAATCCAGTGTTAATTTCACTGGATTATTTGACAACAATTGTCATTAATGGCAAAACTAAATGACTCCCATTATTTTGAATTGTTGCACACACAATTGTTCTCTTGTTACGGAATTCAATATAATATAAAGCAATATAAAACATGATGACTAAGCACCATTAGGAAAACAACTCTATGGAAGTGGTTTTGTTTAAACAAAAGGTTAAAGGTTTTAAACCATGTACGACACAGAATATACTGTGGACTGAAGGGGATGTTAAGCAGTAATTTTCAGGAAATTGGTCACCAATAGATATGTAGATTTTGGTAAAGCCTGTAGTGAATTCCACACTTGTTCTCGGATTCCCTATCCATTAAACTTCACTTAATGGCTAATAGTGACAGATTAAATCCAACTTTGATGAGTTTTACCATTTCGCCATCTGTTTAGTTCCATCTCCAGATGCTGAAGAGCATTTTTTAAGGATTTATTTTTCTCTTTTTCCTTCTCGTATTTCTTCTTCCATTCCTCTGCCGTCAACTCCAGGTTGACAGATGCAGTATTCTTGATGGTCTTGGCTCTATTGGAAGCAGTTATTTATAAAGAGAAATTTACTGTACTGGTAGTGGTATTGTCATCTTGCTTCAATGAAAACAAATCAATAGGCTAAGGAAACTAATTTCTCTCAAACTGAAGTACATCCTGATGAGAAATTGCACGTTGCAAATACATTGCACGTCTTGGCAACAGCCAAAATAATCTTAATTTTGGCTACATCAGTGTACATGTGAAGTAATCTCACTGTAAACAAATGTGCTGTCTTCCTGATGAATTGTCCAATACTTCCTCACCTTCCATCTAACTGTGACCACCCTGAACCTTGGGAGGTGGAGTTCACCCACCCTCCCGAGAAAACAACCAGTGACACAATGGCCAAAGAAGGGCTATAGTGTGCACCAATCATACGCCCATAACAAAGCATGTTCCAGCTGCCTCAACACAGACTATTTCTACCTGCTTAGATCACCTGAGCGAATGTTCCACTTAATCATTTCTTGATTCCAAAGATCATGTAGAGAAATTGGAGATTTTTTACCATCCTTACATCTACACTACTCACCTGATCTACAATTCTTCACAGAAATTGCTCTATAAATTGACCAGCCCTGCCACCCTTTCCCCAGTTAGTAAACAAACACTACTGAGTATCTAGGTTGCTGTACACTACTATAACTTCTAATCCCATTTCGATCGCAGCTTCATGAAGCCTTAAAATTATTGCTGACATGGCATTGAATGATTAACCAAGGAGTAGATCTTCTCATCCTGGCATGGGGCAGGTGGAAAGGGAGGCATGCAGTTGCCCATCCTTAACCCATAGGCAATTGTCCTGCCCTCATTCCTGCCACCAGCTATATTGAGGCATTGGAAAGGGGGCGGTTCACGAGCCCGCATGCAGCACTCCCAACCTTGTCGGCTCCATTGTGGGACTGGGCAATTTAAGCCCCCCACTATTTTCATGGAGCTGGGCTGGCTTCTTGGCAACATGGTTCACACCAGCTCAAAGGTGTCTTGAACAATGGGTGCAACGTAATCTGGAGACTGCAATCTTTTGACAGGTAAGTTCAAACATCGTATGTTTGGTGTTGACAACATCACATGTCTTAATCCTGTATGATAAGTTAAGTATGTTTTTAATATAGTGATTAATGGTAGGGATTTGCTCTTAAAAGGCAAGTGACCATTAAATTGACCAGCACTGTGAAAGTGGAAAGTGTTCAGATGTATGAGAGTACATTATCCAATGGATTAAGTGTTCTTTTGCATTGAAAAGTTTGATATTCAGATCTGACTGGATTTGATTTTATGCTTGAACAGAAGACTCAGCTCTTTCAATGACTCCAAATGTTTAATGTATTCAGTGTTACAATTCTGAGGTTTATAAGATTTTTAGGTTTTGGGACTACATTTTCAAACTTAGGGTAAAATGAGGGTGGTTATGTGGCATGTTCTGAAGTCTATCTCACAGTAATCATGGATGGATTGATTGTTAGAGATTGAAGGAAGGCTTAGATTGTTTTACTGGGAAGAAGGTGTAAGGTATATACACTTGGAAACAATGGCAGCAGCCTGTGTGTTAACATAGGAAACTCTGTCTCCCAAAGTGCCAGAAAGGTGTTGAAAGTATCAAGTTGTAAACAGATGTAAACAATTCTAAACATTTGCTTCTAAGATGAAAGTGAGGTGGGGTCAAGAATCTCTAACCAGCATTTCTACCTGGATGCAAGGTTAGTGTTTCATGTTGCTATGAGCAAGAGTGCAGAGGAAGCCACTTTTGAGATCAGGTTACCGGCTTCCCCACAAATCAATTAATATCACAGACGGTTGGCAGTTTTTAGTGTGGTCAACAGCAAGAAGAGGCTGCTTGGTTTTGCAAACTAGTACAGCTAGAAACAGGAGGGAGATTATCTCTGATCGAAGAGATGCATCCCGTTGCCATCTAAGGGTCCTTGGAGATTTATCCTGGCATGGCCAATTGGGAACAATCACAGAGACAGGCTTTACAGCTAGTGCTGGATTTAGGGAACTCCCCAAGTACTAAGGGAAGTGCCTGGAGGCAGTCTCTCAAAGATACAGCTCAGCAAAACAGGGGAGTGCAAACCCATTGGAAGCAGGGAGCAACTGAGCACTGCTTGCTATAAGGACAGTAATTCCTTGGAGTGCGCAATGTATCACAAGTATAATGTTCCTTTCTTCAGTTTAAAGCATAAGTTACCGGCAAAAATAGTCCTTAGTTAATCGTGTCTTTAGTCATTTGTTACAGTAAAAATCTCAAAACATGAAATCTTGCTTTATTCTTTTCAACTATTTACTGGAAGTTCAAATTTCTTTTTAAATGTTATCAGTCTCTATCGAAATCATAGCATCAGCTCGGGAGGTTTTGTTTATACAGCTGTACAATATAATCCTATTATGAATGTTGACTGAACGCCAAACCCCACTAATGGATTCAGCTGTAAAGGGGATTGTGAGTTTATTTACTTTGACAGTTTTATGGCCACTTAAAAGGATTACGTTTTTTTAAGTGGTTTTTGAATGAGTTTTTGTTTATCTTGACAGTTTCATGGGCATCTCAAAGACTTCACAATGTTATTATAGGGCGCAAGAATTCTGCACATAGTTGATACTGGGTCAGTGTGCATTGGGAGGGGTTGAAGTGGTATGGGGGTGGGTCAGTGGGCATGGTGGGTTGCAGGTGTGAGTGAGGATATGGAGGGTCATGGGAGGATAGGGGGCATGGAGGTGCATGCCAGTTTAAGGGGAGATATGGTGGGGTTATGGGGAGGGCTATGAAGGGGCATAGGGATGAGGGGTGAAGATTAGGGGGCCTCACACACATCTACAGAGCTGGGACAATGTCTCAGCAAACAGAGGCGAGCCTTCTAACCTAGCCTCTTAGGCATCCACTCGCCTCCATTCCCACCTCTGCCCTGCTTTGGGAGGACACGTCCAGCCCAATCCCGACTCTGAGAGGGGAAATATGGTGGGCAGGCCCAGTCATTCAGGAAGTGGGACCGTGATGTCGAGAAATGGTCCAACTCGCGAATCCAGCCTCAAAGGGGAAAATACGGCTCCAAATGTTAGCTTAGGAATTTCAGAACTGTATAAAGCTGGTTATATAACATAAGATCTTATGAATTTCAATTGATTTGTTAAAACCTGCAGATTAACATTGCATAATTGACCAGCCAACAAGCTGGAAAAAAATCAATAATCTTTATAATTAGCTGTGAACAGCAAGTGGGAAGGCAGGACAGATGGTAACTGACCAATATTGCTGAAGGATGGAGTGCAGAGTAAAGAAATTTATGTTCACTGATCAGATATTAGAAACTCCCTCCAGCAAGGAGTCAAGCAGCACGGGGACATATTGTACGAGACTATGACCACCAAGCATCATTTGCATTCCCTTTATCCATCCAATCAGCCTCTTGTTCAAAACAAACAATTAGATTTTCCCAAAGCATTTTGCCTTTAACAGATGCATTTGGTTGTCCTTGGCTGGGATAATGCTTCTTCAATCTAATTTAAACACTGAAAATATGTTCAGCTCCTCTTGATGACCAAGAACTCCAAGTATTGAACTTATTCTTGTGACTGTTTTCTCAAATACACTGTTGCTTTTGAAGCTAGGATAACTGTAATTGCAGATAATGTTTTAAATATGACCATGCACTGATCTGTGTAAAGTCAGAATAATTTCCTTTAACTTATGGTCAAATACCCTCAAGACTGATCTGAGTATTTGATCAACTTTGCTGATAAGACCTTTGAGATTGATTAGGAACATTTGCATGGTCAATATTCACACCAAAAATCTATTCATTTGCATCCCTAACAAAGAAATGTGGTTGTGAACTCCAAATGCTTATCCAATTAAACTCTTGGCTCAAAAACCCACAAGTCAAGTGGAATCGCTATACAGTTTATTATTTTTAAATAAACCTTTTAATTCACAAAAGAGCTGGTAAAACTATTGTTAACCAAATTGCTGGCAATTTGGTAAAGACATACTTCATATATGACCCCAGGGTCACGCTTAATTAATTGACACTCTCTTGTGAACTTACTTAAAAGTACTATAAGCCAGTTTAGACGAGACTCCTACCTCTGGCCAAACATAAGGGTGGTTTTTGATTCAGCATCATTAAAACTGGAGGGTGAGCAACAGATAATTATGGTAGTGCGGCAATTCCCACCCAGGGAATCCTGTAGAATTCGGGTCATTTTACTGTCGCGATATGGAACGTGTGTTTTCTGCAAATGAAGAAAATATATTCATAGAATCACAGAATGAAAAGCACAGAATGAAAAGGCTGTTGGCTCATTATGTCTGTGCTGGGTCTTTGAAAGATTGATCCAATTAATCTCACTCCTCTGCACTTTCCGCATAGCCCTGCAAAATTTTCACCTTCTACAATAGGTAACATGTAAGGCAACTGAGTTAAAATTGCAACATCTTAACTTATTATCATTGCTAATTGGCCGCCAGTACAATCTTGATCTTGTGGAATTAAAAGAATATTTTTAATGTCTCAAATATGTCATTCTGTGGGCTTTCATTAAATTTTCTGCTAAATGCCGAAGTCTAAAATTTTTCTTTGGGAACGAGAAAATAGAGGAAGGAAGAAAGGTTCCAATCCTTCATAAGTTTGTCAAGCCATTCGTTTACACAATTTTACGTGGAGAGATATGTGACTTGGAGTGGGACAGGGGATTTGCAGGCTAGGTTGGAAATAGGGGAAGAGACACAAAATTATATTCCATGTATCCATTTAGCATTCACTTCTTTTAATATATTTTCCAGATGTTGTTTAACTGCAATTTTTGTTCTTGATTTCAATATTTTCCAACAATCAGGCACTTTTACATCTTTAGTCATTCACTTTCTCCCTTCTTCCAAATCTTCTTCCCCTGCTCTCCTGATGATTTTGACACCTTTCTGGGGTTGATTTCATCAGCAAAGAGATGCCCCCCAGTACATTTTCCGAGCAGTCATTATCCAAGTGTGAGCCTCAGCCACAAGCGGCAACAAATGACTCACCACAGGAGGCGTCATCGCCCGATCCCCTCCTCACCAAACCACCACCTATGGACATTCAGCAGATGGCAAACAGCAAAAAGATAATCTGGGCAATTTTCCACTCTCTAACCCAGGATGTTGAGGCCAACTCTAGGTACCACACCGTGATTTAGATCAACTAACAGCGTAAACTTAAAATCCAACTCGGGATTTTCCAAAAGCAAAATACTACAGATGCTGGAAATCAGAAAGAATAACAGAAAATGACGCACTCAGCAAACCAGGCAGCATTTGTGGAGTGGAACAGAGTTAACGGGCTGGAGTTTACTGAGGGGCAAACTGACCAACTTTAAAAAATGCGACTCCACAGTGATAATGCGCTGCAGGCAGCCTAAGCGAGCAGAGAGTGGGACTTCCGCCCCTCAGTGGGACGAAGACCCGCCATCAAGAGCTGCTGGCCAATCTGATTGGCTACAAGCAGCCCCATGATGAAGAGAGCAATGGATCCTGGACTCAGGTAAGTCCTGGATTTTTGGGCAGGGTGCGATCAGGCATCCTAGGGAGGGAGGGGAGAGGGTTTGGGGGGGGTGGGGGGGTGGTGCGCGGGATATGCAGGCCAGGTGGGCAACCACAAAGGCTGGGGTGGGAATATCATTTTAGGGGCATGCCCTCGAATATGCACAGAGCACCCACCAAAGCATGCATCACCTCCTGCCCTTCCGCCTCACACAGTAAAAAAGTGGGCTCCCCATTCTCACCCGCTTGCTCAGGGCAAGCGCATTATGCCGTGGACAATGTAATATTTGGGTCAACTGGCTCGTTAAAAAGCTCAATTGCCAGTTAATTATTATTTTTTTTAAATGGCAGGTGGGTTGCCAATTTGGCACCCACCTACCTATCGTATTATGGGAAACCAGCGTGTTGAGGTCGCGCCAGACTTTTTGCATGCGTGGGACGGCAGCCATCAAGACTTGCAAACGTAAAATCCAGCCCAACGTTTCAGGTCGATGAGCTTTCATCAGAACTTGGGACTTTTCTGATCTGTTTGACTCAGCTACTCTCTGGACAAACCTGACCAAATGGTTCAGAGGCCAATCCAGGATCTCATTCCTATCAAGTAATTGGCCTTTTTTAAATATTCGTTCTTGGGGTGTGGGTGTCGCTGGCTAGGCCAGCATTTATTGCCCATCCCTAATTGCCCTTGCTTAGAGGGCATTTAAGAGTCAGCCACATTGCTGTGAGTCTGGAGTCACATGTAGGCCACACCAGGACGGCAGATTCCCTAAAGGACATGAGTGATCCAGATGGGTTTTTACAACAATTGGCAATGGTTTCATGGGGCAGAATTTAGCCCTTGGCTGGCGGGGGGGGCAGCCGAACTCTGCCGCCGAAACGGGGCCCACCGCCATTTTGAGTGGGTGGGCCAATTAAGGCCCGCCCAGCGGCCTGCCCGACAGGAAGCGCTATGTGCATGCACACGAAAGAGCACACTGCTCCCTGAGGCAAAGTCCTGTCTCAGGGAGTTTAGTGAAAGGTAAGTAAAGTCAAAAAATAGAGACATTTTAAAATTATTAACATGTCCCCCCTCATGTGACAATGTCACACGAGATGGGACATGTTGATAACAAACTCATAAAATTTATTAAATTCTTACAAAACGATAATGAAACTTCATCCCGCCAGTGGATGAAGTTTCATTAATAATCTACAGGCCGCTGGGACTCCAGGCCTGCCCACCGGCCTTAAGATTTGAATGGTCCGGGATTCCTCTCGATGTCATCCTGCGTCATTTTCCCCTTGGCAAGTGGACCCCGCCCCCAAATCGCTGAGGGGAAAATCCTGGCCATGGTCATCATTATGCTTTTAATTCCAGAATTTTTTCATTTGAATTCAAATTCCATCATCTGCTATGGTGGAATTTGAACCCAAGTCCCTAAAGCATTACCCTGGGTCTCTGGATTATCAGTCCAAAGACGATACCACTACGCCACCCCCTGAGACCAACAATACTGAGATCTGGAAACATGTTTACAAACTGAAGTCTGCAAATGCCCATAAATAACATCCAACCAATCTTTCTAACAGGGGTATCACATTTCAGGTCTGTGGCCTTTCATCGGAAGTTATAATGAAAGGTCACTGACCTGAAACATCAACTCTGTTTCTTTCTCCACAAATGCAGTCTGACCTGCTGAATATTTCCAGCATTTTCTGTTACTATTTCAGATTTCTAGCATCCACAGTATTTTGTTCCTCTGTAACACAATAACTTTGATTATCTGACATGCTTGTTGCCGAAATTATGCCTTATATGCACCTTCTGAGGAGACTAGAAGAGGGAACAGGGATTGAAGAGCATCTTTTGAATGACAACAAATCAGCACTATTCAATCCACCTTCAATTGGACAGTGAAAAGCGTTCTATTTGTACAAAGAAATTAATAAAAGAACTAGGCTCAAATTTATCAGCTAAGGCAAAAAGATCCCTCCAAAAAATGGTTTACACAATAACAGAATTACTGAATCTGAAGCAATGATACTTTTGTGTACTTTTGTTGCAAATAAAGTGCACATGGAAATTAAATGAGATAAATAAAGACACAGTTATAAGCTATTCTTCATTGTAATATTTTCTTAAAACACAGTCCTTCTTTAACGCTACATTACATTGTTGCAGATGGCTCAACCACTACATCAGGCAAAGAAAGCACCTCTTAGGATTTCAGTTGTTGGTGTTATTGGTTTACACAAAGTTAGCTTTCATTTTCACACCATTCCTTTTTTTATTTATATTGTAACATAAATCTATGAAACCTATTAAAACCCCATTTAAGTCTAGAATCCCTTCAAATAGTATACTGTGCCCTGTCTAATACCGGCTTCTCTGAGATCAGCCTTGCCTAGATCATCTTTTCTAGTTATGCAGATAATTGAAGAATAGACCATTTACAGGCAAACATACAACAGCCTTGGGTCATCTCCTCAGCAAATGTAAAGGCAAGGAACGCATAGGAGGCATAACTTTATAGCAACAAGCACAGGGCAGTTATGAGGGTTACAGCTTTGTCGTTGAACCCACTGACATCTACAACGTTTTATGGCGGATGTGCAATTGTGCAAAAATTATTCCTATATTTTATGGTTTGTTAAAAGCTCGATCCTTAAACCAGTTACGATCATCCAATTGGCCAGTTTCTTAATCAAATGGTCACCTAGTTTATAGCACTATTTTGATAATTATAATATATGATAATATATTAATTAATGTTTTCAGTGCTTGATAATCACATTGTTCAACTACAAGGTTGAAACATTGTACAGGTTTATGTGTATCCCATTAAACTTGTGTGATTAAACAGTTCTGCCTTGACAGTGCATGAGATTTGGTTCAGTAACCCATCACATCATTGTGGCATTAATCCTTCCTCACTAATTAGATGGCATCATTCAAATATGATATGGTTGACTATTAGCTTGCGGTTAAATCACAGTGTAAATACAAGGCAAACAGAAAATTCTGTGAATTATAATATTGTATTGAGAAGACTCACTGTTCCCTCAGCCAGAGCAGAAATCACATTCCCCAGAGCAGAAAGGGACTTATTGATATTTTTAGCTTCATCAAGGACAGCTCCTTCAGCTCCAGTTTTGCTGACCTAGAGTGAGCAGATACAAACAGACAGCTTAGCATGAAGATGTTCTAACTAACTAGCTTACATCTTTCCTGCATGTAAATATCAAAGTAATTGGATTGAGGCTTGTCAAGATGAACCTCAACATTAGTTTTCAACTCAAAAGATATTGAGTTTATTTTTGTTAACCCTTTCCAGCTATCCAATATAGCTTTTCCCTTATACAAAGTGGATGGTCATAAGGCAATTCACATCATTGGGAATGAAAATGGTTTGAATAAATCAAAGTAACTGATGGAAGCCTAATTGAGCTTTGACGTGGCTTAATGTAGATAAATTGAAGTTTGAATTGTTTTGAGTCCAATTTGAAACAATCCCAGGACTTTCACAAAGGAAAACTACCGAGTACAAGTTCATCTGAATTTTTTTTAGTTCATTTACGGGATGTGGGTGTCGCTGGCTAGGCCAGCATTTATTGCCCATCCCTAATTGCCCTTGAGAAGGTGGTGGTGAGCTGCCTTCTTGAACTGCTGCAGTCCATGTGGTGTAGGTACACCCACAGTGCTGTTAGGGAGGGAGTTCCAGGGTTTTGACCCAGCGACAGTGAAGGAACAGTAATACATTTCCAAGTCAGGATGGCGAGTGGCTTAGAGGAGAACTTCCAGCTGGCAGTGTTCTCATGTACTTGCTGCTCTTGTCCTTCTAAATGGTAGTGGTTGTTGGTTTGGAAGGTGCTACATGAGGGGACTTGGTGAGTTCCTGCAGTGCATCTTGTAGATGATATACACTGCTGCCACTGTTCATCAGTGGTGGAGGGAGTGAATGTTTATGGAAGGGGTGCCAATTAAGCAGGCAGCTTTGTCCTGGATGGTGTCAAGTTTCTTCAGTGTTGCTGGAGCTGCACTCATCCAGGCAAGTAGAGAGTATTCCATCACTCTCCTGACTTGTGCCTTGTATATGGTGGACAGGCTTTGGGGAGTGTGGAGGTGAGTTACTCGCCGCAGGTTTCCTAACCTCTGACCTGCTCTTGCAGCCACAGTATTTATGCTGTTAGTCCAGTTCAGTTTCTGGTCAATGGTAACCCCCAAGCTGTTGATCGTGGATTCAGCAATGATAAAGCCATTGAATGTCAAGAGGCGATGGTTAGGTTCACTCTTGTTGGAGATGGTCATTGCCTGGCACTTGCATGGCACAAATGTTACTTGCCACTTGTCAACCCAAGCCTGGATATTGTCCAGGTCATTTGGACATTAACTGCTTCAATATCTGAGGAGTTGTGAATGGTGCTGAATATTGCGCAAACAGCAGCTAACATCCTCACTTCTGACCTTATGAGGGAAGGAAGGTCATCGATGAAGCAGCTCATGATGGCACAATAACGCAGAATGATTGTGGGGAAAAAAATGCTTCTGTAAAAACTAGCTTATTCCACAGCAGAGATCATTCAGTAGATGATAAGGGAAGTAAAACCAAAGTTTTAAAGCTACATGACTCTCAATTGCTTTTGTTAAAAAGTGACATGTCATCACTGAAAATTTAAATGTTCCCAAAAAAAAGGTTTTTTTTTATCCACTGCGATATCCTTATAGTAAAGAAATCACAAAATGAATCAGATGTTTTATCAAGTCAGACAGTAATGGCTCCATGGACACGGGCAAGAATGGTTGTTTACATTTCTGTTTGGCATCCTACAATTTTAATTTTAAACTAATCATATTCCATCAAAGACAAAAGCATTTTTGAGTGCATCTTACAGGGTGCTATTCATTCCCATTCACTAAATGGAACAGGGTATTATGCAGCTTTGATTTCTCTTTATGGTTAGTGGTTAAACCAGAATCACTGCACCATGATTAAACATTCAAAACAGGTATGTTCACCTTCTCACTGCCAGCTAAATCTACAAGGTACAGTTTGCCACTGAGTTTCTTCTCTGTTTCCACATTCTCCTGTTTAATGTTGATGAGGAAGATGCTGTGGCTTCGAGAACTGTGTTCATTCATGTCTGTATGGACAAAAAGGAAGTTAATTGGAAGAGTCAACAGTTTACTTGTTTAAGTAACAACAACAACAACAATGCTGGAAAAATTCAGCAGGTCTGACAGCATCTGTGGAGAGAAAGGCAAAGTTAACGTTTCGAGTCCGTATGACTCTTCTAGAGTCATACGGACTCGAAACATTAACCCTGTCTTTCTTTCCACAGATGCTGTCAGACCTGCTGAGTTTTTCCGCACTTTTTGTTTTTGTTTCAGGTTTCCAGCATCCACAATATTTTGCCTTTATCCAATTGTTTAAATGCTCACAAGTGAGATTCAAAAGTTAATTGGATAAATATTGAAGGGCAGAAAATTGCAGGGCTATGGGAAAAGAGCAGGGGAGTGGACAGGTCTTTCAAAGAGCCTGCAGAAACAATATGGTTCAAATGGCCTCCTTCTATGCTGTAAGATTCTATTAAGTGTCAGTTAGCATCACTAAATTAGCAACATCGCCATACACCCACTGAGGTGGGACCAAATGGCAAGGAATACATATCAACTTTATATTCCACTTCAAGTGCTTTAGTGATTGCCCCCTCTGAAGCTGAAGAGCAAAATTTGGGGCACCAGTAACAACACAGAAGCTTGCACAAGATAAGGTGCAATTGTTTAAATTTTCAATCAAGGCTTTTCTTGATGTGACCCTGAAAAAAACTGCATTCTTGATACACACAAGCTGGCTGAGAACTCAGCCTGACACTGGCCTGAGGAAGATGGTGGCCCGATAGAAGAGACATTGCCAAATTCTGTTTTTCATGAATAGTGCTTCTTTGCCTGCAAATTAAGGAGTAACCCATGCTTGCATCCCGCAGTAACCGTCTAAAACAAGAGAAGCAATCCACCTTCCTCTTAGTTGCTGCTAATGTTGCTCAACCATGTGTGTTTTTCTTTTACCAGTTGAGAATTTGGCATTAAGACAAGTATGCTGGATTACTTGGAAGATTTTTCTGCTAGCAGCTGTTTTGGGAACATCAGTGCAAAACCTTTCTCTTTGAGTAATAATCCATTATCACACCAAGGCATGCTTTATAGCCGAGGCGTCTGAGCTATACAAATGTATGGAGCCCTTGGAAGTGGGAGGAATGCATATAAGACCACATTCCCATTAATTCATGCATATCTCAAAGCTACTGACGTTAACAGGTCTTGGATTTTCTGATTTATAATTTATCCAGTCAAGCAACAGAATGAATAGAGCCTTTTCCAAATTTCTAACAGCAGCAACTTTATATTAATATAGCACCTTTAACACAACAAACACCCCAAGGTGATTCGCAGAGGCATTATAAATTGAAAAATGGCACCAAGCCACACTTAGGACATATGGCCAAAAGCTTGGTCAAAGAAGTAGGTTTTAAGGAGTGTCTTAAGGGAGGAAAACAAGGTGGAGAAGTAGAGGGGTTTAGGGAAGAAATTCCAGAGCTTAGGCCTAGGCAGCTGAAGGCACAGAAATCAATGGTGGAGTGATTCAAATTGTGGGTGTTCAAGGGACCGGAATTAGAGGAGCAAAAATACCTGAAGGTTATGATGCTGGAGGAGATTACAGGCATAGGCAGGGGAGAGGCCAGGGGGGAATTTGAAGAGAAGGAAGAGATATTTGAAATCAAGGTGTGTTTAGCTGAGCCTCAGTGTGGGTTAGTGAGCACAGGTGTGATGGGCAAACAGGACTTGGTGCGAGCTAGGACATAGGCAATGAATTTTGGATGAATTCAAGTTTTTGGGATGGTAGAAGATGGAAGGCCAGCCAGGAGTGCCAGGATTAGAGTAGTCAATTATAGAGGTAACAAAGATAGGGATGAAAAACCCACAAATCTAAGACAAACAAGTGAATCAGAAATATAAAATGCAAATATTTAAAATGCATCAATATCATGTAGTCTATGGTCTCAGCTTTGAACATATCTGCTTTAGTATTGCTGAAAAAAGAGACATGTTGAAGCTTTTCACCTTGCACTCATCAGGACACTTTGCAAGAACACCAATATAAGGAGGGAAACAACAATTTATACTATATGAGAAGAGAGTGCTGATTGGTTGGCAACTGGACTCTGATTGGTAAAAGCGTTGTCATGGAGAAATTTAAACCTGGCAGCTTGATCCTGATTGGTCATCGCATTGCCCTGAGGAATGAGCCAGAGAATGGCTGTCACTTATTTTGTTTAGCTGAAACAGGCACAGTGTATGTACATGTTCTTTCTGTCTGCAAAGGTCAGGGCCCTGTGCATTAATATATGTAGCTTCCAGTACATGCAAATGCACCACTCTGCAAACCCAACTGACAATGCCTTGACCAATCAGGGTCAAGCTGCCTGGTTTAAATTTCAAACAATGCTTGGCAGTTAACTGTCAGTCACCATCACTAGTGCATTCTCCATGGCAACACCTCTACGAATCAGAGCTGACTCCATCCTAGTTTTTTTTACATATCACTGTCCATTTCTAGACTGAGCCTGGCCCTGGGTCATGTGCATTCTTACATCACTGTGTGGGTGGTACTGTACTCAGTCCCACATTAACCCTGGATGCACCAGACCCTACTACTAATAGTACACACCAATCGGACCACATTTTCAAAGTGAGATCAAAAACTTGACACTGGGATAAATTTGGAGTCCCGACCCTGCACCTCAACTACATCGCTCATGTAATGCTATTTTTAAATGTAAATAACATAACTGGGCCGGAAGTGAGCTTGGCGCCCAATTAATGATGCTGTGTGCCACCAGGAGGTGGGAGCTGCCTGCCTGACGCAAGCAGCAAAGGCAGGTGGCAACCATATTGGGGCATGTCGCTGCCTTTCCAGATAGAGCACGCAGCTCCTTACAAGTGCTGGAGCCTAATGGCCATTCAAACAAAGTTAAAGTGCAGCACTGGACCTGGTGCCAGTTGGCCCATCGAACTTGATTTAAATTTTCCAAAAATGCAAATAAACATTCTGATGTTGCCGCTATGAAGTTGACAGCTGGGCACTAACTCGCGCCAGCCTGTGCGGGCTCACTGAAAGAAACCTTAAAAATTGCATTCCCAACTGGTCAGGCCCCTTGCCAAGCGCCTAAAGGAGCTGAATGGGCTGTTAATTAGCGACGAGCAGGTTTACCCCGGCTGGCCTCTTGAAAATTTCAGGCTGCCTGGGAAGCATTGGGATCCTGAGATGACCTCAGGGGCCATGATTTTGAAAACTCAACTCAGAAAGTAGTCTGAGCATTTTAATTTTATTAGGAGTCGACTCATACTGCCCCAAACCTACTTGCACAATGATATTTCCTCATGACCAAAATTTGTGTGCTTTTATGTTTGCTCATTCACTCACTCTGAAGGCAGATAGACCAAACATTTGGTGAGATGAGGCCTGACACTAATTGATAAGATGTTTTATTTCACAGTATGGTGAACATACAGAATAACGATTATGATTGAATTAAGTGGGTCCAATCAGCACAACCTATCTTCATGTAGTACACAAAGCAAAGAATTCACCTCATGTTTACAGATCAGTGGATGATCTTACTTGACTTAAAAAAAGATAATTGCTGATTATTTTCTCCTGCACTCCAACATTCCATCAATATTTTTACCCTGACTACTTAGAATTCTGTTTCAAGAAATGTTCTGTTCTGTGCTTTATCTATCACTGTTCACAACCAGAAACAGGACCAAAGACTTCCCAAGACAATCAGTGTGAGTCAAATGAATTGCTTGCTATTTACAGTCTATGAGGAAGCAACATCAATGTTGGCTGATTGGTAGCTTGACTACCTGTCATCTAAGAAGTGTTTTTTTTTCAAAAAAGCTTGTGTTAACATAATGTCAACCTGGGTTTATATTAAATTCATATTATACCCTTTTACAGGCAAAATGTCATGGTAGATTTACAGAGGGAGAGAAGAAGAAATAGACTGCGAGCAGGTAATAAATAAAATAAACTATAAATTAGTTACATATCTTGACATACAATTTTAACTACAGTTCATGGAGAAAATTGGTTAAAGAAAGATGTTTCAGAAATATTTATCCTTCATCCTTTCGGAAGCAAGGTTTACCCGTTATATGCTAAAGAAAATCAGTCGCACCAGAGCATGTTGTATAAGAACCAAGGAATAGCAAAGAACTTTTAAAACTTTCAATGCTGCAATTTCAACTTCAATAGATTATATCAAAGCCCCCAAACCCAAGTAAAGGTTAGAGGATGTGACAATAGCCAGTTACTTACTGGTGACAGCTACATGGCGGTTAGCCTTTCCTTCATCAATGACATCCATTACCTCTTCAGGACTAGAGACAAACCTCTCCGTACAACCCTTTTTGGAAAGTTGACAGAAGAGAAGTTATTGGAATGTTTCCAAATATTATGAAAACTACACATTTAAGCCAAACATCCTACCTCAGGTTAACAGTACACAGCATTGAAAACTAGCAATGAATGTATTACTTTTTTTTTTGTACAAGGACATAATTTTTTGTAGGTGCTGTTATTTTGGCCTCCCATTTGCAATCATTTTCAAAAATGATTTCACTCTATCTAATAAATAGGGACATAAAATTAGTTCTTTGGCACCCTCTCAAGTATTACTCTCTCTTAAATCTCACCACATTGTCTGCCTCTCTGACCACCTTGTTCAGGAAGTCGGGAAGTGGCGTGCTAATAAGGGGTAATGTGGAAAAATTATTTTATGTGGCAAGTTGTTATGATCTGGAATGCATTCCCTGAAAGAGCATTGGAAACAGCATGAATAGCAAACTTCAGTGGAGAACTGAATAAATACTTGAAAAGGAAGGAGGAAGAGTAGGGGAATAGGACTAACTGGATGGCTCTTTCAGAGCCAGCACAGGTGCAAAAGGTTGAATGGCCTCTTTCTATGCTGTATGCTTCCTTGTGTTCTCTCTCTTTCTCATTTCAGAGCGTAATTTAGCATGAGATTGTGTGCATCATCATGCAAACCATACAGACAGGATTGTATTTAATGATTGTCAAATTATGAAAGGAGAAATTTGGAGTCCATGAAGTGCATGTCTCCAAGTTTTCCTCCTGATGAGCTGGGAAATGAGCTGATCAATGTTTGAGTGATAGTCTATTCTGTCAGTTGGCAAAATTTTAATCATTGCATATTTCGTTCTCACCATTCCCATGTCAAAGGAGCCCTGGACTTGGTTTATACTTGATGCATTTTAGATCCTCTAGGAACAGATGAAAACTTTAGGGAATTATGGACCTGAAGCACCATCCTTTCATTCTTTGCCACATCGATTAAACACATTTTCATTGGTTTCTCCATTCCATGATGCTTGAGGTGCACCAATCAATCCTCAATGGGTTAAGTCAGCAGCCAATAATAATGGGTATCTTAGAAGTTTGGGAGCCATTTATTCACAATATTGTCCATGGGGACACTCAACAACATTGTAGATAAAACCAACAATTCATTTGGCATAACCCCCAAGTTGAATGTTTAACAACAGGAACTCTGTTTGAGATGTTGTCAAAAGCTCACCCAAATGTTACATGTAACTTGTGGTTTTATTATTTGGTGGGCTTGAAAATGTGTAATTCCCTGCAAGTAGGGAAGTAACACCTGACTGAAGGTTTTAAAAACTGTTGGATAATTAAAACTGCAGGCGGATGTGAAGTAGAAGGCGATTGTTTTGATTTGTGAATTAATGATCTGAATAGGTTGGGAAGGTGGCTGATGAGTAAAAAATCACATTTAATGTCTAAAAATGCAAGGGAACACCACTGAGGAAGAGAAATAAAGAAAGGTCTATAATTTAAACAGCTCCACTCTATAGGGCACATCACAGCAGAGGGCGGTGGAGATATTGGGGGAGAACTCAGTGGATCCAGTAGTGCAGTGTGGCAGCAGTAAAGATGACTCAATGGATTTTGGGATGTATAGATAGAGGAAGCGAGCACAAAACCCAGTCAGTGATAATGGGTTGATTTTTATTCCCAGTAGGAACACGGCCTAGTGAACAGCCAGCTCATCCAGGAGTGGCAGCTGGTAGGCTCGGCTAGCTTTAATGGATGCCCTGACTTTTTTGACAATTATCTTAAGTTGGTGTCCTTTGCTTAGCAACCTTCCAGCCCATGTAAACAGGAAGAAACTTTCACTGAAAACTCAGAGTAACAGTTACAAAAAAAATGATTTGCATACATTACACTGCTGAAATGTTGTGTTAGGGATTTATATACCTGCAAGTGGATGGGACTGAAATTATGCTGTCAGCTGTAAACTGAAAAAGGAATTTGAAACCTTATATTCTTAATTAAATTCTCCTCTCCTATTTTCTCCTCGCCTTGTAATTCAGATATAATTACTTTGCAACAATGTTAGGTACAAGTAACAATATAGCTGTAGTGTTAGATGAAATCTATTTTGGTAAGTATTGAATTAACAAACATTGCACTTATAATGTGCGATGGAGTTCTTATGGAGTTCAAGCAGATTGCCAAATTTAGTGGGCTGACACTGTCTCAGTTGCAGACAAAATACTCGTGTGAGTCTGTTTAAAAGATATTGGCCCTGATATTAACTTGGGGACTGGGACAGAGCTCTTTTGCAGTCCAACCTGCCGAATTTAAGAGGTCCTGCTTGATGTCTTTTGTTTCCGTTTTCCTCGTTGGCCGACGGACAGGAAGGCCTGCAGCCCGGGAGCAGAGAGGAGGGAAGGAGAGATCATGGGCCACGGATTGATCGAGTGGAGTGGATGAAGGAACGTCTGAGAAGAACTAGAGGTGCTGGGGTGGGCGGTGGGGGGGCAAGGTCTGTAGGGGTTGGGGGACAAGAGAGAAGAAGGGCTGGGTCATGAGAGATTGGGGCTCCGGGTGGGGTGGAGGTTGAGTCATCATGAGGGAGAAGGGACAGGAAACAGGTAAGCTTGATCCAGCAGCTAAGTGGAAAGACACTTGAAAGACACTTACCTGCTGGATCCAGCAGTCTCCACTTACCTTTAGCTGCCATGATTTCAAGGCCCAGAAATTTATTACATTGTTATATGTAAGTGTGATTTACCAAGCTAGAAAGTTTTGCATCAGCCGTTATCTTATGATTTACTTGGAAAAGGAAATGTGCAAATTACTTTCCAAATTCTCATGGTTTAAATTTATCCTAGCATTCCATAATGTACCCATATTATTCTAGGAATTGATCCATTTCAGTGATACAACTTTAAAAAGTGAAATCCTTTAATCATTCATTAAACAAAATCTCAAAAAGTCTTCCATTCTGCATAGGTCAAATAGAAATTTTGACAAATCCATCTCTAAGTAGGTTGACTGACTTAGTCCTTGTTACACTGCATTGAATCAAGGAAACATTTTGTCACACTGAAGTTCATAAGACATAGAACAATAAATCTTACCTTAACAAAGGGTACTCTGTTTTTATCCTCGTGTACTGAAAGATTGGTTTTTGAAACTGTAAAATGAAATTATGTCTGTGAGCAATTTATAAAGTAATTGTATTTACATCTTAACTAGCCAATATTGACATAAAGGCTTTCTGGTCAGATGTTTTGTTGCTTCTTTTATTAAACAAAGTAGAATGTCAATTGCAATTCATGCAAGTTATAAATGACACTTTATTAAATTAATCTTTGTAATGGAACAGCCCCATTGTAAACCACGCAACATTATCATTAAAATTGAGGCGGTTGGAAACAATGTGATGAACCAACTAATCATGCTTTTGCATAATGTAGTCACTGAGGTAGTGACTTCACTGGAAAGTAAAATGGGATGGTGTATACTATCCCATGTGCAAATCATTTACAGAAGTAGGTAAAACAAAAAGAGATTCCAGCATAGATACAAGGAACATTGTCACTGAACACATTAGAAAAATATCCATTTCTCGTTAGCCTCCGCCTTCTAGACTTTCCGAATCCATGTGATTATATTCCCTTTAATACCTTGTGCCTTAATTTTTGTGCCAAGTTTCATGCAGCACTTGATCAAAAGTCTTCAGAAAATCCATTTCTGCAACATTCACCATTAATCCCTTGTCATACTCTATGATTTTGCCAAAAAGATTCAATAAAATTAGTCAAGCATGGCTTGTGTTTTACGATTCCTAGATGACCATCTCTGATTAATCCATGCCATTCTGTTTCCTAAGTTCATGCTAACCTACAGACTCTAGAGGTCTGATTTTCCTCACACTAGTGGATAGATTCATTAGATTTCCAAAGCAGTGCAGGTAGTTTATCCAGTGCCCTAGAAAATGTTCTTCCCTCAACCAAAATCTTCCTTCCCCCTCGTATATCTCACTGCACTTTGTGGAATCTTACCGTGTGCAATAATGGCTAATGCATTTGCTTATATAATGATAGCTGCACTTCATCATATTTGACACACAGATGTTTGAGAGAGGTGAGACGATGTTGTATAAATGCAATGCTTTCTGATGCTGTTTCTTGTTTGTGTTGGCGAAGTACTGGTGTTGCACCTTAAAAATGAGAAAACTGTCTTACCATCTAGCAAATCCCGAATTTTGTCCATGTAGATCTCAAAGTAGGAAACCTATAACAAAATACAAAAAATAGTTTAAGTAGGATCATGATTGCAAAGAAATCTCATTTGCTGGTGAATCAGGTAAATTTGGCCACCAGTGCCACAATGGAGGAAAAATTAATTTGTGGAAGTGGTATATCACAGACTTACCCTGATGCCCCAGGGTCAGACAACACTGCACGACCCATGGCACTGTCTGCCCCAGGAAAATCAAACTAAGTCTTAACCAAATTTCGCCTTTATAGTCTTTTACTCAGTATGTCACAATCATAAGGAAGAACAGATTCTTTTTTATATCAACATCTTATGTAATGTGTTGAGTCCAGTTAAATTTGTTGACAACTATCTTGATTGCAGAAGGCTGTGAAGAATACATCTTCTTGTTAATGACTTACAATGTCACTTCAAAAGACGTTATTCCTGCGCAAATACATTTTGATTGCAAATTAGAAATTACTTAACATAAATTATTTGTTTTGTTCTGAAATCTATCAAATTAAAGTGACACAGGTTGGGCTTGGGAAACCAAGTAGGAATTTGATCAATTTAGTTCATCTGTGGAGGAGAACATCTTTTGTGATGGTTGATGAGAAGAAACCAACTTCCAAGAAGGGAGCCAAGAAAGCTTTAAAACCGTCAGCAAAGGGCGACAAGAAGTGGCAAAGGTTGAGGAAGGAGAGTTATTCCATCTACATCTACGAAGTGATGAAGCAGATTGATTCACCCCGACACCGGCATCCCTTCCAAGGACATGAGCTTCAAGAACTCATTCGTGAATGACATTTCCGAGCTCATGGGTGAGGCTTCCTGTCTGGCCCATTACAACAAGCGCAGCACCATCAGCTCCTGGGAGATCCAGACCAATGTGCGCCTGCTGCTGCCCAGGAACTGACCAAGCACGCTGTATCGGAAGGGACAAAGGCAGTGACCAAGTACACCAGCTCCAAGTAAAACTCCGCAATGTACTAAAAAAACATTCTGGTCCAGTTTTCAACATGAAGTGTATTCTGGACAGTGTGCTGAACATTCTACCCTATAGCACTATACCACACGTTATGTGTATTGTGAGCTCCACAAGCCACTTATCATTGTTACACTATAGTGCTTGTCCAGTAGAGATAGCAAAGTATCATGTCATTTATCATTTTAGTATTTGAGGAGAAAGTGAAAGCTACAAATTCACTAACAGCACAAACTGCTACACTGTCTATTACGATTGCAAAACTAGAAAGCTGCAAGTCAATCAGTTCCAGAAAAGGCCACTTGAAGGTTAGAATATGGAGGAGTAGGTAGGAATTATTTTAAGTAAAACTGGATGATCTAATAATGTGGGGAAGCATGTGGTGTTCATTATTGCACATTGTTGCACTAATGCAAGTTGTATTGATTGAGTTAACTGATTCAGTTCCTAACTATTATTCTTGATGTTTATTTGCTGTGAAAGAAAGTGGTTTAACAATTTGTACCTTGATTCATCTCACCAAGGTTCCGCCCCCTTGTGTAAAAGTCAGGGTCAAGCCTGCCTTTGATTGGCAGCCTCGCCCCGCAGTCACGAAACAGCCAATGGCCCTTTAATTAGCTTGAGGAGGGACATCCACCCCTCACCAAGATGAAGTCCCACCACAGAGAACTCATGGCCAATCGGAGGGTCAGGAGCGGTGGCCACTCCTGAGACTGTTGCAAGGCCGAGAGGAAGGCATTCAGTGTTGGAACTGGGGCCAGGCTGGCAGGTTGGAAAAGGTATGGTGAGAGGAATGCAGTGGGGTGGGGTGGGTTTGCACCTTGGGGAGTGGAGGGGCCTCTGATGGGGACAGGGTGCCCATCAAGGATGCACGGCACCACCCCCCAACTCCCCCACACCCCCCCAAGCCTGGCACCAAGGCTCACCAGGTTTTACCTGCCAATCTGGTGACCAAGCGTGGGTCTCCCGCTGCGGGTAAAATCCCAACTTTAGTGGGCGGAGGATCTTAAGCGATGATTAACTTAACTTAAGCTGTCAATTGATCCACATCAGGTCCGAGGCTTCCCCTGTCCTTGGTAAAATTGCAGTACAGGCAGGGTGGGTAGGTGGCGAGAACAATGCTGCTGGCATTGCACCCAATTTTATGGACCCCCTCCACCCACTTGCTATCCCACCTTAAGGGGCCACATAATTCTGGCCCAATTGTTTGGTTCGTCTGCATTCAGAGAGATTAATGCAGCATACATGTAAACAATGCACATATCCAGATCAGGCCATAAGATAGTTCTTTGCCACATATCTGGGTTACATTACTGATATTGTGCGGTACAGATGCACCCCTAAGATTAACATGCTCATCCTACTTACAGCAGCAACAAGTTTCACTGCACTTGAGCAAAAATTGTAAGATTTTAACAATGTTGTTTAAAGCTAGAAAGACATAAAGTGGATTTCTAAAGCTCAGGATGTTTAAATTAACTCTGATTATATGACTTGCAAATACATCACTCTATAGAAGAACTGATGGCCTTCATCGCACACTTGCAAATGAATGCCGACTAATCTATAAATTCACTTGCAATGCTCAGATCATGAGATTTAAACAAACTAAATGGAGAATGATACCCATATTATAAGACCTTTTCCAGAATTAGTTAAACAACATCTCGCATTTGCCGATTTACTTTGTCCACAATGTTCTTATTTCCTTCAACAATTTGAGCATCACTGTCCACAAGTAGGCATTGCATGTATGATGGCACTCAAAGAGGTTCCATAGAAAATGAAGCACTTAGTACATGGGGCTTGCTCTATTTAGTTACATACACAAAGCAATGTCCATTGAAGGAGGGGTGAGGAGAAATTCACAACGCTATGCAAAAAGAGCTCTTGCAACAATGCACGTTGTTGGGATCTGCATCAGCTTCAGCTAGTGCACTGGAGCTAATACAGTTCCAGGTGCTAGAAACTACTCTAACTTGGCATTTTCATATCCACTTTAGGCAAGTGCAAGCATAAGTTCACACATAAGCATAGCATGAGAGACAAAAAAATGCTCAACAGATTACTACACAGCATGCAATGTCATGGTTACCCGGAGACTGACTCTTCATGAAGAAGCTGCTTCATATTTACCTTAATATGGAATTCTAGATTCTCATCCATGGAATAGATGTGATCGAAGATGTCATGTGCTATTCTTGGAATAATGCCCATCAGCTGATGATTATGAAGCTTTCCCTAGGACATAAGTTTAAAAAAAAAGTGATTGTTTAATATACTTGAGATATGTTGCAAATAGTTATTTACTGAAGGGGGCCACATTTCTGTTACTGTATATTGAAACAAATTAGGTTCACCTTCAGAATACCACACTAACCAAGCACAGTTGTTCTTTGAAGGACTATGGAGCACACTTCCATTTTTTAAATATTCTTTGATGGGATGTGGGCATTGCTGCAAGGCCAGCATTTGTTGCCCATCCCTAATTGCCCTTGAACAGAGTGGCTTCCCAGAACACTTCAGAGAGAAGTCAACCACACTGCAGTAGGTCTGGTCTCACATGTAGGCCAGGTAAGGATGGCAGATATCCTTCCCAAAAGGGCATTAGTGGTAGGTTTTTACAACAGTCAATGACTAGCTTTATATTCAGTTTTATTAATTGAATTTAAATTGCACCATCAGTCATGGTGGATTTGAACCCATGTTCCCAAAGGATTAGCCTGGGCCTCTGGCTTACCACGTTTCATGACCTTCGTACCAGGATACAGAATCACACAGAATCACAGTGCAGAAGAGGCCCTTCGGCCCATCGAGTCTGCACCGACACGTGAGAAACACCTGACCTACCTACTTAATCCCATTTACTATGTCTATGACATCTTTTGGCAATCTCCACCTATCAGTGGCCCTCTATCCAGCTCTACCTGTGCCCCCCACCCACCCCCCCCACCCCACCACCACCACCCCCTTAAAGCAGCTTATATTTCACCTCTTTTCTATTTTTCCTTAGTTCTGATGAAGAGTCATTCGGACTCGAAACGTTAACTATATTCCTCTTCGCAGATGCTGCCAGACCTGCTGAGTTTTTCCAGGTATTTTTGTTTTTGTTTTAGCTTCAGGTGCATCGTGGCTGAGATTTCCCGTTTGGCCTATTACAACCAGCGTCACACTATCAGCTCCTGGGAGATCCAGAGCGCCCGCTGCCTTCTGCTGCTGGGGAGCTGACCAAGCATGCTACATCAGAAGGGACAAAGGCAGTGACCATGTAGACCAGCTCCAAGTAAAGCTCCACAATGTAATGAAGAGACACAAAATGCAACTTAATTTGCTATTTGTAATGAAATCCTGAAGGTTTGCAAAGAATGCATTCATAATTTTGCCGTAAGTGGTGAACAGAGATTCATCTCCTTCAACATTTAGTCCAAAAGCAAATTATCGTTTAATGTTATCCATAAAAAACACAAAATCTGAAGTCAACTTGATTTAAAATGGAAATGATTCCATGGGCAGAGTTTTCTGGATGGCGGGGGGGCGGGGGTGGAGCGGGAGCGGGAGTGTACTTCACGACTCCCGTGCATAGCGGGAGTGAGCGGGCGTCAGCGGGCGCACTCAGCCCATCGGGTCCAATGGCGACCTGGCGGCCTGTATAAAGGAAGGCCTGGCTGCCTTGTAAAGACTGCTCTCAATGGCTGAGTGAAGGGCTCTGCAGAGGGGCAATGGAGGTTACGCAAGTCCAGAGGGTAAGCCATCGGGGCAGGCCAGGCCAGAGGGTAGGACGGGGGGGCCAGTGTGCCCCTTGTTTTTCCAATGAGTGTCTTGCTGCCCTCCTCGAGGAGGTGGCAGCACGGCAGGAGGCGCTGGTTCCCCAGGACGGGAGAGGAGGCCCCCCTACATGATGAAATGTGCCTGGGAGAAGGTGGCGGAGGTGGTGAGCTCCCATGACGTGGTGCAGTGCACTTGGATCCAGTATCGCAAGCGCTTCAATGACTTGTTGCGCTCTGGAAGGGTGAGGACAATGTTGGCATTGGTCATTCAACCCAACAGGTCGGCTTTCCCCCCTGCTGACCCCCGCCCCCAAGCTTGAGTGTGGTGACTGCGTTGAATCATTGACGGCATGTGTCCTCCGCTGGGTGGGCCAGCAGATATTGCCCATGCTAAGGTCAGCCTGAGAGGGTGGTGAAGAGATGGGTTCTGTGCCCACAGCATGTGGTACACTGAGACCCACATGACTGTTCAGGGGGCAACCTGGAGGAGCTGCACCTAGGCGCAGTGCTGGAACTCCAGGACATGTCAAAGTCAGAGTGATGAGATGCTGGGAGGGGAGCTTCAAGGTGGCGTGGCAACGAACTATCTGCTGCGCTCTGCGCTCCATGTGCTTGTGCCTCCATGCTATGGAAGGATATACCATGTGGTGCCTAATGCGATGTAGGCAGCATGTGGCCAAGGAGGGTGTGGGGGGTGTGGTGGACAGGCCTTGTACCTTTGTGTGAGTGTTTGGCAGCAGTGGGGTGAGGAGGCACTGGAGCCCTGCAATGTCCCACTCTGGTTGGGGTGGGCCGTCCGTGAAGAGAGTCCAGGTACAACTTGTTCAAATCGATGCTCTTCTCTCATTTTCAGGAGAATGTTCATAATGCTGCAGAGCGTAAGGACTGGCGGCGTCCAGGTGCATTTTGCCATTCTCAGCCGCTTTGAGCAGGAAGCCCCAGATTTGGAGAGGCGCCATGTGCCCAGGTCCACTGATGTCAGTGAGGCTGGGGTGCCACAGGCAGGCATGTTTGCCCAGCAGTGAGGTCATCATTGTTCTCCCAACAGCCATGGCAGTGATGAATGTTCAGTGATTGAAGTTTGCAACATGGTTTGACCATTGCTTGTGGAAGGATGAGCGCATAATGATCCGGGGGACAGGGATGCACATTGACATTGTCTCCACGTTAACTGATCCAATGTCCTTGTTCTTCCTTTCAGCATCAGCAGAGCAGGGCCGGGAGGAGGAGCAGCAGAGGCCCCCTCTCACACCTGAGGGCCCTGAAGTCTCACCAGCGTCACACCATCTCTGCCAGGCAGGCACCAGCGCAGATACTAGCACTTCAGTGGGAGTGAGAACATCAGCTAGTGTCCCGGGGCACAGCGGTGAGGGCACTTCACAGTCGCTGGAGGAGCTGGCAGAGACAGTGAGTGCCCATGGCGCCAGCAGTCAGAGGACTGCAAGGGACCAGGCACATGCTCAGTTGGTGCCTGATGATGTGCCTCTGGAGTCGTCCGCGATGCAGCAGGTGCAGAAAATGCGGCCGGGTGTGTGGGATCATCTGGGGGAGATACATGAGGCTATGCTTGGCTTGGTCTCCGTGGTGGAGGAGTCTACGCGGACGATCGCCGAAGCAATGAGCGCCATGCGTCCTCCATGGAGAGAGTGGCGACTCTTGTGGCGAGTCTCCTCCAGGAGACCCATCAGGGCTTCCTGGGGATGCGCTCTGACCAGCAAGCCCTCACATCGGCATTGACCTCAGCTGGTCAGTGCCAGTGTGGGAGATGGTGTGGGCACCAAGTTTCCCAGCTTGGTGCCCATCCATCCACGGTGAGCAGGGAGGTCTGAAGTGACCTCATGTCGGCGCAGCAGCTGCCCTGTCGTCTCTGCGGGCTCCTCTCAGGTCGCTCTGGATGAGGGCGGCAGCTCCTCCGCCCCTCTCCCAGTGACCGTAGCATTCAGTGAGGCTGCGGCGACTGGGGAGATGCCAGCTGTGGAACTGGCAGCTCCCTCCCAGGCAGGGCCAGCACAGGTTCCACGTGTCAGAGGACGACCACCAAGGTCATCGAGGCCAACAGGAAAGCAGAGTCAGCAGGCTGTCTCAGACACCGCTCCCAGCGATGGGGAAGCACCAAGACATAGCACCCGGAAACGTAAACATACGGCACCTCAGGCACACCACGGGTTTATCACTGGTGCTTTTGTGTTGGCCCAAGATTCGGTGTTTATGATTTGCTTTGAATTGGAACACCCTTGTAATTTTGTTTCATTAAGTTTCTTTGCCTGTGATATTAAATTCAGACATGTGACCATGGCTGAGGGTGCCTCTTTTCTTCTGCATGTGTATGGTTTCCAAAAATTCTAGGAGTGCTTTGTGGGACATTCGGCTTTATTAACAAGGCCATTAGCTACTGTTCCTAACCTGGGAGATTTGGAACATAGGCATTGAGTATGGAGCCTACAGCCCAGGCTTGTCCTGGAGGTCCATCTGTGGTGTGTTAGTTGAAGGTTCATTGGATCAAAGCCTCCTGGGTGTCCCTGCCTCCCTGCAGTATGCCTGGGTCAGCGTCTACCCCCTCAGCATTTCCCTGTGCGTGCTCATCCTCGGACTCACTGCTGGGCTCATCGTGTGCAGCCGCAGCCACTGCGTCAACGTCTTCATCATCCACTGCATCCCCCCTTTCCAGCGCAAGATTGTAGAGAGCACAGCATGCGACCATTATCACTGAGACACGATCTGGGGGGTACTGGAGTGCGAGCCCTGAGCGGTCCAGGCATCGGAAGCACATCTTGAGAAGACCAATGGCTCTCTCCACCACAGCCCTTGTGGAGCCGTGGCTCCTATTGTACCGCTGCTCAGCTTCTGTTCTTGGATGGTGGAGAAGCGTCATGAGCCACCTTCTGAGGGGATAGCCCTTGTCACCCAGCAGCCATCCATTAAGCCAGGCTGGAGCTCCAGCACCTGGGAGTGTCTGAGGATGTAGGCATCTTAGGAGCTGCCTGGGTACCTTGCACAGACTTGTAGAATCTGCATCCTGTGATCACACACTATCTGCACGTTCATGGAGTGGAAGCCCTTCCTGTTGACGAAGGCACCAGGTTCACCTGCTGGCGCCTTGATGGCCACATGTGTACAGTCTATTGCACCCTGGACACGGGGGAAGCCAGCAATGGCCGCAAAGCCTCTGGCTCACTGTGTCTGACTTGCCTGATCACAACGGAAGTGGATGAAGGTCAATGCATGCCTGAACAGAGCGTCTGTGACCTGCTTGACACAAGTGTGGACAGCTGATTGGGAGACACCGCAAAGGTCACCCACCGAGCCCTGGAAGGAACCAGAGGCATAGAAGTTGAGGGCAGCTGTGACCTTTAGAGCCACTGGCATGGGGTGTCCACCCACACAGTTAGCAGAGATCTCAGGCCCAATCATCTGACAGATACAGTTGACTGTCTCCCTTGAGAGACGGAGCCTCCTTCGGCACTGCACCTCAGACATATTGAGGTGGCTGCTTCGCTGCCTGTATACCCTGGCAGCAGGATAGTGGCGTCTTCTGCGGCCCCTTCCGCTTTGGACTACCTCTTGGCTCTGCACCCCTTGTGCCTGCGCCTGTCCTGTCAAAGGTGGCTCCCCTGGAGGCTGAATGTGCACTCCTAGCCTCCTCCTCCTTCTAGCCCTCCCTTCCTCCTCAGATGAGGTGCCTCCAGTGGAGAGTTCAGCTCCCATTCCCAGGCTTAGGGAAGGCTTCCAGAAACCTGCAGGCCCAAAAAAGATCCCTCGCCGCAGAGTGCTGACCTGAGGGTTAAGAGTCCAGACCAAGCAGCTGGAATGTGATTTGAAATATTGCAGATCACACAGGCAAGTTTCAAAAACTTTGAAAAATCAATACTTGACAGAGCACACTCGCGACCCCACTGAGCCCTCTTATCCCGCCCGTGGATGAGGTTTATACAAATGTGTCCTACCCGCCTGCCCGTTGTGCCCATGCGCTGACCTGAAGGCTGCATGGGCGCTGAAAAGTCGACGTCAATTAGTGAGTCAAGGGCCTTAAGTGGCCCGTTAATTAATGGCGGACGCGCAACGGATATCATCGTGCGCCCGCCCAACGAAATATCGCAATGGCGCGCGGTGATGTCAGAATGTTCGCCTGACGTCACCATGCATCATTTTACATGCGGACATGCGGGGCCCATCCCCACACGCCAAGGGGAAAATTCTGCCCCATATAAACAGGTGGATTTTCCATTGATGCATGAATAGAATGTACTGAAAATTTGCTTTTGGGTTAGGATGTTAAAAGGATGAAACAACTTCACCACCTCAGGAAAGCAGTCAAGAAATTAAAATTTGCCTCTTCTGTTATGGACAGGCATTAGAGAAACTGCAAACTTTTGGAACAAGCAACACCCACTTAACTCAGCAAGCCTGCCCCTCTTTTTTGTTATCTTGTTATCTTAACCTTGTTTTCCCACCTCCTTCGTAATATCCTACAGCCTCCACTCTCAAACCATATTTGGCAGCCTCCTGGGATCATAGGCAGAGATTTCCTCGGTGCGGTGGCAAAAATCTGGAAATGGATGAAAATTCTAAGTTCTGCCACCGAACACGGCAGGTTCCATTTTCACGGGCGCGGGACTGCAGTCAGGCCGGCGTTTGCATGTGCGTGGTTTATGGAGTCAGCTCCTCACTTAAATCACCAGCTGCCTCCACTGAAATGGGATTTTGGTAGGCTCAGAGCGCGAAATCCGGAGTGTGCAGATTAGAACACATAAGAGTAGGTCTGAACTTGGTGGATTCGTTTGGATTTGGGTACCCCTTTGGAGAGGCCCTTTGGCACAACCTCACTGGAATTATCAAGCTGTCGAAGAACCATCAAAGAACTTTCAAGCTGTCAAGGAACTGTGAAAGGATACTAGGTGAGTTTACATGGAGTGGTAAAGGCAAAGAGTGCTGGGTGGGGGCATAGGTTGGCATGAGTTGGCACTAAGTAAGGGCTAAAGGAATGTGTGGGTTGGGTGGAAGGGCACAGCTTGGCATATGGGTCTTGAGGAGCCACGGGGTTAGGTAGAGGGGCATGGGTTGGCATAGATTGGACATAGGGAGTGTATAATGGGGTGAGGACTGGAGGGTTGTTTTTTTTGCTTTTTTTAAGATTTATTTCAACACAGTGCTGGGGCATGGAGGCAGGCCTTCCACCCAGCCCACCTCTACTTCCACACTCGTTCCAGGGGCGATGGGCCCCAATCCAGCCTACCCAGGAATGAAAAACCAACCTGTGGGCAGCCATTTTTAAAGGTTGGGTTCGCAGTAGCGGGAATTCTCCCATCTCTGCGCACTCAACCCTGGAGTGAAAAACTGGGCCACAGAATGCAATCGGTCTGCTGTGTCTATGTCCGCTCTCAGCAAGGGCAACTCATTAGTCCTCTAACTCTAGCTTTTCCTTGTAGCCCTGCAAATTTTTCTCTTCAGGTAATTATCCAATTTTCTTTTGAAGGCCTTGATTGAATCTAACCCCACTACACACTCAGGCAGTGCGTTCCAGATCCTAACCACTTGCTGCGTAAAAACAGTTTTCCTCATGTCACCATTGCTTCTTTGGTCAATCGCCTTAAATCAGTGTCCTCTAGTTCTTGATCATTCAGCCAATGGGGCAAGTTTCTCCTTATCTATCCAGACCCCTCAGGATTTTGAACGCCTCTTTATAGAGTTGTTCAAATCTCCTCTTAATGTTCTCCAAGGAGAATAACCCAGCTTCTCCAATCTATCCACGTAACTGAAGTACCTCATCCCTGGAATCATTCTCACAAATCTTTTCTGCAACCTCTCTAATGCTTTCACAAGCTTCCTGACGTGAACACAATACCCCAGTTGAGGCTGGAGCTGTGTTTCACACAGGTTTATCTTAACTTCTTTGCTTTTGAACTCTATGCCCTTATTTATAAAACTCAGGATCACGTCTGCTTTGAATTCTACTAATTGCTTCAGTGACTTTCTAAGCACCTCATTTCATGTGTATTTTACCCTGGCTTTGAAATAGTTCACATTTGCTCTCAACTTTTGATTTATAACCTCTTGTTTTTGAACATTGTAACAAGTGTTCCAAATGTGTCTGGATCAGGTTTATTAATCTCCTTCATAAATTTGAAAATATCTGTTCAGTCACATCAAAGTCCTTTCCTTTCCAAAAAAGAAAAACTGCAGCTTCCTCAACCTTCCCTCAGAATTTTGATTCACAAGATGATAGAGGATGAATATTCCGGAAGTAGATGAGGCTATGGTAATGAGTGTGGAAGGGATATTTCTGACCTTCTGCCTCATTTCCTTGTTGGTCTACTTACAGAGCGTTCTCGGGTAGAGGTAGCTGGAGGACACTGGGCTGAGGCCTGCTGGCAGGTCTCTGGTGATTGGGGATCTGTGGGGCCTTGGGGAGCAGGCCGAAAGCTCAAAGTCGCTATTAAGCAACCTATTCTTTACCCAGGACTTTGTTTGTTGATTGACATCAGCAGCGCCAAGTCCCAAGATGCAGCTGAGGCCCAAGTGACCTGCAGCTACATTTAATTTTCCTGCAACTTTTCAGGCATTGCCTTGAGGGAGTTTGTGCTGGCAGTGCCTGTGGGCCATGTAAATGGTACAATGTCACCATCTAGCATTGGGGTAGGAGAGACCAGGCAAGAAAAATTGCCAGGTATATTTGTTTTCCTATCCTGGATCCTCAAGTCAATATCATCTAATAGCAAATGACCAGAACTGCAAACAGGGCACCAGGTGGGGGTCCTCTATTGCTTCATATTACCATCTCTTTTAAAATATATTCTAACCTTCTACTAATGTACTTTACACTGAGATAATGGTTTTGATGATCATTTCACACTAGCTCCTATGAACAGCGATTGGGAGCTGGAACATTAGTTCTTTCTCTTCCTAGAGCAGAGACACATTGTGGTCAATTGCATTGGCCCTAACAGCGTCTTGAAGGGAGTCATTTAATATACAGCAGAACAGGGACCAAAGCTCTGGTCTATGTGGTTCAGCAGCACACCACACAGTCAATTATCTACTGAAACAATGAGCGAACCAATGCTAATGCATCTCCCTAGAAAAAAATAAACTGCCTTCTGGCAGGTATGTTCAGACAAGCCACATAAAAACAAAAAGCAAACAATGGCAGATATTGCTTATGGCTGGAGTGCAGCATAATTTAAGTCCAGATACTCTGCAATCAATGATCCAAATTATTCATCCCTTTGGGTTTCCCCTGAAATGTAAAATTCGTCACATTTGCGCATCAATATCTGAACAACATCTGCAACCACTTAAAGGAAATATTCTTTGAAAAGCTTCTCTTTCATTCTGAAAGAGCTTAATATTCCCTTATTACACACTCATTCTAAAGCTTTACATTAAAAACAGCATAAAGATTACCCTTGGCAGGAAGAAGACTAATGGAAAATGGGTTTAGAGGATTATTTCCTGAATGAAGGTGCAACAATCCCCTTAAGCACTGTGGCAATTCATAACTTAATTAATACCAATGCAAAATCACGGAACCATGCCATCTGCTTGGTTCTATCCATGAAGGGACAACAGGGACACTATTGGTATGAAATAAACTCTGATGCTTTCAAATCGTAATGCATCTAATTTTTTTCTTTATGTACTTCACACAATAAAGGAAGCATCAAAACTAAATGAAATTTGAAGATGGGTGGCAGACAGCATCAGAGCCCTAAGAAAAAAAGTCACACAACAGAGGATTTGGATGGGTGATTTCCCAACCCCAGCCATGTTTCTCTCCTAAGATGAATTGCTATTGAGGAGCTGGCTTCAGACACTGGTGTAAACATGAGGTAAGTTACTTACCTAGCCTGTCATTTGAGGAAAAGGAGATTATAGAATGGGGATTGGTAATTGCAAGATTCAAAATAAATAAACATACTTTTCCATCATTGGTTCAGATCACGGCAGCAAGTTGTTCAATTTGGGCCATGAAAGGTGCTCTGTATTTTTCAGAGAGGTACAGAATTTTTGGTTGCAGTGTTTTTGCACCAATGTATATTTATGGACCCAGATGGGCTGCATAAATTAAATGCTCTATGATCACAAAAAAACCTGGGCAACTTGTCAGGTCTTAACACTACTGAAGCAGTATGCAATGAGATTTCTCAATCACACAAGAAGATGTCGACACCTAGGAAATGCTCAAAGGGGATGCGAGAAGTGTCATGTTCAGAGTCAGGGACAAACCAGCTCCATCTGCTGTGTATCCTGGGCAACTCACTCTATTCCTCTTTCCACAACTTCATCTGCAGAGAACATGAGTTAGGTACCTGTCAGCTCAGGATGGAAACAGTTCACTCCAGGTGAACTGACTGGCATCATTGCCTTGGTTGAAGAGGCTTCCAGCATCAAACCTTGAGTTGGGTTTGTCCTGGTCACGTAGGAATTGCTACACTAGCTAGTTGAACAAAATCAGCCATTTTGTCAAAGCGTAACAACAGCTATCCATCAAGAAACAGTTAAAGGAAAGATTGTGGCTATTGAATACAGGTAAATACTAACGAGAAGTAATGTAATCCAATGTGCAAGGCTTAACTGTCAATTTGTCTCAAGCTCATGGTACAGGCCAATTCAAAGATTACATTGAACAAAATGGAAGCATGAATCAATGGAAATAATGAAACTTCACTATCCTTCACATTGGGACTCAGATACCCTTCCAAGTGTAACAAGCTAAAGGTATGATGGTGAATAAGTAGTAGGAAAGGCTGTTGAAGAAAACAGTACAAATGTTTATAAAAGGCAACCAGATACACTTATGTAGATAGGAGAGAAAGAGGGTTATGATAAGAAAGGTGAGAATTTACTTAGTTTAGTTCACTTTCAACATGTAGCTTGTCTATTCATTGCAGCAAAAATATTCTCAGAAATGGATATTTTCTGTTTTTGACAACATATATCATTAAGCACAAATCAACCATTTACCTCCATAGTATGTGTTTTGCCAGAGGATGTTTGACCATAAGCAAAAATAGTTCCGTTGTAACCATCAAGCACATCTGAAAAAGGATGACAAATAAGTATAATTAATTATGCAAATAAATATACAGTTTAACTGAAATTTATTACATTCATTTATGAGCAGTAAATTGCAGCACAAATGAATGCAACTTAATCTGCCTATGCAATAACTGTTATTCTACTTCAGAAGAAATTCATTGCATTTTATGTACTTCAAGGCATCTGAGGATCTGAGTTAGATGACAAGATGCAGCAGGTCTGGCTTTCAATTTGATTATTAAATGTTTACCTGAATACAAGACACATAATTAAAAATCATTAAATCATCTCTGAATACTAGTAAACCTTTGACTAACTAATTACAACTTTCCTTGAAGACCATATGAGGAGTTAATTCCCTCAACGTCACTCAATTGCCAATTATCACACTAAGCGAGCAAAATCATATTCGCCATTCAAATAAGGAGGTTGTAAATATATCCTAGATCTGCCCAAATTGCACAACCTTGACCATTCCAAATAAATTAGAATCTGTACAGAACGATGATGCTGATTGATGAAATCACTATGGCTACCTACTTTCACCTCCGTAACATCACCTGTCTCTACCTTTGCCTCAGTTCATCTGTTAATGAAACCCTCAACTATGCCTTTGTTACCTCTGGACTTGTCAATTCCAATGCTGTCTTGGCTAGCCTCACATATTGCACCCTCCATAAACTTGGGTTCATTCAAAACTCTGCTGTCCACATCCTAACTCACAGCATCCTGTTCATATATCATCCCTGTGCTCACTGACCTACACTGGCTCCCATTCCAGCAATGCCTCAATGTTAAAATTTTACTCATGTTTTTAAATCACTAAATGGCCTCGCCCGTCCGACCTCTGTAACCTCCTCAAGTCCTACTACCCTCCAAGAACTCTACGCTGCTCCAATTCTAGTCTCTTGCACACCCCTGATGTTTTTTTGTTCGACTATTGGTAGCCATGCCTTCAGTTGCCTAGACCCTGAGCTCTGCAATTGCTTCCCTAAACCTCGCTGCCTCTCTACCTCTCATTGCTGCTTCAAGATGTGTCTTAGAAGCCATGTTTTTGACCATTTTGTTTTTGGTCACCTGTCCTAATATCTCCATACACAGCTTGGTGTCAAACTTTGTTTCTGTTCCTGTGAAACACTTTGGGACATTTTACTTCATTAAGGTGCTATATGAATGAAAGCTGTCATTGCTGTCTAGTTTCTTTGCTGCTGGAATTACCAAGCAGCCCTATTTTAGACAGCTGTGAGGAAATCATCGCTAAAAATTTAGAGTCAAAACAGGTTATGATGAAAATGCACAGCAGGTCAATCAGCATCTGACAGAGAAAAATGTTTCCCTCTCTTTTTCAGATAGTGATCAGGTGGCTGTGCATTTCAGCATTTTCTATTTTGATTTCAGGTAGCCCCATCTGTGCCTGTATTCATCCATTCTTCAATATCAGCCTCCACTGTTCATTGTACGTGTGTGCCTGGAAGAAAAAGAGAACACATTTCCACACAGGAGTTACAAACATAAGAAATAGGAGCAGTAATGGGCCCATAGGGCCTGTGAGCCTTCTCTGCCATATAATAAGAAAACAGCTGATCCTCAACCGCAACTTCACTTTCTCACCCAATCCCCATACCCTTGGATTTCCTTAGAGTCCAAATAACTATTGATCTCAGGCTTGAATATATTCAACAGCTAAACAAGCAAAAACCGCTGGGTAAATAATTCCAACATTTTACAACCCTCTAAGTCAGTGTTCTTCATTGCAAGGCCCACGAGCCAGTGAGGGCTCCCATCGATGTTAAGTGCGGCTCCCTGACCAGTGATGTCTGGCAGGCCAGCGTGAAATCGTGGTCGGGGACCAATCGCGGTTGGCCGTCCATTCCCCTGGATCCGCCACTCGCACCCACCTGCCGACCTAACAATTCTGCATTGTGTGTGGGAATGAGTGTGTGTGTGGGAGTGAGAGAGTTAGAGAGGGAGTGTGTGGGGGTGTGAGAGAGGGAGTGTGTGGGGGTGTGAGAGAGGGAGTGCGTGGGGGCGTGAGAGAGGGAGGAGAATGAGAGAGATCAGTTTGTAAGCAGGAAACGGGCCTGCTCCTTCAGGAGTGAGCCAATCCTGACAGCAGCCTCCACCTGGGGAGGTGCTACTAGGCATTGCGATGTGGTTAGCTCTTGGAAGTGTTCAAGGGGCAGGCGCCATCGGAGTAGGATGCGGCATACTGGAGTGCACAACCACCTCCCTGGGAGAGAGAAGCACATTCTGCAGTTAATCCCTTACCCTAGCACTGAGGCGAGGCCAAGTCAGTCCACTTCAAGCCTGCATTCCCCCAGAAAGAACAACGTATTCTGCTTTTCAATTAATGTCCTTTCTTCCTTTGTGTTATCACAAGCAGGAGTGAATCAGGTGATGGTCCCTATTATAATAGTCGATGTGGCTCTCTCATTGCAGGTTTTTTGCTAAAGTGGCCCTTGCTTGAAAAATAGTGAAATCATTGCTCTGCGTGAAGAACATTCTTCTCATGTCAGTCTGAAATGGCCATCCCCTAATCCTGAGACTAAGTCCCTCTAGTGCTAGACTCTCCACCCAGAAGAAACAGCCTTTTAGCTTTTACCCTGTCAAGCCCTTGCAGAATCTTGTATACTACAATGAGATCTCCCGTCATTCTTCGAAACCCCAGAAAGGGAAGACCCATTCCACTCAATCTCTCCTCATAGGAAATCCTTTCATCCTAGGAATCAATCCAGTGAACCTTTGTTGCACCCAAATATAAGGCAAATATATCCTTCTTTAGGTAAAGAGACTAAAACTGTGCATATTTTTCCAGATGTAGTCTCACGAAAGCCCTGCACAATTGCAGCAAAACTTTCTTAATTCTTGTATCCCAGGCCAACATACCAGTTGCCTTCCTAATTGCTTGCTGTACCTGTATGTTCATTTTCTCTGTTTCTTGTGCAAGAATACCCAAATCTCTCTGAACACAAACATTTAATAACTTGTTTACCATTTTAAAAAAAACATTTTTTCTAGTCTTCCAACTGAAGTGAATAATCTCACACTTCCCCACATTATATTCCATCTTTCATCTTGCTGTTCACTCACAGAACATAGCTATATTTCTTTGTAGACCCTTTGGACTGAATTTTCCCAGCCCAATGTCAATATGGCACACTGGTCAGCATAGGGAACTTCTGCAGCACATCTGGACGGCTAATTGAGCCACTTTTACCCCCCATCCCCACTGGCATTTTGCCTGCACTGGGAGGGCCTGTTGCTGGATGGGAAAGCGCCTGGTAAACCATGATGGCCTCCCAGTGGGTTCCTGGGGATGGGGTGAGGGCTTCTTTATGGCTGCTCCATGGCTCAGAGGGGACTCTGATGACAAAGCCTCCCCCTGCAGCTGCAGCATTGCGCTTGAAGATGATGGTCCCCACCCTCATGTTCGCCAGTATCTGCCTGCTTGGCCCCGGGTCTTTGAAACAAACTCACCATCTTTGAGGGTGCCACAGCATCAAGTTGCCCTCACCTTCAGGCCACACCCTCAACGGTGGTTACCTATAATGGTGGTGTTGCTGAGGCTATCGAGCTGCTGCCCATCTGATTGGGCAGGAGCCTCTGTTCTCAATTGGATTGTGGTCGTCTCGGTGATTGCCTGCTAATTGGCCACTAGCAGCAAAAATCAATTTTTCTATTCTTCCAACTGAAGTGAACAACCTCACACATTAGACTCTCACACATTATACTCCAACTTGCCACCTTCTTGTTCACTTTTGTAACCTATCTCTTTGCAAACTCTTTGACCTATGGCATGATGGCAAAATTCAGCCCTTTGGGTCCTCTTCACACCTAGCTTTGTATCGTCAGCAAACTTGGATAGATTACACTCGCTCTCTTCACCTAAGTCATGAATAAAGATTGTAAATTACTGAGGGCCTAGCACTGATCCTTGTGGCACCACACTATAAATGATCCCTTCATCCCTATGCTCTGTCTATGCCTATACATTACCCCTAACTCCATGAGCCCTTAACTTGTTCAACAACCTTTCATGTGGCAACTAATTGAATGCCTTTTGAAAATCTACATCCACAGGTTCCCCTTTATCTATACTGCTAGTTACATCCTTAAAAAGCACCAATAGATTTTAAAACACAATTTTCCTTTCATAAAGCCATGCTGACTCTGCCTCATCATATTATGATTTTCTTAGTCACCTGTTGTCACTTGCGTAATAATAGGGGAGGCGGTGGCATTGGGGAGAATTTTCTCCCCGTCAGGTCGGGAGTGGGTGTGGGCAGGCACAGAGCCGATCGCCGCTTGCAATCGGCTACATGCCTTAACTGGCCTGCCCAGAAGCGCTCTACGCTACCTGTGTGTGCGGTGGGAGGAGGGAGAGTCAGGGCCTGGGCTCTTTCACCCATGAGCGTGAAAGAGCACAGAATGCAAGATTAACTTCAGTGTTAAGGTTGAGAAAAATTAAAAAATAAAATTATTCAGACATGTCCCTCATATGATAGTGTCACAAGAGCTGGGACACGTTTATGAATTTTCATTAAAATTTTTCTTTCATTGATAAAACCTCATCCCGCCCGTGGATGAGGTTTCATGATAAACTCGAAGATAAACCTTAAGGTTGGACGGGCAGCTTTCTCAATGGGGCTAATTGGTTTTTATATGGCCTTAACAGGCCTTTGACAGCACGGCAGGCGAGCAGCTGACTCTGGTGCGCGCCCGCCGAACGGAAGCTTAGAATGACACGCAGTGACGTCGGGGCGCACACCTGATGTCACCACGCATCATTTTATGCATTGGCGTGTGGGACCGGGACCCGCCCTCCCGCACGCCGAACATAAGATTCTGCTCATAGTGGTATTGTCACTGGATTAGCATTACAGAGACGCTCTGGGAACCTAGGTTTGAACCCCATAACAGCAGATGGCGAAATTTGAATTCAATAAAAGCCTGATGATGACCACAAAACCATTGATGATTGCCATAAAGCCCATCTGGTTCACTATGTCCTTTAGGGAAGAAAATCTGCTGGCCTATATGTGACTCCAGACCCACAGCAATGTGGTTGGCTCTAAAATGCCCTCTGAACAAGGGCAATTAGGGATTGGCAATAAATGCTGGCCGAGCCAGTGATGCCTACATCCCTTGAATGAATTTTAAAAATATAGATTCTATAATTTTCCCAATAGCTGATGTCAGGCTAACTGACTTGTTTTCTTCCCTGTTTTCTTCATGGGTGTTGGATTTGTTATCTTTCAATCCACTGTTGCCATTTCCAAATCTAGTGAATTTTGGAAGATTACAAACAATTAGCTCTGCAGACATGTCTTTTAGCACCCTAAGAGGTAGGCCATCAGAGGATTCATCAACTTTCAGCCCCATTAATATTTCACGTACTTTTTCTTTACTAGTTTTTTAAGTTCCTCACTCTCATTATGCCCTTGGATCCCCACTATTTCTGGAATGTTTTGAGTCTTCTACTATTTGTTCACCATCTCTGCCATTTCCTTATTCCCCACAATAATTTTTCCTATCTCGGAAAAGGACCCATGTCTCTTCCTTTTTACATACCTGTAGAATCTCTTACACTTTTTCATTTATTCTCCTATTCTATTTTGTCCCTCTGTCATTTATGGTCAGTCTTTGCTGGCATCTAAAACTCTTCCAATCCTCTGGCTTACCATTCCTCTTGGCAATATTATAAGCCTTTTTTTTTAATCTTATACTATCTTTAACCTCTTTAGTAAGCCATGAATGGATCTGTTTTCCCATGGGTTTTTTTTATTTCTTAATGGAATATACATTCATTAACAATAATGAAATATTTCACCATTGTTCATCTACAGTTATACTTTTTAAATCTAATTTCCCAATCTATCCTAGCCAACTTCAACAACGCTAAAGAAGCTCGACACCATCCAAGACAAAGAAGCCTGCTTGATTGGTACCCCATCCACCACCTTCAACATTCACTCCCTCCACCACCGCTGCACAGTGGCAGCAGTGTGTACCATCTACAAGATGCACTGTAGCAACTCACCAAGGCTCCTTCAACAGCATCTTCCAAAACCCACAACCTCTACCACCAGAAGGACAAGGGCAGTGGGTGCATGGGAACACCACCACCCAGAAGTTCCCCTCCAAGCCACCCACCATCTTGACTTAGAAATATATCACCATTCCTTTACTATCACTGGGTTAAAATCCTGGAATTCCCTCCCTAACAGTGCTGTGGGTATACCCACACCACATGGACTGCAGCAGTGAAAGAAGGCAGCTCACCACCATCTTCTCAAGGGCAATTAAGAATGGACAATAAATGCTGGCCTAGTCAATGATGCCCGCATCCCATGAATGAATAAAAAAAGTATAGATGCATTTATGAGACCTGTAAACCACTCCCACCAGTGTTTTCTGCCTCTTGTTATTTCTTATCTCCACCCATACTGATTCTACTTCTTGCTCTTCTGAGCAAAGATCCTTTCTCACTCCTGTCCTATCTCATCCTCTATTATCAGGGCTCTCCCAATTCCTTATCAATTTTGTCTGTCTTTTCAAAATGTCAAGCAGCCTGGAATATTTACCTGTGCCCATTACTTGGTACAAGGCAATTTGGGCAAACGAAAAGTGAAATATTGGTTCAATATATGGTCGGAAGACTGGAAGTTAAGAGATTTCTGGTGGAACTTCTAGATTTGACAAAGAAGCTAAAATTCCTTAATTGTTCCCTCTCTCCACCCTATAAAATGGCTTCATGTCAGTAACTTGAAAGCCATCATCTGTACGACTTACCTTTAACAATCTGCTTGGCACATGCATTGTAAACCTGTTCCTGGGTCGTGTTCGGAGAAAACACTTTGTCAAACACAAAAGGTTTCCCTTGCTGGAAGAAGAAGAAAAAAATTCATATTTTAAAACATTTTGACAAACAAGGCCTTCAAACATACTCTTTATTTTTTTTGTGGCTGGCAATTGTTATCCAGCTCTGAAAATGATACAACAGCACATTCAATTGGCGGGACTGACCATCAACAGCTGAAAAACGAACTACTGTATGACAGTATCCACATTGCACCTTTAGTGCATCCAAAATTGCTTGAATAATGCAACATGCAGCACAGAAATGCACATCCTTCGTGACTTTCATTCACTTCAGGATCTACAATCAGCACACAGAAGATGTCACTTCAATACTGATGCTCATTCATGTCAGCTGAATAATAGCATCACATCTACAATGTTCCTGATCAGCTATATAGGTGAACCTCAGGGTTAACCTGTGCATATATTTTGTTCAAATGCAGTGTTTAGCCTGGTGTTATCTCAAAATAATTTGACAGGCTGATTTGAAGTGTTCTAATTTGCCATTATTGTGTATTTCTGAAGAGCTTATTTCTGTTATGAAAAGTGAGCGTTATTATCCAACATTGGCAATAAACACTCAGGTACTTCACAGGGCATAGGTTGAAACTGATCCTCATCCCAATCTTAAAATAGAACTCCCTGCACCAGTCTGGACATCTCAGTTTCCCATACCAGCAATTACCAATGGGACAGTGATTAATCTGCTCAGGGATGATGTACATTGGCAATCTTCCAGGAGACCTTTTAGTTATCCAGAGTGCAGAAGTAATACCAGATCCAGCTTGCTTAAGCATTGGAGAAGGAGTGAATGGAGGCGGAGGGTGGAGGTTACTTCAGACAGGAGCAGTTTTGCACAAGGCGTAAGAGCCATGTTTATGCAGGAGATGATCTAAGAGCTCTAGGTGATGTCCTTGCTCCAAGGAGCTAGACTTCAAGGTGGCTAATGTCCTGAGTCATCCAGGACAATAAAGCATAGATACCTTGAAGGTAAATTGCTTGACGGCATTTCATTTTTTTGATGCAGGTAATTTTAATCTTGTGCAGATGTGACCCAGGGCTTTTGTCAGATTTTCTAAAATCACTGAATGCCCAAGTAACAAACTGCATGAAAAAACTAAAGATCCAAGTTAAATATAAATAAATCACATTGCACAAATAATCACCTGCATATTTACCCAATGCCACCCTTTCCTACAAATAACACAATTCCCAACTAAAATGTAAATGATTAAGTTAAAGTATGAGCACCAGTTAGGGAGAATACTCAAATTAACAACACCCAAATTAAATGTCAGTACCGTTGGCCTATGTAAAAAAAAAACAACTGTAACTGAGCCTGTCAGTAGTTAAATCTCTAGCTGCACAGAAAAGCATCAGAATAGACGACGTATTGTTGAAATGCTTCCAGCTAATCTGCAGTGCTCAAAATACTGCAGTTGACTGTTCGCAGCCACACCGAACACTGCACAATTGCTAGTTGCCCTGGTCTTCCCACAGTTTGTTTACACCTACAAAGCTGATTCGTAAATCAGGAGATTTCCAAATCTGCCAAACTGCCCGAGAATCAATGCCTGTTAAATTATAGCGTCTTTCACATTAATCTTAGCACTATCTTTACATCCTTAATGATATTGTTTTGTGCCTATGTTAAATTACGTTGTTAAATCAATCTTGCACAATGTGAGACACTAATTAGACATTTGCTGCACTTTGCTAATAAAAATATTTAAAATGCATCTTAATGGAAGAGCACCTGATAAGTCTTTAAAAAAACAAACACGCAATGCAGTGATATAAATCATACTAGGCACATCACGTCATTTGCTTATGACATGAAGAAAATAACATTCAGCTCTCCTTCCTATTGAATGTCTTACTAAACATTTTCAACGCCAGCCCTCTGTAGAAAGCTTCATTACTTTTTTTAAACACTGTTTTGCTTCGTGAGGCTTTATGGGAGACATGATGCACAAAACAAGCAAATATGGACAGGGAAGATGTTGTCCCTGTTTTGTAATCAGCTGCGAATGCAGCAGTCTTACGTCAAGACAATTCCCAAGTGTAAACAGGTAGTTTCTCATAGCCCTGCAGATTGATATATCTCTGCCCAAGTCACCTTAAAACTGATTATTTCTTAGCCACAAGCCAGCTGAGTTTTGATCAAAGTGCATGCATTGGATAAAAATTTGCTAGTTAATGGTGAAGCATTTAAAGTGATTGCAGTTGTGTTTCACAATTAACATATTAAGGCAGATTAAGTACTTTTATCCATTTGGCATTGTAGCTGCCAACTACATGATACGCACATGCGGAAGGATTTAAACAATGTAATCTGGGAAAACCCATTATGAATCAAATCTGCGCAACTTTTTGATATGACCTGGAATGGCGCATAGGGAGCATAATTTCTAGGTTTGCAGATGGCACCGAGCTTGGAAATATAGCAAATAGTGAGGGAGATAGTAGCAGACCTCAAGGAAGGCATAGACAGACTGGTGAAATGGACAGCACATGGCAGATGAAATTTAATGCAGAGAAGTGCAATGGGATACAATTTGTGGAGGAATGTTGACAAAAGGCAATGTAAACTAAACAGTGCAATTTTAAAGGGATCGAATGAACAGAGATTCCTGGGGGTTCACGTGCACAAATTTTTGATGAGAACACAAGCTGATAAAGCTGTTAAAAAGGCAGAGGATCCTCAGTTTCACAAATGGAGGCATGAAGTACAAAAGCAAGGAGTTTATGTTAACCCTTTATAAATGTTAGGTTAGATGTCGGCTAAAGTACTGTGTCCAATTTTAGGCACCACACTTTAGAAAGATCATAAAGTTCATGGATAAAGTTTAGACAAGGTTTACTAAAATGGAACCAGGGTTGAAGGATTTCAGCTATCTGGGAAGACTAGAGAAGCTGGGGTTCTTCTCCGAGGTTTAAAGGGTCCTTTGGCAGCACCTTCCAAACCCACGGCCGCTACCATCTAGAGGGACAAGGGCAGCAGATACATCAGAACACCACCCACTGGAAGTTCCCCTCCAAGCCACTCACCATCCTGACTTGGATGGAGCTACCTCCCGAACTGCACTGTGGGTGTACCTATATGGACTGCAGTGGTTCAAGAAGGCAGCTCACCAGCACCTTCTCAAGGGCAATTAGGTATGAGCAATAAATTCTGGCCTGGCCAATGATGCCCACATCCCATAAATGAATTTTTACGAATAGAGCTGTTCAAAATCCACCAGGTGTTTCGATAGGCTAGTTAGGGAGAAAATATTTCCAGCGGCAGAAGAGTTGGCAACCAGGTTTAAAGCAATTGGCAAAATCCTGGAGGGGGTCGGGAAGGGGTGTTAAGGAGAATTTATTTTCACACAGTAAGTTATGATGATCTGGAATTGTCTGAAAGTGTGGCGGTAACAAATTCATTCATAACTTTCAAAAGGGAATTAGACCTGTACTTAATAAGAACATGTTTGCAAGGGGAGTGGGAATAGTTGTTAACTCCTTCAGAGAGCTAGCATAGGCACGATGGGTCCAGTAACCTCTTTTTGTGCTGAATTATTATTCTAACTACCTGAAGATTAAAAAGTTCATGCATACCTTGCACTCACTCAATCTTTCCCCTTTAGAAAGGAATCTATTCTTAAAATCTATCCTAAATGTATTTTGGTTGAGGGATAAGAAGATTAGCAATATCTACCTGAGTGTTGACAAAGAAAAAAATTCAGAACATTACTTCAAAATTATTTTTTTTAATAGACATTAGCCAAGCAGATGTTGAAAAATTGAATGCTTATGGCTTGCACATAAATATCGTCTGCCAAATGGAGGAAAAATATGGTGACCCCATTGTGTATTAACACCTCCTTTAAGGAAAAAAAGTATTTACAGAGGGAGAGAAAAACTTTCTACTCTTTCCTCTCTTTATCTCCCACCTCCAAGCATGACTTAACTAGTAAGTTTACATTTGGTGAATGCATTCACGGAAGACCACAAGATATAAGCCTTTCCAATGGAAATGATCAGCTAGTAGTAAATTGTTGTGAAACCATGCTTAATATCAAATAAACATTTGTTAATTTACTGGATGGAAACCCCTAATTTAGTTTTTTTTTAAAAAAAGACTAAAGCCACAGTCCAGTGACTTGGACTCACAGTCAAAGATGGCTGCACATTTGCATCACTGTAGTTTCTACATTCCAAAACCATTGAAATGGAGACAAACTGTCAGCAAAGTCATAACAGGAACAACTGCTTTAGAGAAGTATGAATTTTACTGGACTTTCAATTGCTTAATCTAGCCTCCCCACTCTGTGAACTATTTGTGTATGTGTGAACTTCAAGGGCTGCATTTTCCGGTCCGCGAGCGGGGGTGGGGCCCGCTCGCCAACGCGTAAAATGATGCAGGGTGATGTCGGGCGTGCGTCCCAACGTCACCCCACGTCATTTAGACTTCCAGTTCAGCGGGCGTGCAGCTGAGTCAGCTGCGCGCCCGCCAAACTGTCAAAGGCCTATTAAGGCCAGTTAATGAGCAATTAAAACAATCAACTGATCTGCCTGTCCAACCTTAAGGTTGGCGGGCAGGCAAAGAGCCCAGGCGACCTTCAGAAAAAAACATGAAACCTCATCCACGGGCGGGATGAGGATTCATGAGGGCTTTAAAATTTGTATAAAATGTTTAAATAAAAGAAATTGACATGACAGGGATATTTTTTTCTGCCTTTGATGAACTTTTGAAACTTCAGCCGCTCTCCCTGAGGCAGCACTTTTCCTCGGGGAGATCTGTGCACATGCGTGAAAGAGCGCACTCCCAGCTCAGGGAATCCCACCCCTCCGCATGCACAGGGAGTGCACAGCGCTTCCGTGTGGGCATCGCGCTGGGTGGGCCTTTATTAGCCCGCCCACGTAAAATGGCGGCGCGGATCGGGAATCCGCCCGCTCGCGCCCGCACAACCCCCCCAACGGGGGGAAAATCCTACCCCAAGTGTGTGTGTGTGTGTGAGAAAGTCAAGCATTTTTATTACTTTTCTTATACCAGGTTAAGTACAGTACAACCTATCCTCTTATCTTTTTCAAAACTCTCGAAAACCTGTCTGTGTGTGTCTTTTATAGTCACAGCATGTTAACAGTTAAACATTCATTGAATTGGCAAACATATTCTTTTAAAAAACCCTGTTGCAGTCAACGAGGAGTGGGAAACGAGATGGGTCACTCGACCCTTCCTCACCTGATTGTAACAAAATGCAATATTCCTTTATAATTTGACTTTAAAAATTGGCCTAAGCTTTTCCAGCCAAGTTAGCATTTCGAAATGAAGCATTGAGTGACAAGGTGATTGGCTATCCCTTCACACAAACAGGATAAGAACTAGTGAATGAAACAAACTTTTCAAAGGAAATGTGTCAAAAAGCTTCACAAATAACCAGCCCACTTACAACTTCCTCCAAGATGAACTTGCTGCCTGGTGAAATCTGCTTGTATGTGGCCTTGGCATCCCAAAAGCTAGCCAGTAGTAATATCTAGCTGGATGAAAGAGGTGACTGATCTATATTTAAAGTCTGCAGATGGCCAGTGTTCCTCCCTGCTTGGTACACATAGAACGTGAATGTCAGATTGTCTACAAAGCAGCAGGAAACACAAATTCCAAGCCTCACAAAGCATGTTGAAATTTCAAGTAAATAATATCAGTTAAAGGACATCAGATGAATTTGCCTCTTCCTCTCGCCACGTATCAGAAAATTCAATTGGGATTTACCACTCACGTCTCGGGTTTCAAATGTGATGTCTAAATTCGATTCGATTGACCCAGATATCCCACTCTAAAACTTATCAATTGTTAACAGGTCTGCACACAACAGGACTAACTTAACTCCTGTTTCCCGGAGCATCAAATTTTGAGTTGAACACCTTGATAATAACCATTAGATTATTTACAATCAACAAAATCTAGATCATAAGCTCAACAATAATTAAATGTATCACAATATCCCAACCAAAAGCTGGGTTTTGCTTAGTGACAGCAGACTACAGTTACTTTTAATATCCAAAATTGGTCTGTGGATTTAACATGGTTATGGTTACACTCTGTATCCTACATATTACTCAAATGTTTCCAGTGTTAAGACTGTTCCTTTTTATGAAGTGTGCATAGATTAGACAAGCTCTCTTCATGTGTGGTATGTTGCTGTGCAAAAGGCAGTTCAGCTGTTTCCTGGGCTATTCCAGTTTGACTTCTGTTGATGTCTTTGATGAGCATCAATGTGTTATTAGTCTTCTTTCTGACGGGGTTCCTCTTCCTAGCTTTAGCTAGAGGTGTCAGCTGTGGCTCAGTTCATAGCACCCTCGCCTTTGAATCAGAGGGTTGTGGGTTCATGTCCCACTCCCGGAAACCAAGAACTGTGATTGTACTCAAAAGAGTTGCAATCTGTGACTGTTGATAACTCAAAAGAGTTTCCTAGCTTTAGCTAGAGGTGTCAGCTGTGGCTCAGTTCATAGCACCCTCGCCTTTGAATCAGAGGGTTGTGGGTTCATGTCCCACTCCCGGAAACCAAGAACTGTGATTGTACTCAAAAGAGTTGCAATCTGTGACTGTTGATAACTCAGAAGAGTTTCCTAGCTTTAGCTAGAGGTGTCAGCTGTGGCTCAGTTCATAGCACCCTCGCCTTTGAATCAGAGGGTTGTGGGTTCATGTCCCACTCCCGGAAAACCAAGAACTGTGATTGTACTCGAAAGAAGTTGCAATCTGTGACTGTTGGTAACTCGAAAGAGTTTCCTAGCTTTAGCTAACCGTACATGTGCTATAATTCTCAGTTGTAGTAATATTGCACTTTCTGTCCCTGCTTTAAACTTTACATGATCTACATTTGATCTAAATAAGTTAATCTTTCTGAAACTCTCCACTCTTTTCTTCTCATTACCTATCCATACCATCTTTTAAATCTGTTTAGAATATCCCAAACCCTTCCAATTTAGATTGTGTTTCACGCTTAATGCATTAAGGTTGATTGCCACTTACCTATTTGGAATCTGTAACTGCCAGATATGCTGCAGCACATGCTAAAGGGGTTTAGCAATGTAATCTGGGAAAAGCAACTGACTAGCAAATTGAAAAGTTCATGCACATTTTATGAGTTGGTGCCATTTTCTCCCCTTTATAAGGGAATCTGTTCTTAAAATTACATTCATTTTGATTGGAGGGTAAGAAGATTAGCAACATCTACCTGACTATGTTGAGGGAGGGAAAGAGCATCTTAAGTACTTTGTAAGAGTCCAAAGGGAAATCACTCAAAGTGCATAAGAAGCAATCAAGATTCAGTTCAGCCATATAGATTGCTTTTAAATCAATTAACCAAATAGACATTTGACAGAAACTATGGACAGGATTGTAGGTTTGGATCGGGACCCTGACATCAATGCCATATGGTTGTGGGCCGGCGGGGGGAAGGGGTGCGGTCACAACCCTGAACTGTGTGGGAAACAGTCACCCTTTCCCTGAATTGGCCAATTAGTGGCCAAAAGAAAGGCTCACTGTCCAATTAAGGTGGCAGGTATGCCCTCGAAGCTGAAAGGACAATAGGAAGCCCTGCAGCTTGGAAGGAGCTGCAACCTGCCGTTGCAGTTAACAGAGGGTGCCTCCATCTTGAGGGACTCTCTCAGTAACTTCTCAAACTTAAAAAAAACATGGCCATAGCTACCGGGCCACCATTGTGGGTGTGGAACCAGCCAGCTGGCCTAGTTCCTGATGCTGTCAGGGGCATGCAAACAGACTGGAAAACTCCAGGCAGCCTGTAATAACTGGCCCTAGTAGACCATTTATCCACTTTAATTGGCTACCCACTGCTTGAGGCCCCCAATCCCACCTCCTAGAAAATAGCCTAGGGGAAGGTCGGTGCCAGCAAACTGGCACAATGTCTGGCAGCCTAAATTTTCACGCCTGCCCTCCTCTGAACTCACTTCACTATGGAGTCGAAAATTATACCCTATGACTCAGATTTGAATTAATTTGACAAAAATCTCCCTTTTTTAACTCTTTAGTTCCTTAGTTCCTTGCCATTTCTAAGCTTCAATTCTCTCACAAGTTCTCAAAGACTCATTAGCGGTTACCTTTCCAAGCATAGCATATTATCCATCGTTGTTCTTCAAGTTTAAGAAGCCTTGCTTAGACTGGTATCTATGGAGCTTTTTGTCAAATTGAGGATGAGCCTCAATTACCTGGGAACACTGATGGAAGAAGAGTCCATCATACCAGCTGTATGTGTGAATGGGTAACAACAGCGGATTAATGTGCCCTGATCAAGTTGGCTAATACAGGCCCTCAAAATTTTTCTGAAAGAAAATTTTTACCTAAAATTTGATTGTAAAAACTGTCTATATTGTAAAAGTTAACATCTGGAAAGCTAACACAAAGAACACCAGAGGGCCGTTAGAGGAAATCAGGCACATCTTGTAATTGGGGCTTACAATTCTGATCGTGGTCTAAGTGGAATCCCATTTCTCGTCTGAAGGGGTGAGGATGGGACAACACTTGAGAACAACAAAAATAGTAAACTTGTGATGGTTTCCCAGTGCAGTAAAAAAAAAATCAATGGTGATCACAGCGGCCCGTCTCCAAACAGGTTAATTGAGGCAAAAAAGCGACAACTCAAACTCACGCTGCTTGAAAGTTCTCTCCCTGTGAGAGTCACACTCCCTTTGTAAATATATACATGTCAGGATTTTCATTTTAAGTTGTCTAGCGAATGTACAGTTGGCAATTTAGTGTTAATCTCGAAGTTGTTTAATGCTAGTTTCGTTTTTTAGAGATTTTAAAAACTAAATGCTTAGGATACTAAATAATTAAAAGCGATTGGAATAGGATTTTTTGCTGAGCGGGTGGGCACGTGCCCGACCCACTCCAGCATAAAATGATACGCGATAGCGCGCACTCACTGTAATACTTCAGTCGGCGGGTGCGCACGCGGGAGTCCGTAGCGCACCCGCTGACAATTAAAAGGCCTATTAAGGCCATTAATAATGTAACTGAATTACATTTTTTGCTGCCTGCGGGATGAGGTTTCGATCTGTCATTAAAAAGAAATAAAAGAATTTCATCCTAATTTCTAACATGTCCCTGCTCATGTGACAGATGCTTCCTGACCGCTCCCACCCACCCCCTGCCGAGCCCACCCAACGGAGTAAAAACCCTGGCCAGTAAGATCAGACCTGACAACTTCATGCCCAAAAAGGCAATGCAATTGAACTGATTTCCTCCCGATGCTTAAATTGTCCACAATAGAGATCCACCAATGTTTTATAAAATATACAAAACAAAATGGCTCATTTGCTTTGTTGAAACTGATCTAAAATAAGGTATTGTATAACCACTATTAGGACAGCTATTACACTTTCCACACTCACTACAATAATCCCACCCTCGACTCTCCCCCTTCCCACCGTCGACTCCCCCCCTTCCCACCCTTGACTCCCCCCCTTCCCACCCTCGACTCTCCCCCTTCCCAATCCCACTGTAGCGTTTGCTATAACCAGTACAGAATTATCGATTATGAACATTTCACTGATTCACAGAAGGCATTGGAAGGCTACACGCTTGCACTTGTAAACTTCATATTGTTTCCAGCTAGTGGTTATGAATATTTTAAGCATTTTGGAATGAGAATGAAGTTAGGATTAATCATCCTGTTTTACATCATGCAGTAAGTAGCCCTAAGGAAACAATGCTGAGTACTAAGAACCATAAAAAAGTCACGGGTAACAAGCTCTAGACTGGAATTCAAGCTCCGATTCTGCTGGCCGTCATTATCTGCTCACAGTTGAAATCATTCTGAAAATTAGCCAAACACACTATCATCTACTAGTGTGCATGTAATAACTCTAATTATCAATAATTGGTGTGCTGCGCTCTTAATAATGGAAGTAAAACTGCACTTTTCTGAGGAAGTTAGACTCAGTGCAGACACCTAGATGTCCTAGAGCAATTAAAGATATCTTCTTTAAAGAATCATTTTCAGAAGGACATTGTAGGGAAGCTTCAGTGTTTAATTAATCTGTCATAAAAAAGTTATGAATGTTTTACGGAGGATATATAATGAGGAGACTGTTTCCATTGATTGCTGGATTGTTAACCAGGGGTCATGGGTCTTAGGATTTTATTTAGAAGAACAGAGAGAGAAGCAGGAATTCTTTTCACACACAAGGTTATTAAAACATTTACCACACTGAATAAGTAATTGAAATGGAAGAATATAAAATAATATGTAGAGAAAAAAGAGGAAAACTGAATTCGAATAACTAATTCCAATTGAAGAACTAGCAGCAGTAAGGGCATGAGGAGTCAATAATGCCCCATTTCCAACACACATCCTCACTGATGACCAGCAGGTCTTCATGAAAAATAAAAGGCAAGACTTTTTTTTAAAAAGCCTTACAATTAAACACATGTGTATTCAAGGTTTCCATTACACTTACATCGTTCTTTTACAATAGAAAACATCTCAAGACATTTCACAGATGCACATTTGAGGTTGCTGTTAATGGTGGAGGTGCTGTTAGGCCACTAAGCAGATCTGGAAGTTGTGTAGACCTGAGGCCTGCAGTCACTAATTTTTGAAATTTTACATTTTTTGTATTTTATTTCTGCTCTGCTCTTGATTTTAAGGGCAGGATTTCCCCCCCATCTGGGGGTGGGGGCGGGGGAGGTTGAAGTGCGGGCGCACAAGAGGCGCACCTCCAATCGGCACCCCCGATTGGGGGTGTGCTGCCCTTTTAAGTGGGCAGGCCAATTAAGGCCCGCCCAGCGTGACATCCGCATGGAAGCGCTGTGCACTCCCTGTGCGGGCGGGGGAATGCCCTCAGCCGAGAGTGCGCTCTTTCACGCGAGCACACGAAAGAGCGCACTCATCTCCCTGAAGCTAAGTGCTGCCTCAGGGAGATCAGCTCTACAATAAAAAATCTTAAAATTTGATTCTTAAAAAATTCCTGACATGTCCCCTCATGTGACACTATCACATGAGTTGGGACGTGTCCATAACGTTTTTAAAAAACTTTAATTACATTTTTAAAAACCTACATGAAACCTCATCCCGTCCGTGGATGAGGCTTCATGCTTTTTCTGAAGTCCGCCAGGGCTTAAGGTTGGACTGACCTTAAGACTGGACGGGCAGGTCCATTAATTACTTCAATGACTCTGCCAATGGCCTCAATTGGCCATTGACAGGTCGGCGGGCGCACAGCTGATTTTGCTGCACCCCCCGCCTACCTGAAAATTTAAATGGGGCGGGGTGTCGTCCCTAGCTCGCCGACGGGAAAATCCTGCCCTAAGAGAACCTGTCTTAAGCCTGTATTGAATTTTTAAAAGTTACTTTGTAGCCCCTGATTTAGAACTAAGAGCTTTAATTAAGTCAGGCAATTAATCAATTATGTAATCATAAGTAATCAGTAGTGATATTATTAACTGTGGGCTTGCTTTTTCTCCCCGAGGCTTTGTTTTCATGCTGGCCAAAGCAGGTGATATTCTCAGCCGTGGTTTTGTCTAAACTACTGTTTTTGCCTTTTTGCGCTAGATTTGCTAAAATAAGTAACAAAAACAGAATTACCTGGAAAAACTCAGCAGGTCTGGCAGCATCGGTGGAGAAGAAATCAGTTAACGTTTCGAATCTTCATGACCCTTCAGCAGAACTGAGTGTAGTTAGGAGAAAGGTGAAATATAAACTGGTCTAATGTGGACCATGCAGTAGCTTTTAGCTTTTTGTTTTTATTGCTAAAATAAGTGTTGTTTTCTGTTGATTAACAGGAATCAATACTTACTACATTCAATGACCTTTGACCTTCAAGCCAAGACAATGGATAACCTTGCACATGGGGTGGTCAACTATGGCGTGGAACCAGGAGATAGAGTTTGATTGATGGAGAGTATAACCAGGTTGATGACGAGTGGGGGACGCCATCAAAGAGATGTGTAAACAACTTGTATACTGTGGAATCTGTAAGCCTTTCAGTGCCTGTGAGAAGAATATGATTAAGACTCAAGTCCGGATGGAGGCCTCGGAAGGGTGGAATGGAACCAGGAATTGGACTTAAAGGGGCACAGCATCCAGCATCTGGGGCTGCAAATTGAAGTGGAATAGTCAATCACTGAAGACTGCAGAGGAATAGATATCGACAGAGTGACTGACCAGACAGTCCACCCCCGGTGCAAGGCTATTTGGAGACTTACTTGCTGATGTATGAACCAAGAGGAATTTTACCATTTTAGGGAATTGTCTTAAACAAACTAATTTGGAGTTGTTATACTATTTTGGAGAACTGTCTTGAACTGACCAATTTGGGGTTACCATTTATGCTATAATAAGGTTGTCTTTCTTCCTTTCTTTCATATAATTATAAATATTATGTACAAAGTGTTTATTTTCTTCCTTTCTTTTTAATAGTTATCTTTCTTTTCGTTTTTATTGTTAATAATTGTTTAATAAAAATTGTTGTTTTCACACATTATTTGGTATTCAGCCACTCATTCCTGTTACATCCAGAGTAGAGCTCCAAGCCTAAGTGAGACTCTGCGAGGGACTCTCACGCCCCTACAGTTAGTATGAGGGGGGAGTGCGAAGGTTGGGTTGTATTATAAGCCTCCGCTAAGATGGTTGAAGGCACTGGCCTGGATCTGCGTGTGTTCTCAAAATGTCCAGGCCTTACTCGAATTACCTCCTTTTTCTGTATCACACAGATCCCATCAGCGCTTACCCTGCCTTCCCCCACCACCCACCCCCCAACCCACCTACCCCTGGGCTGGCTCAATCCTCAGTCATCAGGAGGAGGAAGAGGTGCTTGAGGAAGTACCATCACATCTGACTAGCCCACACTCCGTCAACAGAGATACTAGCACATCGTAGAAATATTGCGCACATGTAGAGTCAGTGGCACATGGTGAAGGGCACTGCACCCGAGGGCAGAAGCAGGTGGCTGAGTCAGAGACATCTGTGCACAGTCTTCCTCAGAGGAGGGAGGGCAGTCACAATGATGCTCCAGTAAGCATTGAGGTAGGGCTTCAGGAGTCACCTTTTGGGGCACAGTACTTCTGCAGCAGCAGCAGATATGTGGACATCTGGCAGAGTTCCCTGTGGCAATGAGAGCTCACACACTTTGAGTAGAGGTGTCCATTGCAGTGATGAGCTCGACCCATGTCTAGAAGGCTCGATTGCGTGAGCTCCATCCATGAAAGAATGGCCAATCTTATGGAGAGACACATACAGCACCACATTGAGAGCATGCAAGAGCAGCATAATGGTTCGAGGCATAAGGTTCAAGGCTCACTCAATAGCCTGGAGCAGGCTTTTGTTCAGAGGTTGAGCGCTGATCTCCATGGAGTACGTGAGGAGCTGCGTGCCCACAACAGCACATTTGTGCTGGTGGCACAATGGTGGCTGGAAGAGATGCTTGCTCTGCCCCAGCAGCCAGCCCCATCTAACCTGCCTGAAAGTCAGCCCAGGGCTGTGGAGATGGCTGAAGAAGATGAAGTTCCGTCAACATTTCACACCCTCATTTTTCACCACTTCCCAGTCCCTCATCCAGAGCCCTCGTCTGCGGTACATATCCCAGTGACAACAGCTTCCCTGCAGAAATGCAGAAGCCACAGTGTCAAGTACGTCCCCAAAGAGTTACTGCGCGAGGAGATCAGCCACCATGCTCCTCAATGCCATATAGCAGGAGAGGTGAGCAGCCTGACTCCACCTCCCCCAAGGCAACATGGGAAGCACAATGTAGGAGTGTTCACAAATGTAGGGTGCCTCTTCTTCACCTCGATCACTAAAGGAGTCACAGTGGTGTCATTTACTATCACAATATTAATAGTTATTTGCATGCACCATGTAAATACACTCTGTACTTCCTGTAATGGATGTGTTGGTCTGTCATTGCGCAGTATTGACTAAAATTACCAGGTAAAGAAAAAGCAGCAGGTTCTTACCAGTGCCAATGGAGATTGCAGCCAGTAGACCATCTCTTGGTTATGGTATGAGTGTGAAGGGAGTGTCCATGCATGTCCGGCAGTGAAAGGCTGAGTCTTCATCCAGACATTCAGAGAAGGTATTAGTCCAGCAAGGGGTGTGGATATAGTGGGCCATTCCAGCATTAATTGTCCATCCATAGGTACAGTTGAGGAAGTTGTCATGATCCAATTTATTGATAAGATGAAGTTCATCTGGTGTAGCTCCACCCTGAGTGCAGTCCAGAAGGCAGTGAGACATACTTGAGTGTTCCACAGTGACAGCAAAGTGGCTGCTCTGCAGGTCAGGATGTTATGTGTGTTTGAGTGAAGCTTGCATGTGTGGGACCTTCTATGTGATTGAAACCTTTGTCCTTCTAGGTGGTAGAGACAGTGGGTTGACAAGGATCCTCGGTGAATTGCAGCATGGCATGTTGTAGATGCCCCACACTGATGTCACTGTCCACTGACCGTAGTTGGAGACTTGGAAGGAATTGAATGTTGCGGTGAGCAGATGTGTGGCCTTTTCCTGACCAGTGTCCAATTGCTGCATTTCTGATGGCCACACCCGTATCTGCAGGTCCTAAGTCTCAACTTATACTGGATATGTGCACTCTTGACACGGTGGACACTCTTTGGCTAGACAAAGGTGAAGCTGTCTCCAGTTATTTGCCAGCGTCGAACATACAATTGCAGGCCCAGCTTTTAAAGGGCATCTCTAGGACAAACTGTGGAAAATAGTGAACCAAGGGCAATGGTGGTGCGGGATTCAGCCATGATGATGATATTGAATATCAAGGGTTGCTATTTGCAATCTCACTTGTTGGGAACTAGCATCACCTGGAAGATGTGAGGTACCAATGAAACCGTGCACTTATGTGGCAGCGATTTACCAGGGACTTGCTATTCGATTTGCGGTGAAATCCTCAAAGATGTTTAGGTGAATCGCCTTTATATTAATAAGACCCTAGCAACAATGACGTCCTGTATGGATCCGGCCATGGATGCCCGGGCCTGCCCCTCAGGATATATTCCATTATCAACCTCTTCCTCGGTGACATCTCCATCAGAGCCGATGGGGTAATTCTCATCCTGCTGCTCCTTCTCCGATGATGTAGCTCTTTCACTGCCTCTGGACCCTCAATGTGAATGCTCCTCCGTTCGCCATATTATGGAGCATGCAGCAAATGACCACTATCCTCGACACCCTTGCAGGGGAGTACTGGCGTGCTGCTCCAAGTGAATAAGGCATCTGACCCTCATCTTTAACGGGCTCAAAGACGGTCTTCATCTGCATGTGGCTGTTGTAGCAATGTTGGGGCTCCCATCGCTGCTCGCCTCAAGGGAGTAAGCAGCCGCCTCCTTGATGGGCACCCTATGTCCCCCAGAAGCCAACCATTGACCTGGGCTGGGCTGGAAAGGCTGTGGCAGACGTGAATGCCTCAGAATGAAAAAGTCAGGGCTGCTGCTGGGGAAACGTGCAGATTCATGCAGGAAGGCCTTATTGTGCTCACACACAATCTGATGGAGCGGAATGATTTTCTGTTCACAAATGGCTGCTGAATTGGTGCCCTAATGGCAACGTGGATAGAGTCTACCACTGCCTGAACTTGTGGGAAGCTGGTTATGGAGGTGAAGCCTGTTGCCCTCTGTGTCTGCGATGCCACATCTATGGGGAAGCTGATGTGCTCCCCCACTCGAGCAAAGAGTCCATCAGTGACGGTGTTGATGCAGCGGTGGGCGGCTGATTGAGAGATGTTGCGGAGGTCTGTAACAGACCCCTGGAAGGAACCAGCTGCATAGAAATTGAGGGCCACAGTCACCTGGAGTGTAACACGCAGGGCATGGGGATCAGTTGATTGTGGTGCAAGATCTTCCTCCACCGTGGCACGGATGTCTCTGACCACTTCTCTTGATATTCGGAGCCTTCGGCTGCACTGCCTCTTGCTCATGTCAAGGAAGCCCCTTCGGAGATGGTACACGCTTCCTTTAGGGTAATATCTCCTCTTCCTTTTTCCTGCTGCTCTCTATGCTGGCTCTGCCAACTCCTGCCCAGCTACCCTGGCTCTGGCCGCAAGTTGCTGCCACTGCCCTTCTCCTATTACCCATATGTTGGAAGGTGCTGGACACATTTTTTTTACCTTCCTACCTTCAATAGGTACTGTTCACCCAGTAAGCCTGGCAGTCTGTCCTGTCTCCCACTTGACTGCCCGGAGCAAAGAATAATCCTAAGGGGCCACACAGGTCTGCCCTTCCTCTTTCACAATGGCACCCCCTCCCTCTCAAGTTCTGCTACCCAGCTCTATCTCTGAACTAAGGCTTCAGTGTTATGTTGCAGTGCTCTGTACAAGGATACACACTTTTTGAGGCCCTCAGAATCATTTACGCCTCCAGCACAAACTTGTGATTCCCACACTGCGAGTTAAGGCACTTGGAGGAGAATTTTCACGTTGGCGTGCGGGGGCGGGCCCCACACACCGACACGTAAAATGACGCGCAGTGACGTCAGGCGTGCATCCCAACATCACCATGCATCATTCAGATCTTTCGTTTGGCGGGTGCGCGCTGGAGGCAGCTGTGCGCCCGCCAAACTGCCAAAGGCCTGTTAAGGCCATTAAAAAGCCAAGTAAACTAATTATCAATGCTGCCCATCCAACCTTAAGGTTGGCGGACAGGCAAAGAGCCCAAGCGGCCTTCGCGTTTTTCAGGAAACCAAATCCACGGGTGGGAAGATGTTTCCTGAATGTTTAATAAAATCTATAAATAATTTGTTCACATTTCATAAACATGTCCGAGCTCATTTGACACTGTCACATGAGGGGACATGTCTAAATAATTTTTATCTTTCCTTATTTAAGTATTTCAAATGAACTTAATCTCCCTGAGGCAGCTCCATGCGTCAGGGAGATTTCTGTGCTCTTTTGCGCACATGCGCAAAAGAACGTAGGCTCCGTCTCTCCCTCTCCCCCCACCGCCCGCACAGGAAGCGCTGAGCGCGACCAGCCATGCGTCATGCTGGGCGGGCCTTAATTGGCCCTCCCACGTAAATGGCCGCGAGGAGCCAATCACGGGCGGTGATCAACCAGCCTGCCCAACAGGGAGAAAATTCTCCCCTTGGAGCAGATAAAATTGCCTCTTTCAAATGGACCAGCAGAATTGTGCTTTGTACCTGATCAATTCACGCCACTCCGATTCTCCTACCCATGAAAATGATATTGGCCAGAAATGGTGGCGGGGCTTCTTCACCCGTCCACCATGACTAAAGGTCCACAGATTAAATGTCCTTGGAGGGCGGATAAAAGTTAAATGATCTTGTGTTATTTAAATCCCCGGCCCTTTAAAAGTGAAAAAAATAGGCCACAGCTGGCAGTTAGAGTTTTTAAAAAAGCACACCGCTGGGGTGCATTGATTGACAGGCCATCTGGTATAGCTTAGAAAAAACCATTATCATCTGTTCCTGCAGTTTCAATGGAATTGATTGTTGACGTTTCCCAAAGGCTGTTATTCTAGCTGAGCCAATTATGAATGCTTGGCTCAGTTTCAAAAGATTAAAAAGCACTTATCTCAACAGGAGGGACTGAGTTCACAATTTTACTGACAGCTTTAAGAGGCTATTAAAGTATTAGTTGTCTTTGGTGTGACTACTGAATAGAAGTTTGTTTTCTTATAATAGACAGACCATTTGCGGGGATTTAAAATCTTTGAATGGGATTAATGAGTGTGTTTTTTTATGGCCAGAATCTTTGGCTCAGCGAGTGGGGGCGGGGCCCGCTTGCTGATGCGTAAAATGACTCATGGTGACGTCGGGCGTGCGTTCCAACATCACAGCGCATCATTCCAATTTTCAGTTCAGGAGGCGCACACTGGAGTCGGCTATGCACCCACCGATCTGTCAAAGACCTAATAAGGCCATTTAAAAATTAATTAAACAACTTAACATAGCTGCCCATCCAACCTTAGGGTTGGCGGGCAGGCGAAGAGCCCAGGCGGCCTTTGCAGTTTTCATGAAGCCTCATCCACAGTGGGATGAGGTTTCATGAATGATTTATAAGTGAAATAAAGATTTTCATTAAAATTCACAGACATGTCCCAGCTCATGTGACACTTTCACATGAGGGGACATGTCCTAAATTTTTTTTTTCTTTATTAAAATCTTTGAAACTCAAACTGATCTCCATGAGGCAGCTCTGTGCCTCAGGGAGATTTCTGCTCTCTTTCGCGTGCGAGCACAGGCCCCGAATCAGCCTCCTCACCCCGCCCGCTCAGCGCTTCCAGGTGTGCGTCACGCTGGGCGGGCCTTAACTGGCCAGCCCATATAAAATGGCGGGGCGCAGCCGCTCACGGGCGGAGATCAGCTGTGCGCCCACTGGGGCCCGCCCAAGCCCCACCCACCCCCTCCCCGACGGGGAGAAAATTCTCCCCTATGTTTTAAGTGTTTACGAGTGAGAGTTCTAAACGATTGTTAGAATTCTAAGTTTTTTTTTTCATCTTCACATGGTTTCTGAAGTCTGTCCGCAGTAGGTACTGGGTAAGTGGCTATAGAGATGGCATGTGGGGTACGAGATGACATGGAGGTGTCATGGGGGGTAGGAGGTGGCATGGACGAGGCATGGGGTATGAGGTGCCATGGAGGTATGGGGGCATAGTTGGCATGGAGGGAGCATGGATGGAGTGTGGGGAATGGGTGGGAGGTGAGAGGGTGTGAGGGGTGAGGGCATGAGGGCCTAACAGCTTTTTAAAGAACTGGGACAAAGTCCCAGAGAACCAAGTTGGGCCTCCTAACCAGCCAGCCCTGGCACTCACCCACCCCCTTGGCTGCCTCCAATCTGCTTCCAGGGTTGGCGAGCCTGACGCGATACCCCCGCCCCCCCCACCTCCCCAGGGCAAAAGTACGTGTGACAGGACCCTTTGTATTGAGGCAGATTTGCCGAATCAGTAAATTTCCCAAGTCAAGCTACCCACCTCGGTAGTGAAAATCCGGCCCTTAGAGTACTATGTGCAGCTCTGGTTGCCATATTATGAAAAGGATATAGAGGCACTAGAGAGGGTGCAGAGAAGAGCATGAGGATGATATCAGAAATGCATGAGTAAATGTATCAGGAAAGGATTGACAGGCTGGGTCTCTTTTCTCTTGAAAAGAAGAACACCTAAATAGAGGTATTTAAAATTATGAAAGATTTTGAGCGACTAAATACAAAGAAAATGTTTCCTCTTGTGGGGAGTAGTGTAACTACAGACCATCAATGGAAGATGGTCACCAAGAAATCCAATATGGAATTCAGAAGAAACTTATTTTTCCAAAGAGTGGTGAGAATGTGGAACTCGCTGCCGCAAGGAATGGCTGAAGTGAATAGTACAGGGGAGTTTAAAGGGAAGCTAGACAAACCTAAGAGGGAGAAGGGAATATTGGGTTACAATAATAGATTTAGATGAAGAAAGATGGGGGAGAGGTTTGAACGGAGTATAAATGGCAGCATGGGCTGGTTGGGCTGAATGGTCTGTTTCTGTGCCCTTTGCCCTATGTAATCCTGTGTAAAATCTGGAAATTCTCAAGACAAAAAGGAAGCTGGAGATGATCTTAGACAGTTTTTTTTTTATTTTGCTAAATAGCTATTTAAGTTATTTTCCTGCTTTGCAAGCCAGTTAATTCTACTTTAGATAATTAGGGTAGGAGTTTATCTATTTATCATAAATCTAATTGGATGAAGATGATGTCCAGAGTGTTCGCATTATCACAGTATACAAAAGCTTTAACAAACCTGAATTTTGGGTTTCAAATGTGTATTATCCATATAGGCAAACCTGAGCAAACCCAAATGAAAGACATCACTCCCCGTATTGTGGTAAGTACTTTGAATCCTACACAATTGTACCAAGAATATTGGTTAGTTCCAATTTATAACCAGGTTAAAAACTGGGTGGAGCAACGCCCAAATGTGAATTTTAACTACTGGGTGGTCAGTGATCTGACAGCAGGTTTTTTGAGGGATGGGACGCGAGTGGGCGCAGAGCCCAGGAGGGCAATGGCTCACACTGTATCCTCCTACACTTATTCTTTAAAGCGTCTTCTGCTGTACTGCCAATTTTTACTAAGCAGAGCATTCACGGCACATACTTTGCCCAGTGGGCTGTTAAAATTGCACATGGATCCATATGGCCATGATTTGCATAGACTATTGAGGCTCCCACCTGACTCAGAAGGAAGGCTCAGCTACCCAGTGAAAAGCCCCAGGTAAAAATGGTGGCCGAGAGGGAACCACCTCCACTTTATGCTAAGTACAACACCTCCATTTTAACTCCGCTACCATCCTGCTTCTGCCAGCTGTTAGGAGTTCAAATTATCCCTCCCCATTTTATACTGAAATGAATATACAATTTGAAAACTAAAGCACTCTACATTGAATGAACGGGATATGATTATGGATGAAGGAGCTATTTTGGCTGAATCACTGCATAAATTTGCAACTAAAATTTCATCATTTCTAAAAAAAACAAAATGCAGCCCGCACTCTATATAATTATTGGTTATCCAACATAACAATGTCCAATAGACATTGCAATATACGGACAGCTGTCTACAGGTAAAATCTATTATTGCAAAGCATAGGCTCAAGATTACAATTTCAGAACTGAATAACTCCTGGCAAGATCATGTAAGATGTTGAATTTAATCAGTGGTTACCAGTTACATTTACTGCAGTGTAATTTAAATATAATGTTCATTACATTTTGTCAATTTGCTGAAGAGAAAATGCCATTACACATGAGAGTTTCACAGAAAAGGAAACCAGCATTTCACAATGTTGTCCTTAATATTAATGAAGATCCTGGGGAGTGAGGCGGGGAATGCATGTGTGAATTCGATGGGGTGGAAGTGGAGAGAGTAGGGGCGGAAATAGCGATGAAGGGTAGTTCAGATGATATCAAAACAGTAACTTACTTTACATTTTGTCCAATTGGAAAGGAAAATAAAGCAGAGCGTAAAGCAGGCTACCAATGCACACATTTCACGCTAAAAGCTGAAGATAAATGTGATCTCCCACAGGCAACAAATGTCTCTGAACTGGATTGGAGTGGGGCAGGAAATTGTAAAGAGGTACAATTCAATGTCTTTGCGAGCAGGGCCTGCAAAGGTGAGAGGGTAGAACACCTCTGTGGTTGGTAGATCAGGCTCGATGATGCAAATGGCCTACTGCTCCTATTTCTTATGTTCTTTTAGCTACACTACATGACAGTTTATTCTTCTCGAAAGGCAGACATAATGGCTGGAATTTTCCAGCCCCTCATGCCAGTGGGATCTTCAAGTCCCACCGATGTGAATGGAGATTTCAATGGCTCGCCGGCCTGACTGCGGGGAGGGGGGCGTGGAAAATTCCGGTCAATGTTTCAATATGTACGTGTCCTTCCTGCTTCAGATACCGATGAGTAAATGTTAATAAATCCAAACAAATCCAAACTGGTAAAAGGGCAATTATCCTGCCTATACAGACTGCAAGGTTATTCTTTCATCATCTTAAAAGGACAATCAGGGTAGGTGTTTAAATAAGACTTGCACACACATCAGAGCGGAACATGGTTATGGAACAACAGTGGTTAATGGCCAGTAAAGTTTAGATTTATCCAGCTGATACTTTGTGTAAGTGAACTGCCTTGCAAATCCCACACACAAAGACAACAATCAGAAAACAATTCAATCTTACAGTAAGTTTCCCCCACACCAGTTTACTAATTATGTTGTGCATGGTTTTGGTTTGGAACATAAGGAGAAAATGAACCCAAAAAGCAAATTCTTGCACACAGTATTAACATATACTACAGTGTCAGCCATGTTATTGACAACTTGTCTTTCTAAGGCACAGAGAAAGGACTTGCCTCAATTTGACATTGGAGTTTGACATACTCACCTAAAAAGGATATATTAATGAAGTGAATAAAGCACATTGGTTACCAAAACGATTGAACTTTTCTAGCCTACTAGGGTTGAAAATGGAATCTGCAATAAAGCGTTAAGATTTAATGGTCTAGAAATTGGCTTGCCACTACCAGCTGAGTGGAGGAAACAATCCCTGCACCCGAGAGGCAGCCTCAGGCCCTCAGGCCTCATTTACATGAGACTGGTGAGCTGCAAACACCTTCTGGACATCCTCAGGCCACTCACCAGAGAAGCGGATTGCAATTTCAGGGCACTGAGCCACTGGCAGTGACCCTCCAGTAGATAAAAGCAAAATAACTGCAGATGCTGGAAATCTGAAACAAAAACAAAAATAGCTGGAAAAACTCAGCAGGTCTGACAGCATCTGCGGAGAGGAATACAGTTAACGTTTCGAGTCCGTATGACTCTTCATCAGAACTAAGAAATATGGAAATGAGGTGGAATATAGGCTGGTAGAGGGGGGTGGGACAGATAGAGCTGGATAGAGGGCCAGTGATAGTTGGAGGCAAAAAAGAGATTGCCAGAGATGTCATTGATAAAAGGACAAAGGGGTGTTGACGGTGGTGATATTAGCTGAGGAATGTGTTAATGATGATATTAAGGGTAGAAAGCAGGACGAGCAAGTGACAGATAGCCCTAGTGGGGGTGAGGTGGGGGGAAGGGATCAAAATAGGCTAAAAGGTAGAGATAAAACAATGGATGGAAATACATTTGAAAATAATGGAAATAGGTGGGAAAAGAAAAATATATATTTTTCCCTCCAGTAGATCTTGGGAGAAAGGAGCATCTGCAGTTGTGCTGGGAGGAGCATAGTCCCTGCTCCACTTGCCTTACTATTCAAGTCGATATATTTTACAAAGAACTTACCTTTTGGGTGGTGGACAACCCAGAACCAGCTCAGGGAGAATCAATTTGGTCAAGGAGGCTTTAAACAGGCTTTTACCTCCTTTTTTACTTATGCTGAGTGCCACTGCCTGTTTTAGTTGCGTAAAAACCTCTTTTGATGCCTGTATCAATATGATGACTGGCGCACTTATGCTCCAAACATATATTGGTTGTTGCTATGTCCAAACGGACATAAGTTGGGCTGGACTTTACTGTGAGCTTTGGGACCCGACATCAGGGCAGAATAAAGATCCTGCGTATGCACTTGCCAGCAGTGAGACCGGCTCAGCAGTATTCCCAGAGGTGGCCTCCTAATTTGCCTGACATGCCGTCCAATTGAGGAGAATGGATAGGGCTGGCAGCTCTCAACAGCTCCACCAAGGCAACTTGGAGAACACGAGGGTTCCTCCAATCGGGGCACCCTCTGGGAGGAAACTTTAATTTAATATTCTGGGTGGCTGAGGGTGAAGGCCCTGAGGGCGGAAAAGGGGAAACAATCTCCAGATGGAGCACTGGGGCCCCAGGGAATGCCTAGGAGTTGGTAGCCTCCCTCTGTAGCTGGGGGCTGGTTTGCCACCAGCAAAATGCCGGCTGCCCAAAAACATCATCCCTAACAGGGGACTGCATTATGGATGCCTGCCTCCGTGAGAAATTTCCCCAGTGCAGGAATGTGTCAGGGAGCCATCCCAGTGCAGCTTCCACTATTTTAACAGTAACTCCCCCACGCCCCACCTCCCAGGCCGCCAGCCAGAGGCTGGTAAAATTCTGCCCACTCAGATTCCAGCCTAACATGTTTTGTCTGCAATTAGCATTTTGTGTCGTTTTTGAAAGTCCAGCAACAAAACTGCTGCATTAGACAACTTTTAAAAACCCAAGGGTCAGAACGAACATCAGCACTCTGAAGCAATTTTGGAATGATTTCCCGCAACAGATGCAAATTTTGTTGGAGCAGCAGTTCTGCGAGGCTTTTAAGGATATCGATCTTCCACACACACATGCGCACGCACAATTTACATTCAGTGAGCAGGTCTTCGAACAGATTACACAACACTGATCTGTCAATTTAAAAGCGCAGGGTCTCATTTTCTAAGTACCTTAAATAAATGTAAGGCCATGAAGAGAAATGGGAGAAGAAAAGCCTAGATTGAGAAACAATCCATTATTATCTTAGAACACTCGAGCTGCATCAAATTTATTAGAAATAAACTATTTTTTTTGTGGGGTGGGACGAGATCAGTGGTTAAACTTTAATTGAAGCGGTGGAAGTTGAGATTTCTCGAAGATAGAAGGCCACTGCATCAAGAGCAAATTAAAGCCATCTAGAGAACAGCACCCCAAAATGTCTCACAGCGAAAAGGATTCAGTTTCTTGGCAAGCAGAACTGGAGGCAGCATTCAGAATAGAGCATGGTGGCATAGTGATGGTGTTACTGTTACTAATGATCCAAAGGCCCAGGCTAATGCTCAATGTTCAAATCCCACCATGGCAGCTGATGGAATTTAAATTCAATTAATTAATAACATTCTAGATTAATAAAACCTAGAGTTAAAATCTGGGTTCAGTAATGATGACCATGGAACTACCGGATTGCCATAAAAATGAACAGCCTTTAGGAAATCTGCTGCCCTTATCTGGTCTGGTCTACACGTGACTCCAGACACACAGCAATGTGATTAACTCTTAACTGCCCTCTGAAATGGCTGACCAAACCACTTGAAAGGCTGTGAAGGAATAAAACTGGACAGGCCACCCTGCATCAACCTAGGCACCAGAAATGACAATGGTACGCCCTGAAAAGTCCTCCTCACTAACATCTGGGGGCTTGTGCTAAAATTGGGAGATCTGTCCCACAGGCTAGTCAAGCAATGGCCTGACATAGGCATGCTCACCTAATCATACCTTACAGCCCATTCCTGAGTATGTCTTGTCCACCAGAGGTGGCAGCAGTGGTGGTACGCAGTCAGGAGGGAATTGCCCTGGCAGTCCTCAACATTGACTCCAGACCCTGTGGGGTCCCATTACATCAGGTCAAACGCAGGCAAGGAGAAATCCTCCCGAATGCTGGGCGCAGGCCTGGAGTTGTGGAGTTGTGGTTACATACGTACATATGAATTAGGAGCAGGAGTAGGCCACTCAGTCCCTTGAGCCTGATCTGCCATTCAATAAGATCATGGCTGATCTGATTGTAGCCTCAATTCCACATTCCCACCTACCACCCCCCACCTTACCCTTTCACCCTCTTACTTATTAAGGGTCTATCTAAATCTGCCTTAAAAATATTCAAAGATTCTGCTTCCACCGCCTTTTGAGAAAGAGAGTTCCAAAGACTCACAGCCCTCTGAAAGAAAAAAATTCTCCTCATCCCTGTCTCATCCCCTATTTTTACACTGTGGCCTCTAGTTCTAGATTCTCCCACAAGAGGAAACATCCTTTCCACATCCACCCTGTCAAGACCCTTCAGGATCTTATGTTTCAATTAAGTTACCTCTTACTCGTCTAAACTCCAGTGAATAACCTTTCCTCATAAGACAATCCTCCCATTCCAGGTATTAGTCTAGTGAACCTTCTCAACTGTTTCCAACGTATTTACATTCTTCCTTGAATAAGGAGACCAATACTGTACACAGTACTACAGATGTGGTCTCACCAATGCCCTGTATAACTGAAGCATAACCTCCTTACATTTGTATTCAATTCCCCTTGCAAAACATGATAACATTATATTAGCTTTCCTAATTAATTACTGTACCTGCATACTAATCTTTTGCAATTCATGCACTAGGACACCCAGATCCCTCTGCATCTCAGAGCTCTGCAATATCTCACCATTTAGATAATATGCTGCTTTTTTATTCTTCCTGCCAAAATGGACAATTTCACATTTTCCCATTATACTTAATTTGCCAGGTCTTTGTCCACTCACTTAACCTATCTATATCCCTTTGCAGACTTCTTATGTCCTCTTCACAACTTACTTTCCCACATATCTTTGTGTCATCGGCAAATTAAGCAACCATAACTTCTGTCCCATCATTCAAGTTACAACCAGGTCAGCCATGATCTTATTGAATGGCGGAGTAGGCTCGAGGGGCTGAGTGGCCTACTCCTGCTCCTAATTTGTGTGTTTGTACATAAATATCCCTGGATGTGAGACATTCAGGAAAGATAGGAGAGGAAGGAAGGCGGGGTGGGGATGGGGGGGGCACTGATGAGGGGGTGAGGTGACGATATTGATTATTAATTAAGGAGAACATTGCAGTGCTGCAGAGAGAGGATGTGCCAGAGAAGTCTTGAAGTTGGTAAGGTACCAGGACTGGATGAGATGCATTCACAGATATTAAAGGAAGCAAGAATGGAAATTGGGGATGTACTGGCCATAATTTCCCAATCTTCCTTAGACTCAGGGGTGGCTAAGAGGACTGGGGAATTGCAAATATTACACCCTTGTTGGGTGTAAAGATAAGCCCAGCAACTACAAGTCAGTTTAACCTCAGTGGTGGGGAGGCTTCTAGAAATGATAATTCAGGACAAAACTAATAGTCACTTAGCAAATGCAGGTTAATTAAGAAAGTCCAGCATGGGTTTGTTAAGGGCAAATATAAGATAAAGGATACAATTCTAAAGGAGGTGCAGGAGGGACCTGGGTGATTATGTGGATAAATCATTTAAGTGGGCAGGACAGGTTGAGCGCGCGGTTAATAAAGGACACTGCATCATGGGCTTTATCAATAGGGGCTTGGACCTGTATAAAACTGTTGTTCGGCCTCAACTTGAGTATTACGTACATTTCTGGGCACCACACTTTGCAAGAATGAAAAGGCCTTAAAGAGGGTGCAGAAAAGATTCATGAGAATTATTGCAGGGATGAGGAATGTCAGATAGATTGGAGAAGCTGAAGCTGTTTTCCATGAAGAAGAGAAGGTTGAACGGAGATTTGATAAAGTTTTTCAAAATCATGAGGCATCGGGACAGAGTAGATAGAGAGAAACTGCTCCCATTGGTGGAAGGATTGAGAAGCAGAGGGCACAGGTTTAAGGTCATTGACCAAAGACACAATGGTGACATGAGGAAAAACCTTTTTATATAAGTGGATCTGCAATACACTGCCTGAGAATGTGGTGGAGGCATATTCAATCGACGCTTTCAAGTGGAAATTGAATTATTTTCCAAAAATTAAAATGCGCAGGGCTAGGGAGAAATGGCAGGGCAGTGGCACTAGGGGAATTGCTCCTTCAGAGAACCAGCAGAGATACAAGGGGTGAATGGTGGTGGACAATTAAACAACTAGCCAGAGGAAGAGATTCCACAAGCTTCTCCACCCTCAATGACAGGGAGCCCACCACAACAGTGCAGAAGACAAGACTGAAGCATTCGTGACCACCTTCAATCAGCAGATGATCCATCTCAGCCTCCTCCTGAGTCCCCAGTATCACAAAAGCCAGTCTTCAGCCAATTCAATTCACTCCATCTAATAGCAAGAAATAGCTGAAGGCATTTGACACAGCAAAGGCTGTGACCCTGACAACATCCTCGCTCCAGGACTGAAGATCTGTGCCCCAGAACTAGCCGCGCCCCTAGCCAAGCTATTCCAGTACAACTACAACACTGGCTACATGACTGTAGAAAATTGCCCAGGTATGTCCTGTCCAAAAAAGCAGGACAGATCCAACCAGGTCAACTACCGCCCCACTGGACAATTCTCAATCATCAATAAACAGTTCTGCCAAGCGGCACTTACTCAGCAATAACCTGATTACCGATACGCAGTTTAGGTTCCACCAAAAGCGCTCAGCTCCAGACCTCATTCCAGCCTTGGTCCAAACATGGACAAAAGAGCTGAATTCCAGAGGTGAGATGAGAATGACTGCCCTTGACATCAAGGTAGCATTCCACCAAGTGCGACATCAACGAACCCTAGCAAAACTGAAGCGAATGGAATCAGAGAGGAAACCTCACCGGCTAGAGTCATATCTAGGGATAGGTCATAAATGCTGGCCTAGCCAGCAGCGCCAACATCCCATGAAAGAATAAAACAAAGAAAAGGAATTGAGAATTTTTAGGTAAATCTGAAGAGATGAAAAACCTCCAAGGGTAAGGTATAAAATTAAAACCGACCACATCTTTCAATGCTAGACTGCAGGTCCAGCTCATTTCACAGAGATTCCATCTCAGATTTCATCCTTCTTGACTCTTTGTTCTTTCAGTTGTTCCAGTCCTACTCAGACCTCCTCCTAGATCTCCTCTCCTATTACACTGATGACTATGTGTCTGTTGCTTCTTCCTTTTGCTCTGATCTTGAGAATTTCATTAACTATTTCCACATAATTTCCATCCAATTCCACCCATCCATCACTTTCACATGGTCCCTCTCCAACTCCTCCAATCCTATTCTTTCTCTCTCCCCCTCTCTAGTGATAGCATTTCCCTTAGATCTTCCACAACTACCTGGAAGGTTGCATCTTCCCAGCCCATTTCTGGTAACCACATACCTTTCACCCACTTTGTTTCGCTAGCATCTTCCTTGCTGACTCTGCTTTCCACACCAGAGTTCCTGAAATGTCTTCCATTTTGCTCAGCTGACGGTTCCCCTCCACGGTGGCCAACAAGACCCATGGCTGGGTCCATCCTAGTTCTCACACTTTTGCTCTCATGCCCTCCCACTTCTGACCACAGGGACAGAGTTCCCCCAACCTTCATCTTCTATCCCAGCTGACTCTGCAATTTTTTTTATTAATTCATGGGATGTGGGCTTCGCTGGCTGGGCTAGCAATTATTGCCCATCCCTAATTGCCCTTGAGAAGGTGATGGTGAGTTGCCTTCTTGAACTGCTGCAGTCCATGTGGTATAGGAACACCCACAGTGCTGTTAGGAAGGGAGTTCCAAGATTCTGACCCAGCGACAGTGAAGTAATGGTGATATATTTCCAAGTCAGGATGGTGAGTGACTTGGAGGGAATATGGAGGTGGTGCTTTTCCAATCTATCTGCTGCCCTTGTCCTTCTAGATGGTAGTGGTCGTGGGTTTGGAAGGTGCTGTCTAAGGAGCTTTGGTGAATTCCTGCAGTGCATCTTGTAGATGGTTCACACTGCTGCGAATGTGTATCAGTGGAGGAGGAAGTGAATGTTTGTGGATGGGGCAAATCAAGCGGGATGCTTTATCCTGGATGGTGTCAAGCTTCTTGAGTGTTGCGGAAGTTGCCCTCATCCAGGCAAGTGGGGAGTATTCCATCACACTCCTGACTTGTGCCTTGTAGATGGTGGACAAGCCTTTGGGGAGTCAGGAGGCGAGATCCTCATCACAGGATTCCTAACTCTGACCTGCTCTTGTAACCACAGTATTTATATGGCTTGTCCAGTTCAGTTTCTGGGCAATGGTAACCCCCAGGATGTTGATAGTGGGAGATTCAGTGATGGTAATGCCATTGAACATCAAGGGGCGGTGGTTAGATTCACTCTTATTGGAGATGGTCATTGCCTAGCACTTGTGTGGCATGAATGTTACTTGCCACTTGTCATCCCAAGCCTGGGTATTGTTCAGGTCTTGTTGCATTTGGACATGGACTGCTTCAGTATCTGAAGAGTCATGAATGGTGCTGAACATTTGCCTGATCACCTTGTGCTACTACAATATATTCCTATCACTGAACACAGCTTTCACTTCCTTTGCCTTCCCACCTTCTGGAGGGGATTGTTCCCTCTATATCAGCCTGATTCACATTTCCACCCTGTCCTCCCCTGACACATTCTTGTGAGGAATGCAGAAAATGCAACACCAGCCCATTCACCTCCACACACGAACTTTTGCCCAGGCACTCCTGTGTGAGGCAGCAATTTCCATGTACTTCATCTAATTATGGATTGATCTGAAGGCTCTATTCAATATGTGTGCCAATGTCCTGATGTTTGACCTTTGGTCTCCTATTAAGTTCCTCTGCTCTCCTCTGAGATTGATGCTCTATTTCTCATCTCAGTTCCCAGTTGCATGTATCCCCAACCTTTGCCTCATTCTTTATTTGTTTTGTTACAGCTTTAAAAATCTTTCTGCTCGTTATATTTAGGTCTTTGTAGCCTCCTTACTAAACCACTGTGGACAAAGCACTTCTGTGCTTCCTTTCCTCATCCTTTATATCCCTTAATACATCCCATGTCTTTTGTGCCAGCCTACAAGACAGAAATGGTTTTCAATATTCCAGAGGAACTTAGGAGCTGGTAAGCAATTGAAATCCAGCAACAATTCTATTCTTAATTGACATTGTTCCAAAACACAAGCCAAAAATAAAAATGTTGGGATGCAAATTGCAAAATACAGTGGAATGAGCTCAAGGGACTGAATGGCTACCTCCCATTCCTATGTTCATAGGAAAAGTTAATTGGAAAATTACATTTATGAATAATATCGGAACAAAATGGAGCATATTGATAGACAGTTACATGATAGGTCTCAGGGTATATCTAAACTGGCTGCAACTGGTCCCACAAGACAAGGGTATAGACTGTCTAAGGGAATTAAGCAAGTGTCAAGAAGAGCTCCAATAGCTATTTTTACACAAGTGCTAAGAAAATTAGGAATAATTTGCTAGAACACATATACACTGAAATGTGCAAATTTAGATTTAAGTTAGATCCCAGGATTACAATTTAGCAATAGTGGTGGACTGGAAATGTTGCTGAATGATTGCAAACTAAAGGATAGTTAAATCATAAAGTAGATTGTTATCAGAACTGAATGCAGAACTCTTGGAGCCCTGGGTTTCATGAATAGTTAGGGATACTCTAGGCACCTGTCAGACATTGTACACACCCCTGGCCCACCCATGATTAAAACACAAGGGGGTGGTAAAATGCATAAAAATAGAATGTTTACACATTGCAGTAATAATAAAGTGAATTATAATTGTAATACACTAAGCCCATATTTCACAAAGTCCCATGTTTGACTGGGTCCCCAGCGCACAGGCCATTCACAAGCATGCATTAATCCATTTCTAGCTGTTCTATAATATTCTACAAATTTAGCAAAGGGTAAAATTGCAGGAAAGAATTTACTTTAGCAAGAGGTGTTAAGTGAAAACAGTTGCCAGTTGTTATCTATTGTAGATTTGCAGGACAATGAAGAGGCGCTCTGCAAATAAGTAACCACGCAGCAAAGGAGTGTGGATTATTATTATGAAATCAGACAGCGGGAGGGAAGAAAGGAATGTAATTATACAATTGTTTCTTAACTCATCCCGCTAGGGATTCTAACAGTGAATGGAGGAACATTTATTGCAAAGCTTTGAAATTATACTCCGACAAGGTTCACTGACCTCATTAAATCAATCTTGTCAGGATTTGAACAGGGCCGTAATTCTGTATGTTGTACCATTAACAGAAGCCTCTCTCTCTATCACATTTTTTTTACTTTTCTTGCTTTCCACCTAAGCTCCCTCTGTTTCACCCTTTATCTTTCTCTATTGCTCTCTTATTTGGTACTGAGGACAATCAGAGTGAGTACTAGGCACCTAAAAGTTTCAAAACTAACTGATCCAACAGAAAGTTAATTGACTTTAGAGGTTAGAGCTTCTGGCTTTTATGCAGAACATTTTTTTGTTCTGAAAGCATTTCAAAGTTCATCTTCACATTTTGTACTTTTGCTTTAATTCAAATTCATCTTTGACAATGCATCTTAAAAATCTTAAAAATCAAAAATATTATTTTTCATTAATCTTCTCTCCACACTCTTCCTCAGTCACATTATTTGCTAGCTCCCCTTGTCCCTAGTGTCTCTTCTTCCTTCTCCACACATTTTAGGACAATTTTTTTCATGGGATGTGGCTTCGCTGGCAAGGCCAGCATTTGTTGCCCATCCCTAATTGCCCTTGAACTGAGATTGCTAGGCCATTTCAGAGGGCAGTTAAGAGTCAGTCACATTGCTGTGGGTCTGAAGTCACATGTAGGCCAGACCAGGTAAGGACGGCAGATTTCCTTCCCTAAGGGACATTAGTGAACCAGATGGGTTTTCACAGCAATCAATGATAGATTCACAGGCACCATTACTGAGACTAGCTTTTATATTCCAGATTTATTAATTGAATTTAAATTCCACCAGCTGTCATGGTGAGATTTAAACCCATGTTTTTTTTTATTCATTCATGGGATATGGGGGTCGCTGGCTAGGCCAATATTTATTGCCTATCCCTAACTGCCCTTGTTCAGAGGGCATTTAGGAGTCAACCACATGTCCTAAGAACATTCACCTGGGCCTCTGGATTACTAGTTCAGTGACATTACCACTACACCACCATCTTTAGCCCAGTTTTATTTTGCTGAAAGCAGCAGAAACACTAAGTATAAAGAAAACCAAACAAAAAATAAGCTGGTAGCCCACTGGAACATCAGGACATGTTACTCCACTGGCTGCAATGCATTAATAACAAGTTGGCAAATGTGTGGTCACACTGCTGTTGCTCTGTTCATTGCTCTCCCTAATGGTTATGCATTGCAGCAGGTAGGTTACAGAAATAGATGTCTATCTGAAAATTGTTTTGAGCAAGAGCGTGAGAAAGAAAGGCTGATTACGAACATAAACCCCCACAGATTTCTGGCAGCTGAGCAACCATGACTGAACCAGCCACCCACAAACAACGCACACAAGCCCATACTTTCATCTCAGCCTAGAACAGCTGCATAAAGATATTACCGTGTGCTAAACTAGTGACAAAAATGGCTCCTAACAGTGGTCAGATCAAGACATCCAGGGAAAGGTGCATCGTTATTGCCTCACTCTGGTGAAGATGTACAGCTGGAAAAACTTTGACAACAAGTCCTGTGTTTTTGCCTCGGGGGCACAAAACAGCAGCCAGGTCTGTTTCCAGGTCCTGAGCCCAGCGTGGGAGGGGGTATTGGTGGGGAAGCACAAACAGTCACTCTCCGGGTTTTTGAATAGCACGCCGCCCACTTAAGCGGCCCCATGACAGGTTCCCTATCTATTTAAAGGGAGCGGTTGGGGTCTCGTACCTGGAGGGCCAAGCAGAGGCATTGCCGCTTCAGAGAAGCAGCTGGCTACAAAAGATGATAAGTAACTGGGAGGTCGCTTCAACATGGAGGTGCTCTCTCAGCAACACAGAAAAAGTAGCCACGCCATGACTGCAGGGTGGTGTGGCTGGGGTGGGGGGTAGAGGGCAAGCAATCCTTCTACAGGGTGACTTTTGGTTGCACCCCCGCCAAGACACACAGGAAGGACCTATAGGCCTGCCTGCAGCAATGGCACCCCGACCTGCCACTGGGCATTCACCTTCAGGCAGTTAGTCTGTCCTCTGTCGCATCAGGAAACTGGACACTGACTGGAAAACCTCAGTCAATTTCCATTACCTACTGTTAACAAGACTCTCATTGAGCTAAAGATGATGATGTAGTGGTAATGTCACTGAACTAGTAATCCAGAGCCCAGGCTAATTGCCAGCCCACCTCGTGGGGGCAGGTGGCCTTGCCGGGCCCTGAACCTGCCTCGCCCAAAATAGCCAGCACCGGGAATGGTGCTGGGAAACTAGCCAGCGCAGGTACTTTCAGGCTCTGTCTGCGTCCATTCCTGACTTCAGCAGGTTTGAAAATCCTGCCCCAAGTTTCAGTCCATGCACACACTCGGAATGCATCATATTCTAACCAAATATTACTTTTCAATTCAGTTGGCAATACAGGACTTCCCTCAATTTTCTGGAGAAATGTATTATTTTGTGTAAAAGAACTCTCCTTTGCCATCTGTAATTATCATTTTATGGTGTGTCGTAAGGTTTATTTTTCCTAACCAACACTGATTACATTGATTAATGATTAAAGAGACTATACCATTTTATCAAAGGCTTTCCAATTGTTTTCCATGGTCACAAATCCATTAATTCTATGTAAATTATTTTATTTCCTTGTCCCAACCATCCACGACCAACTTCTCCTCCCTTATTAGGAATAAAAAAGGAGCAACCACATTATTAGGTGTTTATTATAGACCCCCAGATAGTCAGTGGGAAATTGAGGAGCAAATATGTGCACAATTTGTGGAGGTGTGTAAAAACAATAACAATAGGGTAATTATATTAGGTGATTTCAACTTTCCCAACGTTAATTGGGATAGACATAGTGTTAAGGGTTTGGATGGAGTAGATTTCTTGAAATGTGTACAGGAGAACTTTTTAGGTCAATATGTAGAGGGTCCAACAAGGGATGGTGCATTGCTGGACCTAATTCTGGTGAATGAAGCCGGACAGGTGGCTGAGGTGGTGGTGGGCGAGCACTCAGGGACAGAGGTGGGAATCTGTGTGTGGAGCCAGAAGAACTGGGAGAGATACTAAATGAATACTTCTCATCAGTATTCACCAAAGAGAAGGACTTAGCAGTCGATTTATCTAGGGAAGAGTGTGTAGATAGCCTGGATCATGTTGAGATCAAAAAAGAGGTGTTAGGCATCTTGAAGAATATTAAGGTGGATAAGTCCCCAGGGCCAGATGGGATCTACCCCAGAGTACTGAGGGAGGCAAGGGAGGAGGTTGCTGGGGCCTTGACAGAAATCTTTGTATCCTCACTGTCCCAGAGGACTGGAGAATGGCCAAAGTTGTTCCATTGTTTAAGAAGGGTAGCAGGGATAATCCAGGAAATTACAGGCCGGTGAGCCTTACGTCAGTGGTAGGGAAATTATTGGAGAAGATTCTTCGGGACAGGATTTACTACAATTTGGAAGCAAATGGGCATATTAGTGAGAGGCAGCATGGTTTTGTGAAGGGGAGGTCGTGTCTCACTAACTTGATCGAGTTTTTCGAGGAAGTGACAAAGATGATCGATGATGGAAGGACAGTGGATGTTATCTACATGGATTTCAGTAAGGTCTTTGACAAGGTCCCTCATAGCAGACTGGTACAGAAGGTAAAGTTGCATGGGATCAGAGGTGAGCTGGCAAGATGGATACAGAATTGGCTTGGTCATAGAAGACAGAGGGTAGCAGTGGAAGGGTGCTTTTCTGAATGAAGAGCTTTGACTAGTGGAGTTCCGCAGGGATCAGTGCTGGGACCTTTGCTGTTTGTAGTATACATAAATGATTTGGAGGAAAATGTAACTGGGCTAATTAGTAAGTTTGCAGACGACACTAAGGTTGGAGGAGTTGCAGATAGTGAAGAGGATTGTCAAAGGATACAATGGGATATAGATCGGTTGGAGACTTGGGCGGAGAAATGGCAGATGGAGTTTAATCCGGACAAATGCGAGGTATTGCATTTTGGAAGGTCTAATACAGGCAGGAATTATACAGTAAATGGCAGAACCCTTAAGTGCATTGACGGGCAGAGGGATCTGGGTGTATAGGTCTACAGGTCACTGAAAATGGCAACGCAGGTGGATAAGGTAGTCAGGAAGGCATATGGCATGCTTGCCTTCATTGGCAGGGGTATTGAGTATAAAAGCTGGGAAGTCATGCTGCAGCTGTATAGAACCTTGGTTAGGCCACACTTGGAATATTGTGTGCAATTCTGGTCACCACATTACCAGAAGGATATGGAGGCGTTGGAGAGGGTGCAGAGGAGGTTTACCAGGATGCTGCCTGGTCTGGAGGTTATTAGCTATGAGGAGAGGTTGGAGAAACTCGGATTGTTCTCATTAGAGCGACGGAGATTGAGGGGCGACTTGATAGAAGTTTACAAAATTATGAGTGGCATGGACAGAGTAAATAGTCAGAAGCTTTTTCCCGGGGTGGAAGAGTCAATTACTAGGGGACATAGATTTAAGGTGAGAGGAGAAAACTATAGAGGAGATGTGCGGGGCGCGTTTTTTACGCAGGGGGTAATGAGTGTCTGGAATTCGCTGCCAGAGCAGGTGGTGGAAGCACAAGATAGTGATGTTTAAGAGGCAGCTTGAAAAATACATGAATAGGATGGGAATAGAGGGATATGGACCCTGGAAGTACATTTTGTTTTAGTTGACGGGCAAGATGATCGGCGCAGGCTTAGAGGGCCGAAGGGCCTGTTCCTGTGCTGTACTTTTCTTTGTTCTTTGTTCCTTGTTCTTTGTTCATTTTAGTGATAGCGACCACAACATAGTACAGTTTAACTTTGTTATGGACAAAGAAATTGACAAGTTGCAAAAAAATGTTTTGGATTGGGGGAGAGTGGATTTTAATAAAATAAGGCAGGTAGACTGGGAACAGTTACTTGTGGGGAAATCTACAGAGGAGCAGTGGGGGGGTGTTCAAAAAGGAAATGGGGAGGGTACAGGCTCAACATGTTCCCTCTAGGGTGATAGGAAGGAGTAACAAGCCCAGAGAACCATGGATGACCCGAGATATTCAGGTTACGATGAGAAGGAAAAGAGAGGCTTTTAGCAGGCACAAGGGAAGCAAATCAGCAGAGGCATTAGTGGAGTACAGACAGTGCAGGGTGGAGCTTAAGAAAGCAATTAGGAGAGCAAAGAGGGGATAGGAGAAAGCTCTGGCTGGTAAAAGGGAAAATCCCAAGATATTCTATAAGTATATCAATGGGAAGAGGATAACCAGGGAAAGAGTAGGGCTCATAAGGGACCAAGGGGGAAATCTATGGGTGGTTCCAGAGGACATCGCTAGAGTGTTGAATGAATACTTCACATCCGTCTTCACCCAAGAGAATGAAGATGAAGATATCGAACTCGGGGAGAGAGACTGCGAAGTTCTTAAGCAAATTGATATAGGGAGTGACAAGGCATTGGAGGCGTTGGCAGGCTTCAAAGTGGACAAATCTCTGGGTCCAGATGATTTGTGTCCCAGACTGCTGAGGGAGGCAAGGGAGGAGATCACAGGGGCTCTGACCCAAATTTTTAATTCCTCTCTGGCCACGGGGGAGGTGCCAGAGGACTGGAGAACAACTAATGTGGTTCTGCTATTTAAGAAGGGTTGTAGAGATAAGCCAGGGAACTACAGGCCAGTGAGTCTCACATCAGTGGTAGCGAAACTATTGGAGAAATTTCTGAAGGAGAGTATCTATCTCCACTTGGAGAGGCAAGGTTTGATCAGGGATAGACAAGCATGGCTTTGTCAGAGGGAGGTCATGCCTAACAAATTTGATTGAATTTTTTGAGGAGGTGACCAGGTGTGTAGATGAGGGTAGTGCAGTTGATGTAGTTTATATGGATTTCAGCAAAGCCTTTGACAAGGTCCCACATGGGAGACTTATAAAGAAGGCAAATGCACATGGGATACAGGGTAATTTGATAAGGTGGATTCAAAATTGGCTTAGTTGTAGGAGGCAGAGGGTGATGACAGAAGGATGCTTTAGTGACTGGAAGCCAGTGTCCAGTGGCATACCACAGGGATCTGTGCTCGGTCTCCTATTATTTGTCATTTATATAAACGACATAGATGACTATGTGGGGGGTTGGATTAGTAAGTTTGCGGATGACACAAAGAATGGCTGGGTGGTTAACAGTGAGGTTGAATGTCTTGGGCTACAGGAAGATATAGATGGGATGGTCAAATGGGCAGAGAAGTGGCAGATGGAATTTAACCCTGAAAAGTGTGAGGTGATACACTTTGGAAGGAGTAATTTGACAAGGAAGTATTCAATGAACGCCATGATACTAGGAAGTTCTGAGGAACAAAGGGACCTTGGCTTGTGTGTCCATAGATCTCTGAAGGCAGAGGGGCACGTTAGTGGGGTGGTGAAAAAGGCATATGGGATATTTACCTTTATCAATCGAGGCATCGATTACAAAAGTAAGGAGGTCATGTTGGAGTTGTATAGAACCTTAGTGAGGCCACAGCCGGAGTACTGTGTGTAGTTCTGGTTGTTACATTATAGGAAGGATGTGATTGCACTGGAGGGGGTGCAGAGGAGATTCACCAGGATATTCCAAGGGATGAAACATTTAAGTTATGAAGAGAGGTTGGATAGACTTGGGTTGTTTTCGTTGGAGCAGAGAAGACTGAGGGGCGACCTGATCGAGGTTTACAAGATTATGAGGGGCATGGACAGGGTGGATAGGGAGCAGCTGTTCCCCTTAGTTGAAGGGTCAGTCACAAGGGGGCATAAGTTCAAGGTGAGGGGCAGGAGGTTTAGGGGGAATGTGAGAAAAATTATTTTACCCAGAGGGTGGTGACGGTGTGGAATGCACTGCCTGGGAGGGTGGTGAAGGCGTGTTGCCTCACATCGTTTAAAAAGTACCTGGATGAGCAGTTGGCACGTCATAACATTCAAGGCTATGGGCCAAGTGCTGGTAAATGGGATTAGGTAGGTAGGTCAGGTGCTTCTCACATGTCAGTGCAGACTCGATGGGCCGAAGGGCCTCTTCTGCACTGTGATTCTGTGATTCTGAGTGATTCTAAATTTGGAACAGTTTTAATCAAGGATACACAAATGTTCACTGACTTCATACTTCAAACACCAATGTTCTCCCTGATTTTTTTTAACCATTTCATGAACGAAAGATGGCTTTAAGCAGATATACTTCATTTAAAAGAAGTTAGGACGATTGAGAAAGAATTAGGATGCTAATATTAAAATGAAACCAGAAACATTTGGAAACAAATCAGATCCTGGCAACCCATCTTTCAATGAGACATTAAATCGAGGCCATTCTTCCTGTTCAAATGAACATTATCAATTTCAGAGTACTATTCAAAGAAGTGCAGGGAAGTTCTGCTGACCAGCATTCATTCCTAAACCAACGCCATTATAACATGTTCATTGATCATTTACCTCATTTACCATGGGCATTGCTGGCTACCTTTACCTACAAAACACCGGCGAATGCATTTCAGATTAGTTGTGAAGAGTTTTGGGACATTCCAATAATGTAATAACTAAATTACATAAAGGCAAGCTCTCCCTTTCCTCTTCCTTTTTCTAATTTGCTGTAGCCGTGGCTCAAGGTAGAATTCTTGCTACTCGGTCAGTAGGTTGTGGGTTCAAGTTTCAATCCAGAGATTTGTGCACAAAAATTTAGTTTGACACTCCAGTACATTACTGAGGAGGTTGCTGCACTGTTGGAGGTGCTGTCTTTGGAATGGGACGTTAATCCTAGGCCCCAACTGTTAGGGTGGGGTGGTGGGGGGGGTCATGAAAGAGCCCATGGCACTACAAGAGAGTTATCCCCCATGTCCTGTTCAATATTTATACCTCAATCAACATCACTAAAAAAACAGACTGATCAGTCCCACACGCATGTGGGAGCTTGCTGTGCGTACATTGGCTGCCACATTTCTTAGGTTATAACAGTGCCTACATTTCAAAAGTGCTTCAGTGGCTGCAAAGTGCTTGGGATGCCCCGAGATTGTGAAAGGCACTATATAAATGCAGTTTTTTTTTAACTGGTTTCTTCCCTCACTTTAACCCATCTATGGCTATCATCTTTTTCTTGACAGGAGCCAGGAGGGTGTTGCTAATGGGAGTTTAGGCACTTATGTCAATAAAAATTATTTGAAACCTTATTAATCTTGCCAGCTAACATCTTCATATAATCGGACACAGAAGAACAGAAGTAAAAGCGCCCTCAGGAATTTTACCCAGGGATTTAAATGAACCTTACAAACCATACAGCCAAGGAAAATCACAGGTTCAGTCCTCAATCCATGTTGAGTTAGCAGACCTGAGCCAAGGTTGCAGTAGGAGTATTACAATTGTTGGTCCTCAAGAGAGAGAGTCTGGGAATTGATAATGGAAAACAAAGAAACGGTGGAGGCATTGAACAGGTATTTTGTGTCTGTCTTCACTACTGTAGAAGGCTTAGAAAACTTCCCAAAGACACTTGAAAATCAAGGGGTGAAAGAGAGGGAGGAACTTAAAACAATCACCATCACCAGGGAAAAGGTGTTGGGAAACTTATTAAACCTAAAGGCTGACAAGTCCCCAGGACCAAATGGCCTGCATCCTAGGGTCTTAAAAGAAGTGACTGCACAGAGAGTGGACACATTGGTTATAATGCTCCAAAATTCCTTAGATTCTGGAAGGATCCCCAACAAACTGGAAAATAGCAAATGCAACACCTTTATTCGAGAAAAGCGGGAGACAGAAAGCAGGAAACTATAGGCCAGTTAGCCTAACATCTGTCATTGGAAAATTGCTACAATCCATTATTAAGGAAGTTATAGCAGGATACTTAGAAAATCATAATTTTATCAGGCAGAGTCAACATTGTTTTGTGAATAGGAAATTGTGTTTAACTAATTTATTAGAGTTTTTTGAGGAAGTAACAAGCAAGGTAGATAAAGGGGAGCCTGTAGATGTGGTGTACTTGGATTTCTAAAAGGCATTTGATAAGGTGCCACATGAAAGGTGGCTACACAAAATAAGAGCTAATGGTGTAGGCAGTGACATATTAACATGGATAAAGGATTGGTTAGCCAACAGGAAGCAGAGAGTAGGGATAAATGGATCTTTTTTGGGTTGGCAAGCCGTAACTAGTGGAGTGCCACAGGAATTAGTGCTGGAGCCTCAAATATTTTACAATCTATATCAAAGACCTGGATGAAGGGACCAAATGTATTGTAGCTAAATCTGCTGATGACCAAGATAGGTAGGGAGTGAGTTGTCAAGAGGAGGTAGAGAGTCTGCAAAGAGATAGATTAAATGAGTGGGCAAAAATTTGGCAGACGGAACATAATGTGGGAAAATCTGAACTTGCCCGCTTTGGCAGGAAGAATAGAAAAGCAGTATACTATTTAAATGGAGAAAGATTAAAGAAATCAGTGGTACAGAGGGATCAAAGTGTCCTGGTATATGAATCCCAAAATGTTTGTATGCAGATACAGCAAGTGATTAAGAAGGCAAATGGAATGTTGTTGTTTATTGCAAGGGAATGGAATATAGAAGTAGGGAAGTTTTACTGCAGCTGTACAGGGCCTTGGTGAGACCACATCTGGAGTACTGTGCATAGTTTTGTTCTCCTTATTTGAGAGAGGATATAATTACAATAGAAGCCATTCAGAGAATGTTCACTCAAATCATTCTGAGGTGAAGGGCTTATCTTATGAAGAAAGGTTGAATAGGTTTGGCCTATGCCCATTGGAATTGAGAATAGTGAGAGGTGATCTTGTTGAAATACAAAGACCCTGAGGGGACTTGATAGGGTGGATACTGGGAGGATGGTTCCTCTTGTGGGGTAGATTAGAACCATAAAAATTTGGTTTCTGCTTGCTGCTCAACCCTGAATCTTTTTCAAGCTGTAAGAAAATATCGAAAATATAAACTATACTTGTTCCTTGATCTTTTATTTAAATCAGCATGATAGGGTAAATTATCCTGACCTTTGTACATCCCTCCACCCCAGGAATACCCATTTCTGCAAGGGCAAAGGTCAAGAAATAGGAACGAAGACTTGGCTTGCCCTTTACATTTAAAGATTTAGGACGTTTTCACAGAATGTCCATCTTCAACACATGATGAATCAAAACTACAATGTAAAAAGTACCTGAAGGTAATTCATAAACACATGGAGTTTTTTACTAAAATACCTCCAGCAGATTATTTACACAGCATGTCCCACTAAAAAGCCAGCTTGATGAATTACAGTCTCCATCCTAGACAGAGTTTAATCCCTTTAGTGATGCTGCGCATTTCATCACCAGGTCACCCTTTGCTCCAAGCAGCCATTCATTTTCCTCCCACACTGCCCATATTGCTGCCCAACTCCATATCAAACATTCCTGCCTTTCTTCACACCGTAATCCCATTCATGAGCCAACTTTCCCAATTACCCCTAATTCCTGTTCTTACAAATCCTTGCAAACCCTCCCCAGTGCTCCCACACTTCGTGACACTTTTTCAAATTCTAGGACTATCCTCCCAGCGCTAACCCCCTGAACTCTCCACTACCGTTTCCTGCAGTTCCTGTAACCTATCTCCCACCTCCCCTACAATCTGATGCATGGGGTCTATCATCTTTCACTTAAAAAAAATTAAAAGATGAACTAGTTAGATGAACAAGTGTTAATTGCAATCAAGGTCATTGATTTACAATATCTACATAAATATGCCTG